>NW_022900943.1:9648278-9703035 GCF_012274545.1 Fukomys damarensis | reverse complement strand
TTTTTTTTTTTTTTTTTTTTTTTTTTTGGTACCGGGGATTGAACTTGGGTCCTTGCGCTTGCAAGGCAGGCCACCGAACCACTGAGCTAAATCCCTGGCCCTAGGTTTATATTCTGGATGGAACAGAAAGAAGGGAGCCTTGCTGCTGCTGCTTCCTGCTTGCTGCTTTCTGCCTGCCATGCCATGAACCATTTCTCCTCTGTGATGCTCCTCTACCATATCACCCTGTCTTGGAGCCAGCTGACTATGGACTGAAACCTCTACAAACTGTGAGCTGAAAGAAACTTTACTCTTTTAACTTGTGAGTGTAGGATATTTTGTCCCAGCAATGAGAAAAGTAAATAAGACAGTGGATATTTTCTCAAGCACCATTAGGTTTCCACAAAGAAGAACACTCCAACTTCAGTCCTCGTTCTGGTACCTTCCTTTCCTCCCTCCCTTCCCCACCTCCTTCTTTTTTTTTACCCCTTTACTCTCTCCCTTCATTTTTTGTTCATTCCTTTCTTCTTTCTTTTCTTCCTTATTTTTTGGATACTGTACCTACATAGAGTGTAAATGAAGAGTATAGAAATAATAGGTGATAAGAATGTGTTAGAAAACACATTTTCAAATTTGAGCTAGCTTACTTTTCTTTTTTTTTTTTTCTATTTTGGGGATTGAATCAAGGGCCTTTTCATGTAGCTACATCAACAGACTTTTTATCAAAAATAGTATTTTTCTAATTTTGAGACAGTCTTGCTAAATCACTAGGTTGCCCAGGCTGGGCTTGAATTTGCCATTGTCTTTCCTCAGTCTCCCAGAGTGCTGGCATTGCAGGCATAGGCTATCACATTCAACTTGGTCTAACTCACTTTAAGAAGTTCTGAGAATTTTAGTTTGTCTTTGAGCTTTGTCAATGGGTCCTTGGGTAAATTTTGCTTCTGCTATAATCCTTGGGATTTCCTTCAAAGAAGATTTGGAGTTACAGAAATGTTGTAAACTTGGCTACCTATACAAAGATAGAAATTTTAAGATTCTTTTAACTGTTTGAGTGATAACAAGAATGTCAAAAATTTCAGTAATGCATCTTAGAAGTCCTGGGATTTCTGAAAAGTAGCTACATACTGAATAAATGAAGTATATAATTGATACAGTCTTTAAAGCAACACTAGAAAGTAACAGATTCAACATATCTTTTACCAGTACTCCTTAGGCATAAAAGAAAGAAAGACATAACTAAGAGAATTCTCACAATGGACAAATATTAGAATTTTAACAGAAATGAGACAAAATTATCCAAAACACTCTGTGAGTTACTAAGGCACAGTGATATACTGTAAGATATTCCTTTCTTGGTAGTCCTGATCCATTCTCACCCTCACCCTGCCTCTTTGCCTGGTGAATTTGACATTCACCAACTAGGTTGCACTAGGTTGCCGTGACTAGGTACTTTTGCATTGTGGCTTCTTTGTGGTTCAGACAATGTGAGGTACCAGCAGAATACTTTAAGGTAAAATAAAAGAAGAGGCCAGGGAGTGGATCTCAATGGTAGACCCCCTTCACCAGCATGTACAGTGCTCTGGATTCAATCCGCAGTACCAAGAGAAAAAAGAAAAAAAAAGAAAGTTGTATTTATATTTCTGGTTCTTTACGTGCTAGGGCACATGTATTCATATGTCATTTTTCTTTACGTGGGGTCAGGTTTCTATGGGTGGGTTCTCTTTAACAACACAGTTCTTTCTGAGTCCTGACAACACTTTGTCCCATCTAGTCAAAGTGTGGACATAGCTTCCAGTTAACCCAGGATGTTTAATCCTCTGTTAATCTTGTCTGCTCTTCTACAAATAGCCATTAGTTTCTAGGCAGGATTCTGACTGATATACCTGAATCGGGTTGTTTCATGACCCTTCTTTTCAGTGAAAAAGGCTTACGGTGTCACCCAAAGACTCAAGGGTAATAGGCTTGGTCCACAGTTTAGGGGTCATTAAAAAGTGGAGAAATCTTTCAATATGGGCCTAGATGGACAGACATCCCCAGGACCTTTGGGGACATGTGACCTGGAAGGCAATTTTGGGACCCTGCCTGTGCCTTTCTCATTCTCTCTCTGCTCCCTAGTTACTCTGAAGCGAATACCAACCTGTGCCACAGGCTCTCATCATGATGCACTGTCCAAAAGAAACAGACTAACTGACCACATCCCAAAGCCTTCAAAACTGAGCCAAAGCAAACCTCTCCTCTTTTTAAGCCTCTTCTCTCCTGAGGTCTCCGGTATTTTTTGCAGCTACAGGACACTGACTAACACATGGGCTGAATGATATCATGTACTTATTGTATAACAGACACAAAGAACACCTTCAATAAACGTTAATGTGAATAAATACAATTTTTAAAATTTCAATGGTTTTGATTATTTTGCCTCGCTAAAATCCCCTTTGCTCATCGTTTAGACTGCCTTAGTTATATAAATTGCTATGGGGCGTACATCCTGGTTACCTTAAGAGGTCATTTCTACTCAGCGGCAGTGGTAGTTATGGTCCGTGGGGACAATCAGAAATAGGATCTGTGTTAGAATCACCCCAGGAAGATGTGAAACTGTGGACTTTTCCAGGGATCATGAGATATGGCTTCTCTTGTGATACATAGTCTCACAAATCCAAATATACTGTTTCTTCAGGAATAGCTTATAATTCACCCATTATTCTCTTGTCTTGCAAGACTAGTAAACCTAGAGCTTTAGATTTAAATATTATAGAGTTAAGTGGTTATTTGAGAAAACAGAGCTATGGATAAATAGATGGTAAAATATAATAACCACAGCATATAATTACCTAACATATAATCACCTCTGTGGTTGTTACAGGTCAAACAATAGCAGATATTATGAGGTATACATTATGAACGAACTGTGTTATTTAAAGTCCTTTGACTCAGAATGCACTCAGCAAGGAATGAGGTTTATGTGCTATTCACCGCCAGAGGAGCTAAGAATACTTTCCTATTCCCTGAGGATTTAATCTCTAACAATGGGAAATGTGTGGCTGTGGCATTTCAATAAATCAGATATAGTGACAACTCTATACCCTGCAGATATTTTAATAGTCATTTTACATATTCATTAGTAAGATCAAACTAAGATGTTTGTTTGCTGCGGTGCAGTTTAAAATTCTAGTTCAAAGTTGGCATTTCAAGGCTGCCTTTGTCACTGGTTCCTGTGATAATACTTGTGGCCAAGAGAGTTTAGTTATTTCTCCTGGGCTCCTCTTGGTGTCATGTGGGGGGAGTGTATGGAATTGAACTCAGGCCTTGCACATGCTAGGCAAGAACTGGACTATGGATGTACAGCTCCAGCCCATGGGTGTCCATGTTGAAGATTCTGCCAGTTGAGTGTGGGCTCAGTTTTGCCCAGACTTTTGGTGATACAGTCTCCCTCTCTTCTGCCGACTTTGAAGAAGCAAGATGTGTTGTGAAAAGTCTATGAAAAGGGCTATAGGCAAGGAACTTCACAGTGTTCTTGAGTGGAAAGGAGCCAGTAGCCAACAGCCAACAAGAAGCCGGGATGCTCAGATTTAGCTAGAAGGATATAAATTCTAGCAACCTGAGTTAACTGGAAGTAGATCCATCACCAGTCAAGCCTTTAGATAAAAACTAAGCCTCCAATGATGAATTGACTGCTTTCAGAGGACGCAATCAAGCCATTCCCACACCTACCCACGGAAACTGTGAGATAATGCATGTGTTTTGTGTAGCCACTGAGTTCACGCTAATTTGTTACACAGCCTAGAAAATGAATGTCTACCTAATACATATATAGTTAATAAATATTGACAAATTATGGTGAGAAGACATAATTCACAATATTTAAGGAGACTTCAAAAGTGATAAATCCACATACTTCAGGAAATTATGGTAATTTCTACTACAGTTGGCTAAAGTCAAATGGGTGAGAATTTTTCACGTGCAAAAAGGAAAACTATGCATAACATACAATGAATTCTACTTTAACTGGATCTGAGAAAAAATAGGTCTTAAAGGAGAATTATAGAATGATACTGAATTTTTGATCAAGCTCTAACACATTTGATGCCATATGTGTATGTTTCTATTATTTTGTCTTCGAGGATAAAGAATGACCATTCCCTGCTGTGTCAGAGTGCCCATCTTTGCTATTATATCCTGTAATATCAGGCAGAGATAAACACAAAACTCAGCAATGGTAAAAGAATATCTGTGACTTGCCTATGTCTTCATAGCCTACATCCCCAGAAATGTATTTCAAATCTGTGTCCTACTATTGGTACCTTCTTAGGTAAAGTTCACAGCAAAGTTTTAAGGGCCTGCATTTCTTGAATGGAACAGATAAATACAACAGATGACGCTCACAGCAGGAGAAAGAAATGGAGTTAAAGAGAGGGATGCAGATAACAGAGATATTAATTTTTAAAACCTTAGCAACAATGTTAGAAAACTCTTTCCAGTTCTTCTGTTTTTCCTCCCAAACATCTGAGGCTTTATGGGTTTAGGTCAAGGTAGCAAAATGTGACTGAAATATGGCATCTAATAAAACGTTTCTGCTGCAGTAATTAATATATAAGGCCACAGAAACTAGAATTAACCTTGAAACTAAGCAAAATCAATGTGCCAAGGGAGTACCCCATAGCACTGCAGTAATACTGCTGGGGCCTAGCATTATCACCTATGGTAATGAAGAAGTGACCACATATAGGTGAATCCTTTCTTACTGCTGTCTTTGGTAACAGTCTCTGTTTAATGAGTACCGCTTTAATCTGCCTTAACGGGAAGAAGCATCAAGCTTCCTCTTCCTTTCCCTAGTGCATGGTAAGGAGCACTGGCGGCCTATTAATCACGATCATGAAATAGCCCTTTTAGGGACCAACGTTTGTCTAGACATAAGTACAGGGCTCGGGAGAGTATAAAACAACCAGGCTTTGCTGCTACTGTATAGCTACTAAATGCATAGGCAAGGAACAATTCTGTCCTGACCCAGGCACCCAAGATGGCATAAAAACTCAGGGAGTACTTGGGGGTAACAGCCAAGAGGAGGTGGCCACTGTGCTGAAGTCACCATTATCAGCCCTGGTTCTCCCCTCACACTTGTGGGCTGTACTCTTGCTCTCTTGATGAATTCTCATCCTCATCATCAGTGGTGGTAAAAGGTAATGAACAGTTTTCTATAGTCAGTCGGCCATAAATTCTGTGTAAAATTCACAGAGAAACAATAACTTTGGAAAGAAAGAGGTCGCAATACAAAATAAACAGCACATTGCCATTAACTCATTTTTTCTTCCTGGAAGCATTTATTGCTTGAGCTTCATAAGAAAAGTCGATTTTTTTAAATGACTCCTCCATGATCCCAAGATAACACTTAGTTCTCACAGTCTAGATGGAAACATGCCTGTGTTGTGCAAGTTAGATTTCTTTTCTTGTATATAAGACTCTAAATGTTTCTCATAATAACATCTTTATTTCAGTTGTGCCCTCAGAAGGGCCACCTCAAAGCTCACCCCTTTTCTTCTGAACTTTTCTATACATTGAGTCCAATTTTTAAAACGTATGAAGGATACAGCTATGACTACTTAGAAAGACAAGAACACAGTCTACTCTGAAGAAAGTATGATGCTTGTCTAGAGACTCCTTAGCAGGAATAATCCAAACAGGGAAGTAGGGTGTTTATCATTGGTAACTGCGACTCAACAGCAATCAAGTTACTCTACTGTCATCTTTACCCACCTGTGGAAAGAGATCTATCTTGCGATGTTTCAGTGATGAAGTGTACTTTGAAACCCGCTTAGCCTCCTGCTTCTGAAGCAAGTTGATGACCGCTTTTAAATTCTAACCTTGTGGCTAGAAAGGTGTAGATTATTTGATACTTGGAGACACAGCAACGCGTTCAAGGTTCAATTATTTCCACATTCCTTCATAATCACTTTCTCAACGTTATTTTTGTTAGAAATATAAAGTGGAATTAGCAATGAAGGGGGTGTTCTTCCCATGTTGTGTGTCTGTGTGTGAGTCTGTGTATATGTACATGTAACGTGCATGTGAAAGAGTAGATAATGAATACTTAGTTGATTTTACACAACATACTAATAATTTAGAATCAATTTTTCTAAAATGAAAAGAGGCTTATTTTAATTCACTTAGTGAGAAACCATTATTTTAAAAATCAAATAACTAATCAGAAGACTTAATCTTTCGAGCAGTTTTTAAAAATTTTTCTCAACAAGTCTAACAGACTAGAGTCTCCCTGGGACTGTCCAATATGCATTTGGTTGTAATAATCACTCTCACTTGTGGCTTCAGTGAATATACTTAGAACAACTCAAAGGAAGCACAGATTTCATAGCAGCAGAAAAACAGTGGCACACAAAGATTTTTGTTTGTTGGTTGTGGAGAAGAAGAATGTACAATGAGTAAGAAGAAATGTAAAAGCTGGGATTTCTCTCTGCTAAACTATCACAGGGACGCAAGAATTGAATCTTAAAGGCACACGCAGGAAATCTTGAGGTATTCCGCTATTGATTGGCCCAGGAGGAAGCTGTTGTTGGATTTTCTTGAAATGACTTCCTACAGGCTTGGTTCACAGCAAACCCTGAAAAATTTCACTGAGTAGCTGTTGTATAGGGAAATAACAATAACTCCAGCTCTTCCTTAGAGATTTTAATGTCCATTAAACATTTTTTTTCTACACCACTGTGAATAAAATCACTGGAATAATTCTCCCCCAATATTTCACTGAAAATAGGACATTTCTGTGAGAAAGTTAGTAATGTACATTTATAAAGCACATCAGCTGTGCAAAGAGTTCTGGGTTCCAATACCAGCATCATCGAGTCATCTTAGCCTTGTCACTAAGCTCATGTGAGAATCACCTGGAAAATGGGAACAATCAGATACTCTTTACTGTGACCCATTTGAGGATTGTAAGAGATAATGTGTATAAATTTTCCTAGCCTAGTGCTAGTAGCCTGGGAGAGAGGGTCTTAGTTTTATTCCACTGGAGAAATGTAAGGCACCAGCAGTCAATGGAGGTTTTCATTGGGCTGAAAGGTGTTTTCCTGCCCCCAGATCTAGAGCCATGAGGGCCTACACACAGCTGGAGCATGTCCTGCTCAGTCACTGTGTTGCTCACAGACTACAGTCAGGAGCTGCTAGGCAGCCAGGAGCTGACACCCCAAGTTATGCAGTAGTGTTTGCTGTGTACTTCCAAATCGACAGCTGGCTCGAATGCCACATCGATTTTGTCGGCAGGTGGGACGGTGCTCATTTTAAACATGAACACATGGAGGACCAGGGCGATTAGGCCACTGTTAGTCATGGCGCCGGGTTCCGCTCAGTGTTTAGGATTTAGAGTCAATGGGAGGTTTTCACGCTGCTCCCACTGAACTCTGCTTTGTGGTTATGAAACACAGAAGAACAGTACCACAGCTTTATTCTTAATGGCTCATACCTAAACGACAAGTTTCCCTGAACACATTTCAACCATTAATAAGAGGCATTTTGTTTTGCCAATAAATGACTGATACATTATAGTCACGAAAATCAATAAACAACAGCAATGAACATAAACTTAGAGTGGCCAAGAGCTACTGCCATAGAGGTATTTTTGCTTATTTGTATCTGAGTGCCAAGCCGAAGGAAAATTACCTTGGTGAATCCTTCTGGCTTGTATTCAGGACAGAAAAGCTCAATTCTACAGATTTCTTGGTAAATCTATACTTTATAATTGTGATATGCACTACATTTAACCTTTTCCTTGCCAGCAAGCAGCAATTATGGGTAATGACAGGGTAATTCTAGTGCTTTATGTTTCTGAATGTGTCAGAGACTAGAAACTGTTCTAACTGTAAATTTGAATTGTTTAACATACGCTTTCTGTAGATGAGAAGCACATTTTGATAACTGATTCACCCTTCTAAATGCATAACTTTTTCTTTTACAAGTCAAGTGATTTCAGGAATACAGAAAATTTAGAACACTAGTAAGACAACTTGGAATACATCAAGAAACATTTTCACCATTTAAATATGACTTAAATTGAGCATAAAGCGGGAGTCTCACAAACGTGAAAGAATTACACAATGGCTAGAATTATTTTCTTCAATAAAATAGATAAAAATATGCCTTGTTTCTATTTTTAAGTTGTTCACATTTTAGTTTCAATGAAAAAAACTGTCAAATAAGCTAAACAGCAGAAATAAAAACTGAAACTTTCTCCCTTTACTATGCTGCTTTTTTTCCTCCTTTTCTCTCAGGCAAAAACTATTGCATATCCTGTCTCCATTTCTTTTTAGTTTGTAACCCCTGCTGGCCATATGTAATTTTTCTCCATATCATTCCTTCTACATGTTCACAATGTCTTTTCTTCCAATATATTATCTACTTGCTTGCATTATTTGTTTATTCTTATGGAGATTCGCCATCTTTCTTCTAACTCTTCTTCTTTTTCTCTCCTTATTTGTTTGCTTTCCTTTCGACCGATACCCTTTCTCCTTCCCACTTCATGAACTGAAGATTCCTCTCTCATTGTCCCTGCATTAACACCTCTCACGCTAGGATTGGATGCATCTCATGGTGTTCAGTCTCTAGTGCAAAAAAGTCATGGTTTCACATGGACTAGAGTTTAGGACAACAAATTAATATGCACTGATCTATTCTACTTGTAGACCAGATGTCAAAATAGGAAATTACAGCACTGTATGATATATCTTGTAAAAACTTACCTTCCAAAAATTCATGTACAGATTCATACTGTAACTTACCTATTACCTAGGTCTTGAAGTTTTCCCCTCTCACTAACTAATGTCTTGAAGTTTACCTCCTATATACTAAAAACTGATGAAGGTTTTTTTAAGACTTAAATAATCTAAAATTACCAAAAATTCATTTTTACTCCTCATGCTCCATAATAAAATTGCTAACACTTTTAAAAGAAGCTACAGCCTACAGTAGTAAAGACACACTGTTTCATAATAAAATGAAGAACATTTGAAAGTCAGACAAAAACCTCAGCATGTTTTAAATCTTACTTTTTCTTTAGATCCCACGAGTGTTCACCAGACGTCTCCCTAAATGAAGAAGAAATGTGACAATAATTAAAATGTGAAAATGATGCTATTAAAATACTGCACATTTAGGTGGATCCTGTTTATATTACTTAACTAGTGGGAAATGTCAAATTCCAACAAGAAATAGAGCTTTTGTATTTTGGCATTTTCCTTCACACTCATTGTTACAAAGAACAATTTAAAATAATCTTTTTAAAGCAACAAGAAGCAAAACATGCTGTGATCATTCTGGGAAGAGGAATGATAGTTTAAAAATAGTAGACTTCATAATCAAACCTTTATGAAACATGTTAAGATAAAATATATAAAACCATTATTATTAAAGAAAACATTTTCCTAGTTTTTTTTTTTTTTTTTTTTTTTTACAAAATGGAGTGTTCCTTGGAATGTAACATTTTCTTAGACTTCAGCTTTTAGTAAGCAGATATAAAGCCCATTAAATTCCTTTGCACAACATCACAGGCCTCAAGAAAGACAGAGTTTCCCAAACTTGGTGATAATGTTTTTAAAGGGGATAGAGTGCAAAAATTTTTGAATTGAAAGAAAGTCTCATTAAAAGTTCAATTAAAACCCCGGAAGTTTATTATTCATATAATTTTTATTAGGAGGGAGAAAGTTACAAGTTCGTGAAAGTGTGGAAGAGTTTCCGCAGTTTGATACTGCATAAGACACTCTACAGCCCAGACAACCACCTTTGCATTTTCCCAGAGAGTTTAGTCATACTTGTTCATTCTGGCTTCCTTTTTGTTTTTTTGAATAACGAAAATGGAGAAACTAATTTGGACTCTTGGTGAGAAGTTTCGGCACACGGCGATATTAATCTGCTTCTGCAAGTTTTTGGAAAATGCCAACTGATTTGAGTCCTGTAAAGAGGACTAGCAGGGCGGGAAGCACACAGGGGAAGGGTAGGAGAGAGGAAGGCATCGGAAGGGCTGTAACTCAACTTTTGGAGTTGGTGGCTCTATTTGTTCACGTGATTGTGGCGATGACATCATAGAAATTTAATGGTTCAAACCTATCAAATAGTTTGCTTGAACATGTTCAGTGTATTATATGTCATTTGTACTTTAATAAAACTCTAAAAAGAAGTGGAATGATGTGAAATAAATTTAATGGCATGGCATGTATAGATAAACCACTGAAGAAATTCAAATGGGTTGGGATTGTAATTTCTGCTTTAAAAGATTGTCTGGTTTCTGTGTGATGATCTTGGTGGTGGAAACAGTGATTGGAGGTGTGGGTAAAACTTTGTAAGCAGACGTAGGCAGTGGAGCCAGAAAGGCAGGCTTGATTCTTTTTTTTTCTTTTTTATTGAGTTTATTGGTACTTTTTAATTGTACAGTACAGTTGCATTCATCATTGGGATCTTGTATCTTTACAGGACATTTGGCTGGCTTGACTCTTGAAAGGGTTAGTAGGTACAGAGAAGACGCTAGCCTGAGGCAGTAGATAGGGAAAGTAAAGCAGAACAAGGAACCAAGAATCACAGTCAGGTTTCTGTTTTGTGCAAATGGTTCTATTTGCAGCCAATTTCCAGAGGTATAAAAAATTTAAAATACAATAAAGTTTGAGGTGACTAGGAGGGTTCCATTTTCAATGTACTATGTGTAAAATGCTCATGACACAATCAAATGGCAATGTGAAGGTGTGCGGAAATTTTAGGAACTGAAAGTTTGAGTTACACCAATCATTAGGAGAATGGTCAGTCCCGGAATGAGTGGGAGGGGCTTGATGGAAAGGAGACACAGGCCCCCGAATGGGAGGGCGCGGAGGAGCCCAAGCAGGGGGCCATAAGCCTGATCTGTTCCTGGGATGGCACAGTTTCGCCACTTCCTACATAACCAGAATGACTGCAAAAGGAGGTCTGTGAGACACAAGCTAATTTTAATAATTGCATTTGCTCCTTAGAGAATACTCTGTAATGTTTATATTTAAAATCCCACCACCAGGGGCCGGGGATTGAGCTCAGTGGTTCTGCCACCTGCCTCGCAAGCGCAAGGACCCAATTTTCATCCCCAGTACCAAACAAAACAAAACAAAACAAAACAAAAAAACCCACCATATAAGTAGAGAAGAAAAACATAATATTTTAGCAATTAACAAAATTTTCTCCAGTTTAGTGTTTGAATTATTCTCAAAGGCTCTTGGGATGTCTAGTTGATTATTTAAAATATATATCCATCCCTAAAATGTACCAATAAACTTGATTAAAAAATGTATATATATCCAGGAATAACATAGGTAAAAGTCCATCCTAAAACCCGAGGGAAAGTTAAATGTTTTTCTTAGTTCAAGTGGAGGCAAAAATGATTTAAGTAGAGGAATGAATTTAAGTATGTAAAGTTTTATTGCCCCATTTTCATTCAAATGTGAATTAAAGTTCTGTTTAGTTTACGTTGTTTAATCCAATTTTGGGGGTTGTTTACACTGGTATATTTTATTCAATATAATATTAGTTATATTTTCCATTTTTTCCCTTGACACTGTGTTTCTTCTATTAGACCCCCTCCCCAAATGCAAGATGGAGTAACTGCACTTTTCTTGGCATTTTGTTCATGGAGGAAGGCCTTGCTCCACAGCTAATCCTCCAGCCATGCCATCTGTGTGGAAGGGCTCTTGTGTTCTACCAAATTCCCTCATGCCTTCTCTTCATGTTGGTGCCATTTCAGCAGCTAATTCTCAATGGAGTTTCAAGGGAATTTACGTGTAGAGATGGTGAGACTTTTCAGGTCTTAGTGTTAAATATTCTTACTCCTTGACAGACGCTAGATGATTAGGGATTCATGTAGCTTCAAGAGTGGTAAACGTGCTGATGTCCAGCAGTGCTTAGCAACTACGCGTGCTCTACAAACATGAGGTGAACTGAAATAAGGCGTCATCTACCACCGTAGCGCTTTATGATCTGTTCACTGTCCCATGTGGCTCACGGCAGTTTATGAGTACGGAGGGAGATACTGCAGTGGAACAGGAATGAACTTTGTAGATATATTTACCAGTCACCCAGTATTGGACGAGTAAATCCATTTCTCAGAAATGTCAGCCTCCTTTTCAATAAAACAGATATTAAAAAAGAAAGCAATACTTATCTTCCCGAACTGCTTTAGAGTTGAGAAAAAAAATCAGGGATATTTTGCTTTTAATGCTGGCCTCTTCATTCGTTTATTCAACACATATATTTGAGTATCTACCGTGATTTCTTTAGACACTAGAGATTATGCTTTGGAAAAACGAGCCAGTTCTGCCCATGTTCACTAAAGGCTAATACAGATAATAACAACAACCAGAAATAGATAGAGACGTTAGAGGGACACAGATGAGTGGTATTTTTGAATATAACTAAGTGGCAAGAAGAAGGAAAAACATCAGTGTGCCAGTACATGGGCAGTTCTGGGCTATGCTGTACGGGGTAATCAGGAGGTTCTCACTGAAAGAGGAAAATGTGAGCCGAGACCTGAGTAGCAGAAAGGACCACCACACCACAGGGAAGGGTGGGGACTTGTAGAAAAAGCATGTGAGGAGCAAGCCGCTGACCCAGGGGCAAGCACGACGCTTGAAGAAGACAAGTGTGCCCAGCGTGGGCGGAGCATGATGAGCCAGAAACAGCCGAGTGGAAGAGGGTGGAGAGGAGGTGTGGGCCAGATCTAGATCGCACGTGGCTTTGTAAGTCATGGTAAGGAGTTGACCACGAGAAGGCAACAGGGAGATGCCACAACCGTAACAAAGAATACAATAAAGATCAGGTTATCTTTCTCACCGTTTAAGAAACTCTGTCTTTGCCTACATATTACGCAGAAAGGCCATCAGTAAACAGTGGACCTTTGACTTACGAACTCAACTAATTCCCAAGGGCTGGTTGTAACTCAGGTTGGTCAAGTGAAGGCTCAGGATCCTCTACCCCGCCTTCAAGATCACGATCCTACACACAGACAGATCTCAGCGTCCTCAGAGAGACATCGGCCAGGATTTTCCACACAGGAAAGAATGCCGTCATTTTCCTTCCAGAACTTTTCAAGGGTTAAATCTGCATGTGAGACAGTTGGAAGCACAAGTAGCCAGCATTTGGGTTGTAACTCAAGACTTTGGTTGTAAGTCAAAACTAAAAGTCCAGTTGTAACCCAAGTTGTTCATATGTCAGGCCAATTGTAATTCGAGGGTTGATGCAATGTGGTTTTGCATTCAAACTGCATGTTTTATTATTCTCTATAATATTAATGTTTTTCATTATGCACACCCAATGTTGGTGATTGCTTTACTTTTTTTCCTATTATTTAAGTTACTTGCCAGTGATGTTAATACAGAAGAAGTATTTATAAGACTTTATGTTTATTTGAAATTATTTTTCTGAAATTTAAACTGCCTTACTTTAATAAGAGCTATAATTAACAGATGTCTTTACAACGTTCATATTCTCTACCTATCCCAAGTTGCAGATCTCTTTTTTTAAGCAGGACTATCCTACTCACAATTTTGTTTGCTTTGTTTGGCTTTTACCAGTCAAAGAAGTAGGCTTCTGTTGATATTCTAAGAATCTTCCCTTCCAGAGCCTTGAGTTGTTATTTTTCTCCCATTTTGCCTGTTTCAGCCTCACCTGCTTGAGTGTATTCCTTTCTCTCAAGTGCAGATTTTCTCCCTGACAATGCCCTACTCTCTGTCCCCGGCCGGGGCTCTGGCTGTGCCAGGTGCACTTCCCTCCGCCCACTTTCCTCAGGTTGAACTGCAGTAATCCTGCCCCACCTGGGAAGTACATCCTGGGTGTTCTCCAGCTCCCCCTCCATTTCCTGCTGGAGTTAACAAATTTAACTATCAGCCAGGATAGAGTTTGCTTCCCTGACCCAGCACTTGTTGCTTGCATTTAAATTTACAATGACTTTAATCATAAGAAGAACAGATATACAATTTATGTTTTTCAGTGGAGATTCACAGCCATTTACAAGAGCTGCTACACGCAAACCCAATCTCTAGAAAGGCGTGTACACACTCAACACGCAAACATTCTAATTGTATTTGCCATCATCAAGGAACTTTAACTTTGAATTTAAGAACCATTTTTTCTGAATTATTCTTACAAATGTTATCAATTTTGAGCTTTATCATTTGTCTTAGTTGTAGAATGATGCAGTACAATTTTGTTGTGGGGCTTTCAGTGAAATTTGTTTCCCTATTGTTGGTCCTTCTGTCAAGTATTCATACAATGGTCCCCTTCAAACTTTAAAAGCTCAGTGAATCAGAATCCATAGAATGGACTCATCTCATTCTACATAGGTGAGATGGTACAATAAGGGAGAATAGTGTGTTTCTAAGTATGGATTTCACGTATTTTATAATTCTAAGTAAGATCTATTTTGTCAAACTTTTCCTGTAGTTTTACAATATGTTATCAAGTCCTGCCTTCCCAATTTACTGCCATTTGGCTTGCTGAAACTTTCTGTGTTACATAAAATGATAATAACGTACAAGTAGATCCCTTCAGATGAGGGAAACACTAACTGCCCCCAACTTCTTTACCCTTCCCACCAGGACTCATTATTTTACTCTGTTATTCTTTGTGTCACATTTTCTACACTTGATCTTAGCCATAAGGCAGAGAAGCAATGTTTGTGTCACATTTTCTTATGGGCACCTTCTAAGTGTAAACATACAGTCCACCGCTGAATGCACCATTTCCCGAGAGAACATTTGCCATGACATTTAAAATAATTCGTAGAGTAATTGTATAAAACTTCCCTCCCACAAATTGATGTTGGAAATCCCTTATCAAATCACTTTTGCCAACATATGTTTTTATTAAGTCTTCTAAATATGTTTCTGAGAATTCCTCCATACTGATAAGGTAATGCTGGAGCTCACTAAATTATATCTTCCCTAATATTGTTATGCTAACTATATTTCAGTATCAATATTCTCACCACTGCTGTGTACAAATAAATCACAGACCTACAATTATCCTAGCTTTACTTAATTTTCCATTTAGGGTTTCTTATTTTCTATTTTTGCTATTTCTTAGCTTTACTTGACTTTCCATTTCATGTTTGTTGTTCTTCTATTTCTACTGTTATTCTTTCTGTTATTCTCCTATTTCCATGTATTATGTATCTTCTATCCTTCCAAAACAAAAATAAGTGTTATATTTTGGAAAATAAGTTGTCAATGAAAGTTAAACTTCCAATGAAATTGGTCAGTATACTGCGTTATCATAGCCAATTGTCAAATTATGTAAGATTGTTGATTGATAGGAGTGCTCTTAAGTATTTATTGTAACTCCATAATGTTACCACCCATCAACAAATATTTCCTGCACTTTCTGTCCAAAAGACATTCTGTTAAGTGATATGAGGGACAGAAAGAAGTAACAGTCTACAAAATATCCACAATCTGGCAAGGACAGGAGCATTTGGGAAATGCACACTGAGTAGGAGAGCACATGCATCTCATGAGATGAAATCATAGTTTTATGCTAGTTGAGGAACGGTGCACAGGAGAGTTAGAATTTGAAAGCCTGGAGGTGTTCTCAGAATGTAATTATTTTCAAAGGAGAAGAAAGATAAAAACAAGAGCATGACAAAGAACGGAAAGGGGAGGTATGCAGTGGTACATGGTAGAACTTCAGGGACCAATATGGTAGCTAAAAGCCACATATTGCTATGTAGCTTTCCAATGTGGTCCATCTGAATCGAGATGTTATGATTTCAGACTTGGCAGGCAAAAAGTGAAACACTTCATTAATATTAGCTATTCATACTAACATGTTAATATTTGGGATATATTGAATTAAACACAATAATTATCAAAATTCATTTCTCACGTCTCTTATTGTCATTTGTAATGTGGTTACAAGAAAATTTAAATGATATCCATGGCTCACACTGGTGATATGCATCATCTCTCTATTGGACAGCATGAAGCTACTGAGATATTGTTATAAGTACATGTTAAATATGCTTTCTAAAATAAAAGAAATTAGACTATGAAGTGATGGTTGGTTAAGAGAGGCTCAAGGATAGAAATATGCAGAAATCAAAGGACCACACATAGGCTGCCAAGGGCTGAAGGAAGTGTGCATGTGTGTGTGTGTGTGTGATGTTATTCTCACAGAACATGGTGATATTGTGGTTGTTCCTGTTTCCAGAGATACTATAGAAGACTACTTTCAGAATGATTTGGTCCAGTGAGTAAGTATGGAGATTGGAAGAGGCTGGAACCAAATGTACTGATGTTATAAAGTAAAGCGAGAAGGATGAGGACGTAATTGGACGGGGGAAATCTTGGGCAGAGATTGTCGTCTAGAGCGTCTTGAAGTGGCGGCATTCTGATGACCGCTAATCTGTCATTGAAACGAAGGCTGTAAGGAACAGGCAGATACCTGAGTCTGATATCATGGCGAGACATTTATGAGCAAACATGCTTCAAAGTTTTGGTAAAATGGAAGCGAAACTCGGGGGTGGAAAATGCCAAATGGGCGATAGAAGTTTGATAACCGTAAGGTAGAACTAAAAACGATATTCCAGGGTAATGGTAGAAATGTAGGTGATGGTTTTCTGTACCACGGGCAATACTGACGTTTAATGCTTAGGAGAGATTATCCTATAAAGGTAAATTGTTTGGTCGCTGAAACGGAAAGAGAAAAGAAGACACTAGGTTCGAGGAAGCTAAGGACGGGAAGAAAACAAAACAAGGGAAGAAGCAGCTAGGAGGAGAAAATGTCCTAAGAAGTATCTGAAAGAACGCAAACGCCATTTTATTACTCAGCATTGAGATCTCACCTAGCAGAAACGAGGCCCTAAAGCATGAAATCTAAGAAATACCAGATGCTCCGAGATCTGGCCTGACCGACTGCTCTCAGATCACAAGAATCCACGCTGAGGCCCTGCTCCAACAGTGCGTCCTTTTCCCAGTCTCAGGCTAAACACACCGATCCCATAAACTTCCTCCCAAAGGATTTATTGCTTCCTGTTGCGTTTAATATTGCACCCTCTATCAGCACTTACCACAGAGTAATCACACCCCCTGCTCCTACACAGCAAGTTTTGGAGGCCAAGAGCTTAGTTTCTCGTCCTCCATCTGGCTGCCTCTCCTGGGCTGCCCTTCATGCTCTAGATACATGATGCGTAGAGGAGACGGAGCCAGCAGAGACGGATTCAGGGCCAAGGCTAGCACGAATAACGGATCTGAGTGCTGCAGAGGCATGGCACTCCTCGCTGGGTTTCCATTTCTCCTTCAGGTTTCCCCTCTCATTGCTCTTTGCAGAGAGGAGGAGCCCACATGTATCTACTCAAAGGCACTAAGATATTTCAAAGGTAATACAAACAGATCCTCTGTATATCCTGCATGCTATCAATTGGAACTATCCATTCATTTACAGGTCTGTGTTCCATGCTTAAATGTAAGATCCTCGAGGAAGGAATCCGCTTCTTCACCTTATCAGTGTTTGTATTCCTTACTGCTTGGCACCCGGGAGTCCATCAGCTAGCTCACCCTTGCTTTGTGAATGTATGTCTTCATCAAAGTGTGAATTATTTTCTGAAGGAGATTATAGGCTCAGTTGTGAAAATGAAACAGGAACACCAATCACTAAAATACAATTAGGAAGAAGATGTCTAGAGAAAGAGGCGTTTACGTAAAAACATTTCAGCAGTTAACCAAATTTCTCACAGAAGGGGAGGAGTAAGCTGGTATTTGGAGCCAGGTCTGGCCAGAAAGATGGTAGAACTGGAGGCTGAAAATGATGCATTAGGCTTATCTGAAGATTTTTATTCTCTCATAATTATTAAGGGGAAAATCACTGTTTTCATATCTGGTTAGTTTTTATTTGAACTCTTGTAATACTTTTTTTTTTAACAATAAGCTTTCCCCTACATTAAAAAACAAAAACAACTAGCAGTATGTAGCCATGCAGTCAGGTTTTATTTTAAGGACTACGGAATATTTACCTCCCGCTCTGCATGAGGGTCTGTGGGCTGTGGGAGCTGAGAGAGGAGAGGTCACATCTGCCACAGCCCAAACGAGCCCCTGAAAACGAAGCAGACACCACATTCTCTGACGGATCTTTTGGAAACAGAGCCTGCAAATAACTGCTCTCCTAAAGGCCACCTTTGCTTCTCCTGCGTTCCTGCCTGCGTGCCGATGCGCTCCCCACCCCGCTGTGACCTCTGAGAGATGTTTCACTCCCACCAACATGAAGCACACGAAAGCAGAGGGCTCTGTCTTTCGCAACTTCAAGTGGGTGGAGTGGACGGCGGTGCAGCAAAGCGCAGCTTCAAAGAGGAGCACACAGAAAGGGGGAGAAATGGGTACTAGAAGAAAATAGGCATCACTGGAAAAACACCTGACGTCTTCTGCACGTCTGACGTCCTAGGCTGGGAGGATTGGGGGGCAAGACAGGATTTACTTCCAAGTTCAGCCCCTTAGAAATGTTGAAAGATTTCCTCTCTTGCTTTGTTCTGTTTGTTTTTACTTTGCTGTTATTGAAGCTTTGTTAGTTTAGGTTCCTGTTAGTGAAAGTTAGGTCACTTTTCAAGATTGCTTTGAAGATAGTTAGATGCCCACACACCTAGCCGATTTTTAACAAGTGTAAATGACTTACCTACATGCCCATCTATGCTTCCCTTCCCCCTTCGCACTGAGGAAACCCTTTAAGAGACTTCTATGAGTAGCAGATTTACTTGACGGCATAAAGGCTTCATAATCCTACAGAGTGAAGATGATGTGGTCTCTGACCAGCTGTAGCTTCCAGGCGCTTACCGAGGGTTTCCTAATGGTGGTGCATCTGTAGGCTGAGTCAGGCAGCTCTGCTCTTGCCTTCTGTTCTCCCTTCACCTTCATTTCTCCTTTGGCTCCTTGGGGCATGTAGTCCATAGATATGACAAGCAAGGGGGCAATAATCAGGTTAGTGCCTCTATATAATGTATTGATTTCCCAAGGTGTGACAGGGTTAGAAATCTCAAGTTTTATTTCTGGGGTCAGGGATTTAGCACAGTGGTGCTGCCACCTGCCTCGCAAGCACAAGGACCCAAGTTCGATCCCTGACACACACGCATGCATGCACACACACACACACACACACACACCACATATATATTAGAAAATCTGTGATCCAAACTTCTCATACAGATGAGGAAACAGAAATGGCTTCCATTTTGTCAGAAGAAAATGTCAGTGCAGCAAACCCAAATATCTCCCTTAAGGCCAGCCCCCTCTAGGAATCTGTAGAGAGACTCATCATTTGGTGAGGCTGGTTGTGACTATGTTTTGGAAATGCTAGAGATTATAAAATACTTGGCAATATTATTTTTCCTTTCTTTGATTGGATAAGATTTTTTGAAAGTACCGTTGTTTAACATTCACCCTGCTTCTCTCTTGGAATTGCTGAGGGAGGGAGGGAGGATCTCATTTAACAACTTCACTACCAACATGAAACACCAGGACTTTTTGCTCTTGGGGCTGCAGTATGCAAATGGATGGAAGTCAATTGTACCTGTTTTTCTAAATTGCCTCTACTAGAACAATTCTCCCACCCGTAGTAACCCATTGAAATCAAACAATGGGATTGATTACACATTCCTCACTCTGGGGGAAACTCCATTAGTTTTACCTGAATAAAAACTACAGAACAGGGTCCAATTTGGGGTAAGTAGCTCAGATAATTTTCCAGGAAGCAAGGCAGAGATAAGCTTGAAAAGGCTAAAACATTTTCCTCCAGCCACAGGGACTATCAAGCAAAAGGGATTTTATTTACAAGTCACAAGGAGAAGAAAGGTGTGCTTAAGTAGGTACTGCATGGTGGGCCAGAGCTGGCAGAACTAAGACTTGTTCCAACTTGGCTCTTGAGACAGTGGAGGACACATTCTACTGAACAAACCCTGGAGTCTCGGTGGCTCCATTAGGAATCTGTGTATAGGATAAGAATCCAAGTTGGAATTCTCCACTTTCAAGCCTTAGAGAATGAGTCCTTGGGAGCTCTGGAACAGTCCCAGTCCGTCCATTCACTAGCTGTTTGACCTTGCTCAAGTTGTTTAAACTTTAGTGAACCTGTTTTCTAATACCTGATGGGTTGAAAGTACTTGCCTATCTTCCAACGTTGTTGTGAAGATCCTAACACACAATACAGGCACAAAGGATGACATGACAACTGGGATATGCATTACAAACGTGGAGAATTATTTTTTACTTGAAGCGGTCTTTTTTCCTGAGCTCGTGCATGATTCTTAAACTAGTGAGCTGAGCTGGTGCTGGGGCTGGCCTTCCAACCCTGTACTGAACTTATACTACAGTGCAAGCCCACACCGGAGTCAGGTAAACACTGGAGTTGGGTAAATCTCTATTTATATCACTGCTTGTTCATTTCCTGATTCTGCGTCCTGGGGTGAGGTATTTCCACCTGCCAAGACACATCTCTAAAATGGTGATAGAAAAAATATCAACCTCATCATGAAAGTCAGCAACACAGTGCGTTGGACAGGAAGACCATGATATGAGTGACACCATCATTCACAGAAAATAACTGCAGCATGCAAGGATGTTTATGTGGTGCCTTAAACAAGACATAAAGGAAATTCCAGGGTGTGGTGCAGTATGAAGTCTTGGTCAGAGTCATTCAGATTTCTCATCTCTTGCCAGGAGGGACTTCTGAGGACCTACTTGTAAGGGAAATGAGGTATTATTGCAACCCATGGGTTCTGGATTCATAAATGGCGAGTTCTTGAAGTATAAAATTAGATTTTTTTTGGCATTTTGTCAACTATTTGTATTCACAGGGCCTAGCATTGAGTCTGAGAGCTCACTGAGCGATTTTGCATGAATGAGAAAAGAAACTGTTGGCTCCTGTAGGGATATATTAGCTGAACTCCAGCAGGACTCACTCCTTACTCACTGCATTCACTAGGGATGAAGTGGTGACCACCTCCATCACCCAGACAGAGGTAGGATGAACCTCAAGTGATCAGGGTACTGTAAAGCCCTCTCACTGGAGGGTTGGTTATGACTAACATTGAAACACACACATAATGGAGTATGCCTGCTTGGTATAAAAACTGGTGAGATTTCTTTCTGAGTGCACAGGTTCTTAGTAGATGGCCCTGTGGTACACACCATATTCTGGCCAGTTATCATTCCACCACAAAGGTGTTCCTTCTCTACTGACTTTGTGAGGAAGATTTTTTGGGTTGGCAAAAGATTTGTTAAATGTATAGTTTCCCAAAACTTGATAAACTGAGCACCATGATCCTCAGCCTAAATGCTATTCATGGCTAGGGAGATAGAGAATGGTCCTCGGGATCCAGTAAAATTCTGACTCTCCTATGCTCTGAAGTAGACAACAAGCAGCATTCCTCCAGGATCTTTCATTTAGTACCTGCCAGAGCCTTGAAGGTGCAATTAGTCAGAGACCTCCCTGGAATTTTTGACCCTCCCATCTGTTCTGGACACAAACCCAATATCATTCCTAGCTTGAACAGGAGGCATTGAGAAGGTGTGAATTGTTCTCACTCTTCCAAAGCAGATAAAATTTCTAAGAACTAATGATGGCAGCTTAACTGCAATGTTCTTAACTCTCTGTGCCCCTAAAAACATTCAAATAATGTACCTTCTTATTTTGAAATTTAATGAGGTTATTCAGCTAAGAGTGAAGAGTGCAGAGTTTCAATTGACTGCCTCACTAAGCAAGAGTACTCCCTTTCCCTTATCCAAAGAAAGTCCTGGTTAGAAAATCATAAATTTTCATTGGCCCCTGCCTAGGATTGTCCTCATTATTTGCAAGTTTTCTAACAATGAAAAATATATATTTGGCCGTTTGTATGGAAAATAGGGATTTGCAGGTCAACTTCTGAACAACGGAGTAAATAATTAATATTCTTCTAAATGAAGGAAAAAAATAAGAGAGCTTACACAAATAAAACAAGCAACTGAAGCTCGTGAGATCTAAAGAGTGCTTGTTAAAAACTGAGGCTCTAAATAGACAACAGGAGCCTGAGGATATGTAACTGAGAAGTATGATGTGATGGGAACCTGAGATGAGATTTTTTAAGTAAAAATAAGAAAATCTGAATGGAGTATGGATTTCAGTCAACACATCTGCTACAGTTCATTAATTGGAAGGTCATTTAACCAGTCATTCAAAGGTCAGCTTTTAACAGAGGCAACCGAGAGGAAGTACAAGGAAACTCTGCAACTGGGAAGGAGAAGTGATCAGACAAAGATCCTAGGTAGAGAGACCAACGTGTTTTATTTCCCTTTGTATCTCCGGCTCAGGGCCCTTCACTCCTCATACTGAACGACAGTTATGTTTAATTCTCTCCCTTTTCCCACCCCTGTAAGTCCCCATTTCTACTTCTGCTTGGGCATGGATATCCTTCTCTCTTGAGATTGAGGATTGGTTGAGCCCATGCATGTTCGCCAAAACCAAAGGAACAAGAGCCCAGCCTACACCAACAGCTTTGGCCATGTAGAACGTTCTTATGTTTTAAACGATTCTGATTCTTCCAGCACCACTTCAAGATGAAAGTTAAATTGGTTTGAAAACTAATGCACAAAGACTTATGCTCCCACAGACAATCTGTAAAGTTCTGTACTTTGATAAAAATAAAGTATCAGCTACACAATGGAATATCCCATAATAAACCTGTTAATATCCGGAAGTAACTCATCCTGTATCTTATTTTTGGATTGAAATTTAAGTCCAATATGTATCTTAGGATAAAGCCAACCTAGAACATCCAAATCATACAGGTCTGTGGAGCCTGATTCCTTTTTTATGGGTGAGAAAAGCAAAGCTCAGGGAGAATGCCTAGTTTACTGAAAGTTCCCCAACTTGTACATTCACAGGTTATTTCATCCCATAAAGAGTGGGGTAGACTAAAAGAGAAGGAAAAGGGAATTTTCAGATTATAGTTTGTGCAAGTGAGTTGACCTTAATAATTCCATGATTCTTTCTAACTACTCCTGGGAGTTTTCAGAAGTATTAAGCCTTACAAATGTAAGAGAGAGCAGAACACTTTGCTCAAGGGTAGTGCATGCTCACAAGGTATAACTCCAGTGCTGTGAAGAGGGATTCCAGCTCTAAAATTTATTTTCCCACCTGCTAACTGAACTCTGAGAGTTCTTTATCAGAAGACATCAGTTTGTTCCATAACTGAGGGCTTACCATGCAAATACCCCTGGAGTAGTTCCCTTTGTCTTCACCACCTTCTTTTAAAGATTTATCGGGGATTGGAGACAGGCTGATTAGCAAAAAATGACCACCTGGCAATCTAAAGATCATCGGGGGATTAAGCATTCAATTAAACTAGAAAGAGTGGAATGAGTCTGCTTGTTACCAAGGCCAAATTTTAAGAGGTGGGATCTCAGGGCACCTTAGAGTTCAGGGAGCACCAGCCTGGGCTAAGGTAAGCAGGGACTGCAGAGGCAGGCAGGTGCTTTTGTGCATCTGGCCTCAGTCACAATAACTTTGCAAAAATCAGTTAATGTTTAAAACATGGATTTTATTATCTATCAAGGGGGAATGGCTTCACAAATGTGGTTAAATGACTGAAATTAATAAAATACCTCAGAATTAGGAAGTCCATTGCAAATCCTAAATATATACTTGTTCCCTCTCTACATTTCCAGTCCCTGTTCCTTATCTCTATATAAAATCTACTAGGATGAGTAATATTTCCAAATAATCACACACTACAGAGTGAATAAGAGATAAAAAGAGTAAGGGTAGGAAGGAAGGGAGAAAAGAAGCCATTGCATGGGATCCACTGGCCCCACACCACAGGGAGATTTGGTCTACACTGGCTGCATTTGCTGAATTTGCTTACTTCCACTTGTACTCATTTTTTTCTTTTATTGAGTTTATTGGTACATTTTATGTATACAGTACTATGGAAATCAACATGAAGATACCTCAAAGAGCTGGGACTACAGGTTCCATTTGACCCAGGCATCCCTCTGCTGGGTATCGTTTCAGAAGAGTTAAAGGAATCATACCACAGTGATAATGCGCACCCATTTTATAGTGGCACAGTTTGTAAAAGGTAAAACTTGGAAACAGCCCAATTGCCCATCAGTTGGAGACTGGGTAAAAAAGATGCGGTTTTTCAATATAATGGAATACTACTCAGTCATAAAGAATGAGAAATTAGATCAGCTTGTACTCATTTTACCTTTCTCAGCACAATTCTTCTCCTCTACATTGTAGTACTTTCAGACAACCTCTGTCTCCAAAAAGAGATGGCAGAGGGTGATAGAACTGAGCATGTCGATAAATTATTGTTTTCCCTTTAAGTGAGGCTCATTCAATGTCTGATCAATGTGAATGATAACTATTATTCTCATTTTTAATTTAAATTTTTCCATGCCAAGGAGGATTCAAATAAATCTTGAGTATCACCTATTTTTTAGAAGCTGTTGCTGCTTCTTCATGGGTATTACTAGTACAGGATGAAGTTTAGCAGCCCCTGCTTCCCCAGAATATTGGAATAGGCAGAAATAAGATAGGAGTGTTCGCTGAGAGTGAAACTACAAAACAAAGAATCCCAGCCTAGCTATATGAATTCTATACAATGGGTGATAAAAAGGTGTAGTTATATAAAGCTAACCCTTGAACAGGCGGAATGTCCTTCAGGCTGAGACCTGAGCAGGACCAGAAATAAGGTTGTTTACGTGTGTCAGAAGGAGGATTCACAAGCCCTGGAAACAGGGAGCTGAGCACGGGGTACTGCGAGTGGAGAAGCTCCTGGCTCGCTTGTCAGAGACCCAGGCATCTGATCCTGCAGGGGAGGTGATGCGCGTGGTGCACGCTGTCACCCTGACTCTGATCCTTGCATCCAGTAGGATGGCGCTAAGGTGCCGGGAGCAAACGCAACCCACCGTCCCTCCAGTTTGTAGAGAAAAGTTTTCTGGAGCTCAGGAGTCGCCATCCCTCTCCCCACTGTGTGCCTGCTTCCTGCGGCAACACGGGAGTTGAGTGGGCACAGTCGTGATAGGAACTGCATGCACCACGTCTGTGACGCCAAAAATATTTACAGAAAGTGCGTGCAGACCCCTGAAACTTCAGCCAACTCGTCTTGATGTTTTTGTTCACCTGGTAGCCTTTCAGATCAGTGTTTGTTTATTCCAGTGTGGATCTGAGAGGAAACCTGTGGACTGTCACCCCCACACCCATGCTGGGGATTGAACTGAAGGCCTTCACACTGAGCTACATCCTCAGCCCTTTGCATTTATTTTTATTCTGAGGCAAGTTTTTGTGGGTAGGTCAGTAGTTGCCTGACTTACACTCAAGCTTGCAATCATCCTGCCTCAGCCTCCAAGAATGCTGGGGCTAAGGCACGCACCATGACGCTTGGCTGAGGTCAGCCCATCTTGGGGTAAGGTTGGAACTTTGGGTACCTCTTTCTTTTTTCCAATTTCTACTTTCTAGATGAAGAAGTGAAAATTTAGACAGGAAAAAAAAAAACCCAAAGAAAACTAACATTTATTGAGTATCTACTCTATGCTGGGCTCACAAGTAGTGACTAAGTAATAACATCTCACCTTTGCAAGCCAATTCAAAGGCTACAAAGCTCAACAGTGTACTTCCACTAATGTGGAACTGGTGGCTTAGAAAGGGTAATTTGTTAGCAGAGCCAGAATTTGAAAGCAGGTGCTCAGACTCAAATACTTTTACACTATGGCATTTTCACACGACATATACTGCCTGGCAAGTCTTTTGGTGTGAGGCTTAAGAAAGCAACACCATATGTCTTGATCTCTTCCTCCCACCAAGGTGTACTGCTGTTCTTTAATACACAGTGATTAAGTTAGAAAATCCTAGAGCTTTTAAAGGTGTAAAATTTTAAAACAAATTCTGAGCATTTATAGTGGAGCACAGAATCTTAGCCAGCTACTTTATATGCCCAGCCATACTCCTGCATAAAAAAAAATCAGAGCCGTTGCAGCCTGATGTTCATAAATAACAGCTCTCGACATTTTTTTTTCAAAACTGGTTTTGTACTTATTTTAAATGTTGTACTTTGAAATTCATTGCGGCAGGAATATATTTTAGAATTTCTCAAATCTGAACAGAATAGAAGGTTATCTATAACATGGGCATAATCAGAGTCACAATATCTGTTTAAAATAAAACATTTGAAAAGAATTAAATGTTCCCTTCTAGCCAAACTCAAAGGAGTTTCAACCTAACTAAAATAGAGTGTATACTTGTAGTTAATGTTGCTTGCTGAGACCTATTCTTCGGGGGTTCAAAAGCTCTGAAAAGCTTTCATTTACTATTTTTGAGACATTCCCAAGCGAGCCTCGGGAGTAGAGTGGGTCCTGCCCTCTCACGCAGGGGCCAGTGTGTGGTCCTGCTTCTGATTTGTGACTGTTCTGAGTGTACCGTCTTCTCATCCAGACAGAAAACTCTTAGATGGCAAAGCCCCATTCCATGGCACTGGACTTACTGCTCCACAGATGATGGCTGCTTCTTAAAAATATTTAGCAACATAACCGATTGCTAGAAGATAGGAGCTTTCGTGAATAATGATATTTGGAAATATGAGGCACGATAAAAGTGTGGTTAATGTTTAAGTTTTAGAATTTTGATCACAGTAAAAGACACACAGCCATTATCTCCATCTCCCACCCCGCCACCTTGAACACTCACCCCATGCTTCTTGCCACTGTCCGCAGCAGTAATGGAAGTGCCCTTTCGGGTTTTATTTGCGCTGTCATGGCTGCTTTGATGTCCTGAATTGATTAAAAAAGTTTACCTTCATGGTCGTTTTGACTTTGGGGAAGAGCCAGAAGTCACATGGTGCTAAATCTGGTAAGTAAGGTGGCTAAAGACACACTTTCATTTTTTTATGAGCCTCACAGTGATCCTCCTGCCTCAGCCTCCTGAGTGCTGGGATTACAGGCACGTGCCACCATGCCTGGTGAAAGAAGACTTTTAGAAATGCTTGCAAAAGTAGCAAGAACGATGAGATAAGTGCGTTCAAAGAGAGGGAGAGAATTTTGAGGGGTATTAGTGCCAATATGTTTTTTACTATAATAATATTTACATTTCAACACCTACTATTGTTTGATCCACTTTTCTCTATGTGTATGGAAATATTAAGGTAGAAACCTCTAATGTACCAAAGATTTTTTTTTCTGAGTCTTTATCTTCATTTTATTAAGTAAAAAAATAGAACTGTACCTCAGGGAGGCATGAACTCGAGTGAAAATGCACAACTGGAAGTTACTTGGGAATTCTTAGCACAGAAAGTCAGCACTGGAAGGTAGCTCTAAGGCATAAACTCAACTCATTATACAAGTGGAATCCAGAGATCTCAGAAGCATTATGTGCTGTGTTCACAACCACAGGTCTTCTTGGTAGCAGACTTAGGAAAAACAGCCAGGATTCTTGAATCCTAGTTAATCTCCTACTCAACTGTATTGACTGTCTAGGAAAAATAAAAAATTTACATGTGTTCTAGAATTGTTTGAGCAAGAAATCTCTGAAATGCAAGCAGTTATTTTAGGTCTCCTTAGCTTTGGCAGGAAAGGGACAATATATTTCTCAGAAGACTGTTGATGTGAAAGAAATCCAATTGGTTCTGGCTTGGGCATGAAAGGGGAAGTTCATTGCTTCATTTAAGCCAACCACAGGTGGTTCTGGAATCCAGTGAGCAGGTCCAGAGACTCCACACCGTCAGGGTCTTTCTACATTTCTCCTCTTGGCCTGTTTCTACACAGTGGCTTCATTCTCTCGGGTCAACTCTCTCCTGTCTCCTGTCTCCTATCTCCTGTCTCCATGTACTATAACTTCTTGCCAGGCATGGTGGTGCATGCCTGTAAGCCCAGCACTCGGGAGGCTGAGGCAGGAGGATCGCTGTGAGTTTGAGACCAGCCTGGGCTACATAGTGAGCCCCAGGTCAGTGTCAACTACATAGTGAGACCCTGTCTCAAAAAAACAAAACAAAACAAAAGAAAACAAACAAACAAAAATTCTAGCAGCTCTATGCTTCCTTCTTTCCGTCTCGTAGCTGAAGAAGAAAACGAACTCCTATCGGCTTTATTGAGCAAGTCCTGAGGAAAAACATGAGTGGGTCCTGGAAATATCACACGAAAGCCTCTGAATGCCTCCGTGGCCGAGAGGTTGGTCCTAGGACACCACGAATGGAATCAGATTCTGGGAGCAGCTGGGTAAGAAGACTGGCAGCTCTCCTCGAACTCCTCTTGCAGCATGAGAGACACAGGTTCCAGAGGAGCTGCGGCACTTCCACTAGACTAAAGAGAAGGCTGCGCCAGGCGGGCAGAAGAACAGCAGGCACAGTGGAGAAGTTAGAACCCCCGAGGTCTTGATTTTATCCCTAGAGAATAGACTATCACGTAGCTTCGCGAGGACCTTCTCCCTTCTTTTAGGCAATGGTGCACCTGATGAGCCTGGGAAAGAGGCCTGACCCCTTTTCTACCGCTCATTTTCTGGAGGAGCCGAAGATGCCAGACACCTGGATCTTGGCGCCCGTGTAACGAGTGCATGGGCACATGACCCTACACTCAGCTGATCTAGAGACACAGCCACGAAGCGGTGAGTGTTCAGTTCGCAGCCACTCACAGCTTCAACATGGAGTTCGGGGACCTCGACAGCGGCCGTGGACGTAAGCTGGACATCCAAGACTAGGGGGTAACAGCAGCCTTCTAAAATGACTAAGATCATAGTTCAAATTGGAAGGCAGTCCTGTTACCCAACTTCATTTGCTCCTGAACATCTTGGGGCCCCGTGCTCTGATCCTTGGACTAACGCTGTCCTTCCCGGTCAGTTTACAACAAATCCTTCCCCTGCTTTGCCGATCTATGGTCAGTTTTTTGTGACTCACGTCTAAGATGTAGCAACCTCACTGTGCCCCAAAAGAAGACAATTCCGGCACCCTCCCATGTTCCTGAGAAGCAATTAATAATTCTTTCCGAGAAGCTTTTATTAACAACTTGACTTCTATTAATTGTTATTTTTAACAATTGATGTTATGTTGCTTTATATTGAAAACTTCTGAAAGCATCAGGGCTGAGTCACCTGCCTATTGATCTATGCCATCATCATTAACAATGTAGAACTCAATTTTTGGATAAGATTTCATAATCGGGACGACCTCTGGATTGTCATAACCTCTCTGTATTTTTCCTTCACCTCAGGTAATGATGCTTACAAGGAGTTCCCTGTCCACTAAACTGCCAGCCTATCCTGGAAAGAGAAAAATTTTCACTCCCAAAGCCTTGGAAGACATCAGAAAAAGGAGCAGTAGAAAAACTAAAACTTTAATACACAGTGAGAATTTTATTTTAAAAAGCTAACATTTCTCTTATGTATTAGTGGAGTAGCTGCGTACCTCAAATCCCACCCCTTTCAAAGTGATGAACATTCTCAAAGTTGCTTCTAACAGGACAACATGAACTTCTAGTCTGTTTTTGTAGTTTGAGGTAGAAAATAAAATTTAGACGGGAGTTGCTAAGGGCTAATAAGAAAGTACCATCGGAAAATATCAAACATGTCATAGAAGGCTTTACTAATTTATCTTCTCTTGTTCGTTTGGAAAAGAATACACATGTACGTCGCTGAGGTAGATGTCTCAGAACCCTGTGAGTCACGCAAGGTAATTTGACACAAATGTCTAATCTGCCCCTCGGCACAAAGCTTGTGAGGACATTTCTGCAGCAAGCTGAGTGAGGTGAGATTCCTCCCTGAAGCCCAGCATACCTGATGCATTTGCTTAGTTATCCATTGTGTGTGTGTGTGTGTGAGTGTGTGTTTTAATTTTAATTTTAATTTTTTGGTACCGGGAATCAAATGCAGGATCTTGGGCTTGTGAGGCAGGCAGCGGGGCCACTGAGCTAAATCCCTGGCCCAGTTATCCATTTTGTGAATGCTGACTAGTGCAGGAATTTCTGTCTCTTTCTGGGCAGGGCCAAGAGTCAAATGAGTGGCTAAGTGAAAAAATACTGACACCACTAAATAAATGGACTTTAGATGGTGAGGAACCAAAGGGTCAGAGGGAGGGGAGAGGGATGGGAGAAAAAGAAGAATTAAGATATCTTACGTACAGGTACAAATTCCCTATGATGACTATGATCATTATGTATGTCAAACGTGTACTCATAAAAACAAAATTTAAATTTAAAAAATGCCATACTTTAGAGAGTGGATATTAACTTGGAATTTATCAAGGCCCTTCAAATGATTATACTTAACTACACTAGGAACTTTGAGTCATTTCCTGCCTGGGAGAATACATAGTTATTTAGTTTTAAATTTTTTCCAGATTCTTCTCTTTTGTTTTTTCCCCATCTTTTTTTTGGGGGGGGGTGGAGCGGGGAGGAGCGAGTCATATTTTAGAAGGATCTTTGAGCACCCAAAATACCCGGGAAAAATTACTCTGAATATATTGTCCTAAGAGCTTGTCAGTGAGTACAACCTGAGAGTGTGCCGCTCAGAACACTTGGTGAAAATCACTTATGACAATAATTTTGCTTTTCAAACAGAATCAAGATAATCAACAGAAAGAAAAACAAATGGATCAAGTGAAAGCTCTGGATGACAACAACTCCGGCAAACCAAGAATCCGGTTTTTAAAACTGAAGCTAAAGAAGCAAGACTGTCATTTCCAGCCAGCTAACTGGACATGTTCCGTTAGGGTCCACATGAGAGGCTTGAAATACGCCACGCAATCTAGGGAACTGAAGAGCTCCTGGATGAACCCAAAGTGACCTATGGGGGCTGCTGAAAAGGAACACGGCCTTATGAGCAGCAGGGGGACCTGCTGAGGATGAGCGCTTTCTTCGAATGGCTTTGGGGGGGGGGGGTCAGTCACGCCCAGCAGGGGGCGCAGCTCAGGCCGAGATTTGATCCGCTTTTCCTCAGCCTGTCTCTGTCATGGGAGTGCCGGGGTGTTGGCTCCCACTGTGTGTCTCCAAACTGTGAACATACACGTGCGTATGGGGATGAGGGTGGAGGACAGCAGTTAGGATGGGGCTGATCTGTGTGGGGGGGGGGGGTCAGTCACGCCCAGCAGGGGGCGCAGCTCAGGCCGAGATTTGATCCGCTTTTCCTCAGCCTGTCTCTGTCATGGGAGTGCCGGGGTGTTGGCTCCCACTGTGTGTCTCCAAACTGTGAACATACACGTGCGTATGGGGATGAGGGTGGAGGACAGCAGTTAGGATGGGGCTGATCTGGACAGGCAAATGATAGAAACCATTGGATAGGAAGAATTCAGGGCAACCTGCTTCTGCCGTTTTGCTGAAACTTCAAGGTAACAGTCGAGGTCGTAGGAGCAAGAGCAGCCGACACTTGCTGCCGTATTTCGGAGGCAGTGTCTGCAGGCTGAGCTCCGAATGACACACGATTTCCTCTGTGCACCCCAATCTATTTTCTGCCTGACTAAGCTTATAAAACTCTGCATAAACTCTTCTCTCAGCCTGTTCCATAATCCTGTGATCACATTGTCTTCCTGCTCGTTCCTTCAGCCAGCAAGCACCAGCTGTTGGGTCCTAGAAACATTTTTATGATAAAGATAAAAAAAAAATAGCTGATCAGAAAACTGTAAAAACTGCAAAATGCTTGAGATAGGAAGACTTTCAGGGGAGTGAAAGTTTGACCTGCATAAAAGCAGTGGTTAGGCATCCGTCAGTCTTCACTGCCCTGATCACCGCTGATATCATTTTATCCAGATGCTGTGCAACTGCCTGGATTCCACACAGGCTGGAAACTAATCCAGTGTGGTTTATTATGTGCTAGAGAAAGGGTGGTCTCTGAGCTTAAAAACATGAACAGATATAATTATCCAAACGCAGCATTCATGTTAAATGTAAGACATCACAAACTTTTCTTTTCTTTCAGCTTCAAAAAGAAAGTGGAAGTCACTTGCCTATGTCTGTCTAATTGCTTGAATGCACACTTCACGCCTCGAATACACAGGAAAGCTCGTGGTTATAATTAGAAGTTATATAAAGACACAGTTTATATAAATTGCAGTTAATTACTTAAGTAAAATGCCAGTTTCTTGCATTCCTACAAGGGAAGCTCGCCAAACGACATGTGACTTACACAACAGATCAAAGTGGGATATCTGGGGATCATAACAGTAGTTTTTGTGAACTTTCTAAAAAAAATTGATGGCTGTTATTGATAATTGCACAAACACTCTTCCCATTTGGAGACTTAATTGAGGATATTTTAAAGAGGACAACTGTGATTACACTCCGAATACACTGAATACAGCACTGTCTTTCTGTTTCTTCCTTTGATAATGTTTTAGGGAGCAGTGGAAACCAATTAAGTATAGAACAATATTCTATGAGTGGAGTGATAAAACTGTTTTGAAGGACAGGATATTTCAGGCTTCTCAAAGGCAAGATGTCTCCTTCACAACTACACAAGCAACTCTGTCACTATTGGAAAAAAAGCCATAGGTAGCATATAATGCATGCATGTGGTTATATTTAAATAAAAATGTTTACAAAATAGGTGGTCAAAACAAGTGGTTGTAGTTTGCCCTGTTCTTTACCAAGCATCTAGTGACCTGGAAAGCAAATTGTGCCACTGTTACTATCCTGAAAATACTTTAAGATGTTTTGCTTACTTGCAAAAACTAAGGTCTAGCTGAATAAAACCTTACTGACCTAAGGCATTTAGTGGAAGCAATGGGAAAACTCACTTCCCATTTTCTAGAATGGTTGTAGCTTTGCACCATCCTCAGCAGAACACAGGAAAGTTGCTCAAGTTATGTTTTTGTAAGGCTTAATTTTTTTTTCTTCAAAAATGAAGCACAACAAAGCCAGTGTGGGTTTGCAGTGGCTACAGAAGTGCCAGCACCGACATAACTGAGTAAACCAAACACTTTATTTGAAGACAGGACAGAATGAACATGAATCCTCTGACTCACAGACTTGCCATCACACCAGATTAAACAGAAATATTAAATGTAAAAAACATAAGGCCAATATGGAGCTTATGGAATGTGATAGTCACTAAGAAAAATCAGTACATTTTCAGAAGGTGACTATTTTTAGGATATGGTTCCACTGTTGATTTGCTGGCAATAATAACTAGGAAGACCTGGCGACTGAAAAGCACTGTGAAGGTGAGGGTTAGAGGGTGTGGTGTAGAGCTATTCCTCAGAACTCACACAGACGGACGGCGTTATAGTAACAGGGAAGAGACCTTAATAGTACTGTATGTCTTCATTCCTTCTCCAAGAATGCCCAGTGTCTTTTTAAGACTTTCTCTAATAGTACAGAAGACAGGGTCCAACAAACTCAACTTAAATAAAACTCCACTCAAACAGAACTTAAAGATCCCAATATCTTGGGCTTGTAAAGTCTCAGCAAAATTGCTGAGTAATTCCTCACTGAGTCAGTCTCGGCGAAATGAGTGGCTCCTCAGCTATTTCCACTGTGATGGCACGACGGAAGGGGTGGGGTGAGGGCAGGCACACGGGGAGATGGAGCCCTAGCTTCCGGCTCTGGTGGGTAGGGGGGTATGTCAGATGGATTGGCTCCGGGATTCTCCTGGGGAAACTGGCAGAGCTCACTTCTGGTGTGCCTGGGTAGGTCATGGATATGTGGCCCTGGGGGCTATAACTGATCCCCAGCTACCACAAACTAGTATCTTGGTTCAGCTATTTCCTTCTGCTACGATATTTCTGCCTTGGAGCCAGTTGACGATGGACTGATACCCTTTAGAACATGAGCCAAATTAAACCTCTCCCCTGTAAGTGGTGAGTGTTGGCTATTGGTCCCAGTGGGGGAAAGCTGGCTTGTACACTGCTTTAGCGCCAGCATTTAGTATCAATGCATGACTCTGTGTCCTTTATTGCTTCCTCAAACCTTAATTTCTTCATCTCTGAAAGCTATACAATATGGTCTTGCCACCAGTGGGACATAAAACATACTATTTGTAACATTATGAGTAAAAGCACTGTGCAGTGTGTCAATGAAAACACAGGGTTGCATGGTTCCTTTGATACACTGAAAGTTATGTCGGGGCAATGAGGGAAAATTAAGGTTGTGAAGTCCAAAGAGGTTTTAGTTTATAGAAAAAGCTTCCAAACTTGGAAAGTGATTCTTTACCCTGTTCTCATCCTACTACATTTTCTTCTCCCAAAGATAATCAATGAGTTCACTGTCCCTCCTGATGATGAAGTGTTTATTGCTTTAAAATACAAAAATTAGAGCAATTAGACATAATTCATTGATGAGCACCACTTTTTGTTTTTTTCAGACAGGAAGATCTAGCCTTCTGATCCCTTTCCATGTTACTATACACTCTCCTAGCTATACAAATCATTCTATGGACCTCTTCTATATTTAACTAAAATAAAGGAGCAATAAACAGAATTTATTATAGATTTCAAAATGATATATTGTACACAATGAAGATTGTATCTATTGATTGAGGGGGACAAGACTATTATGAATTAATAGGAGTTAATAGTTTTGTTTATTTTTAAGCACGAAGAGGGATCTTTAAACCAGGGCACATTTTATTAAATGAGATGCTTTCCAATCGACCAACTATGTCCTGAAAAGTTTCATTATGCACATGAAATGTTTAGTCAGGTGAAAGCATACAGAACATTGCATACCTCTCAATGCACTGATCTAAATGCAAATGTAGTTAAATATAAAAGCCAACCCTGGTGTCATTTGGCATTACATTCTGCCATCAAAATTTAGAGGTATTCTGTTTCATTTCTTAACATAGAAACCCCTAAATCAATAGCAGTTCTCAGGAAAACTTGCAAAAATAGAGGTTAAATATTTAAATTTATATGCCTAAATCATTTAGAAACCTTTCATGCAGGTCTAGAAAATAAATATATACTCAGACTGCAACATGATCATTAGAAAGTTTGATAGCTTATAGACACCATGATCCTAGAGGATTTAAAAGTAAGAGAAGGGCTAGTAGAGCAGGAGACTTTATTTTACTCAGTTGCAGAACTGATCAAGTTGCTTTTTTACCTCATTCACTTAATTCAAATTTTCTTTGAGCAAATTATACGTAACCCAAAGTTGTAAAAAGTGTTCTTCCTCTTCTATCTGGGCCAGTTTCTATGTCCACAATTTCATGGCTCAATTGCCAAAAATAAATCTAAAATAAATGCATCAAATTTGCAAGCTAGGCTTAGGAATTAACTGGGACAATTTATTTGTCTCAGCGAATTTCAGATGTAATAAAATTTCACAGATTGGCTACTTTGAACAATATGTTTATTTTTCTTGTAATTCTGGAGGCTGAAAAGTCTTAAGACTAATGAACCTCAGACTCTGAGCGTGGGGAGGGATAACTTTTCTGTTCACTAGCAGCACTTTCTCCTCTCTTCACGTGGCAGAAGGGTAACAAAACTCTTCCGAGCTCACTTGTAAGACATTGATCCCATTTGTGCGGGCTTTGTCCTCATACCCTAATAAACTGCCAAAGCCCCTACCCCTAACACTGTCACACTGGTGACAGACTTTTAATGTGCTGATTTGGGGGAGCACAGTCTGTTCACAATACCATTTTCTGAGTAAGAATATTGAAATCCAGAAAGGCTAAACATCTTGTCTGTGATCCTAATTGTAGGAAGAATCTAACATCAGAATCCATGTTTTTGGTGTCAAAAATGTCTTCCCTTTAACATTATATCCTGGAGGTAAAGCACTATTCAACCTATCAAAAAAAAACCATAGGATCATAACACTGAAATGTGCATTTATTTGTTCAATGAAGAAGAATGAAGGTAATTAAGTCAAGAAATGTTAAGCCACACAGTTAAAAGAAAGTGCTAAAGCCTAGACTTGTACCATGGACTTTTCTTTTTCCTCACTCTATTATAGAGTATCTCAGCCTCCAAAGACAATTAAAGACATGCTAATTCACTGGGTTATATTACGTATGTAAGTACAAAGTTGTGAAGGAGTCCCTTGTTCCCAACGGGTAACTTTCCCTTTCTTTTGTAAGCTGTGTTAACAGTTTTATGTCACCTGATCCAAATGTTTCTTTATGTGAATATAAAATAAAGTCTTATTAAACAGAATGAAGTAATATTGAAAAGGAATAGGGTCATTTTAGCCAGCTGGCTGACTATGCCTGCCATGTTCCCACTGTTCCTCAGCGAATATTTTTACTTACTGGAAATTTCTGGCTCACACACTCACTTGATGAGCTAAACATCCTTTGCTGAAACTTTGATAGTAAATGTTATTTTCCATAAGGAAAAATATAATTTTTAAAAGTATTTCCTATGGAACAATAAGCTCTCTATCCGCATTATATATGTATACAACCTGCCTATCTGCTTCTTGAACAGTAGTATCATGTGCTAGGTTGAAAATTTTGCAAAAGATATGAGTATCAGCAGTTTCATAATGTTTAACATACAGCAAAGTAGCTTGGATTATGACAGCTGGCCACAGAGAGCCAGATCTCCCGATCCAAACCAGTTTGTTACAGTCTCATTCTACCACCTAGATACTGATATTGGCAGGGACCTGAAGAGGTGATATCTGCAGGAAATGCTTGCCAGGATGGCTACTACTGAAGACAGCAGGGTTGATTTTCTGCCACAAACACCTGCAGGTTGAGGAAGTGGGATGGACAGTGTTTCAAATGTCCTCAGCACCACGATCAGAGAACAAGGTGGCCATTTATAAACATTAGCTCGAGGACACTGGCCTTGAGGACCTGGTGAGCAGGGCATGGCAGACACCCTGGCTGTGGATTTCTAGCTCCCAGAACAGGAGATTGAATTTCTATTGACTTACGTGACAAGTTTGTAGTATTTGTTTTTCACAATCTGCTTTAGGAAATGAATATAGTAATGAAATAAATATAATTGAAGAAAAATTTATCTTGGGTGCGTTGTAAGTGAAAGTTGGACACTACTAAAAATGTTAATTAGCAGGCTAGGGTTACTGGCGGATTACATTGAAAAAGTAATTCTAATGTACACATAGTGTAATCTGTTATGGATCGAAGCCAGTGTTTTATTGGATACCCAGACAGTTTTTAAAAAGAAAATGAGATCAGAAATCCTTCTCTGTTAATTTCCTTATTGGCTGATACCTCATAAATTAAGGTTCAGTTTGGTAATATTAGTGAGAAAGTAGAGTCTTTTCTTCCACTTTACCACCAAAATCAAGCTACAATAACAATGATAATGATTCAAAGTCTTTTGCCACAGAATGAGCTTCTGGTACACATGCTCACACTCCTGGAAATCATGTGAAGCACTTACATGCATTGGCCTATTTAATCAAAAAACCCTTGTATCTTGTTCAGTTTTGAAGAGCTAAGCCAGAGTATAAATCAAAATATGAGCACTCTCTGAGTAATTTACAGGTCTCTATAACATTCAGGAGATGAAAAGAAAGTTTAAATTGGTAGATATGAAAGCAGATGACCGTTATCAGTATCTTTTGTGATCTCTCCTGCAACGGGGTCTTCACAACTCGCTAGAGCAAGTCTCTCTGCAAGTATAAAGACAGAATGTTTGCTACGGCCAGGACCACAGAAAGCCCAGGCTCGTGTCATCAGTCCTGACATCACCTTGTTCCTGTTATTCAGCAATCTCCACCAAGTATGACATAAACCTGTTTGAGTTTGGAAATATTCACTATTATACCTAAGTTTGATTAAATAAAAATATTTCTATTACATATCCATGTATTTGTCATTATCGGATAATCTGCTAACTCAGAGGGAAGTAAGACTCCATCCCAGTCCTTGAAGAGATCACTGGGCAGGCAAGAGGGAAGACAAGTGATTCAAGACACTGTTTCATGGGTGCTGCTAGAGTTGTGTGTAGGAATACAGAAGAGGAAAGTGACCTGACCTGAGTCTTGGTACACGATCAGGGGATGCACATGCGGCATGATATTCAATTTCAATTTTACAAGGCATGGAATATAAACATTAAGAAACTGACGATGTCAGGTGCTAGCTGATTGTAGCAGAAGATATGGGTGCATCCAAGTTGAAGAGTAATTCACCAATATCCACTACAAGTGCTAATGCAAATATGCAAAAATATGTCTTAGACACATACGTAGACAAACTTTCCCATGAATGCTCTTGAATACATGTATAAAGGTACTCACTGCAGCACTGTTTGGAAGAGCCTGGGAAATAACATCAACACTCATTAGTAGCTAATTAAATAAACAGAATGTGGTGCATCCATTCTGTGGGACACAACTTTCACATTGAAAATGATGGGCCAATGAGGCCTACATATCTATCGATGGAGGCAGGCACCATAAATATAATGTTGAGCAAAAAGAGGAGGTTAGAAGCATTAAGAGAATTAAAATCAGGAAGGGAGGTATGGGCGGTAGAATAGTCTGGGAAGACATGGGCTTGTGAGGTTGGCTGATTCAGGGCACACAAGTTAACACATCAGTTAGACAGGAGAGGTAAGTTCAAGAAGTCTGTTGTGCTACACGGTGCCTACTTAGCAACACAGTTGTTTCGTGGTATCTCTAGGGGATGCGGTTCCAGTTCTCGCAATGCTAACAAATCTGCAGGTGCTCAGGTCTCTTACATAACACAGCACAGTATTTGGTATAACACACACATATTTCCCACGCATTTTAAACCATCTCTAGATCACTTATGATTCCTAACGCAATGTAATGTGGTGTAAATAGCTGTTATGCTGTTTAGGGAATTCTGACAGGAAGATATGTGCAGAAATGACTTAAGAAAAAAGAATTCACGTTGAACAGCTGGTGGCATCCAGGGAAGTGGAAGCCATTGACACAGAGGCCAACTGCATTATATCCTTGAAAGATGCTAAAATAGTGGATATTAAAATTTCTCACCACAAAAGTGATAATTATATAAGACAATGCATGTGCTAAGTAGCTAGATTTAGACATTCCACAACAGATATATAGTTCAAAAATATTCTGTGTATGTGAAATACATGTAACTTATGGCAATTTAAAATTCTGTAGAGTTAATCTCTCCAAATACTTTCACACAAGAACATCCAGAATAGCATTTGACCAAGTATCTGTGTATTGCTGACCAACCAATTTTACTTACAAAAAATGACTGTCATATATTATTTAGACATTAATTCTCAAAATCCAGTAAAAGTTAAATGTACACTTGATCATTTGAGTGATTTAAAGTATCTGAGAATGAGCCTGGGTAGAGCTTATGGCAGGCACAAGACCCTGGTTCTATCCCACTCACAAAAACAGCAAAATAACACCTTGAGAAATGTGTATTTATAAAATATATACTTTATGCCTTATGTATTTTAAATATATTTTATAAACTTGTGTTATAATATTTAAATGTACCTTCAAGAATATATTCAATATCAAAATATATTAAATATTTACATTTATAAACATTCATATTATTATAAAGGTAGGTAGTATGTTTAGTAAGGTATAACCTTATGTATTGGTAACACCTAATGTACTAGTATATTATGATGCGTTATCCATTATACATCATAGAAGTGCACTTTCAATGTCTAGTTGACATATGTTTGTGCATTCAGAGTTAGTGCGGCAAACAATGCACTTTTGGCCAATGAGTACTCTTTAGCATCATTTCAAAAATCATTCTGGACCTTATTTGTTCTGCCGGACTTCTCTCTGTGTCATCGGTTTTACATGCTGGTGAACAGCTTTGATTCACAAAGTCCGGTGAAATGTACTGGGACAATGCTGGGCCCACCACAGAGAGAGAAGGGAGCTAAATGAACACAGGTGTTCTCTAGGCCTTCGCACCTCAGTAATCAGAGTGATCTGCCAAGAAGACAAAATCAGAGTCAGCCGCTGAGTCCCCCAGAGCGGAGTTGAGTCGTCAAGGAGCAGCACGGATGTTGGAGAAGATGAGACTCACTGAATGAAAGAGCATCCTAAGTCGCATGCTCAAAGGAAGCAAGGGAACCACAATCATTCTTTGAGATAGTTGCGGGTGACCGAGCTGGGGCGTGGGCACTTTCAGTGTGAAATGTGCTTATTACCTGCCCCGAAGCTGTGAGTTCCTCATCTGCTGACCGAACAGTTAGCTCGGTCATTCACAGTGTTAAGTTCTCCTTTCTTCTCAAAGTGGATCAAATTGTTTTCAAGAAATTTATACAAATCAGCATCTCACCTCTTCAGAAGTCAGTGACTTAGAGCTTCCAAGACCATTTTGCTTTCTTACTGGCGGGTGATGCTCATGAGATTTTAGGCTGAATGAGGCTATGCTATACGGTACAATGATAGACAAACTCTTCTACCATTGCTGTACAGTCTTGGTGGACCTATGCACTTTTAAAAAATTTCTTTGTCATCATTTATTTGATGATGCAAATGTATTTATTTAATCATGTTCATCACATCAAACTATGTTAAAGGAAGTAATTTTCTACTACATGTGTTAAAAGCAAAATATATATACCTTGTTTTATATGTATATATATTTTAAAACTTTGTCAGGATGATCCTTCGAGACTGCAATAATAACCTTTTCTAGAGAGCTCTCCGTATATCGGCTCCACTATTTACAAACTTAGTGATCGTGGCTAGAACGCTGACATTTTTGCAGCCTTATTTCAATCTTTTTTCTTTCATCCACTATAGGGTGGTTCTAATGACTAAAATGTTCTCAACAACCCTTGTAAACCTTGAATAACTATACAAACATAGTCGGCATTATGGAGAACAAATCCGATTATAGGGAAGAGACGATCACACATTCTGAAAAGATTTTCCCCCCTCAGTAAAATCAATGAACAAGTTCAAATGCGTACACAAGATTATTCTGCCACAGATAAAAAAGCAGTCTATTCTTCAGAATTCAGTCTTGGCAAGTTTTTGGTGTTCTCTCTCAGAATCAAAGTATATTTAAGCTGAAAGGGACCTGGGAGAACATTAAATTCAGTGTCCTTAACCCTCTCCCCTTTTATCATAATGTAAAATTCAAAGTGAATTTAAAATAAAACCTTCTGGATGGTTTCAACAGATTTCGCTTTGAAAACCATACTATATGTTAATTGGATTTAGATACTATTAGGATATCAATGAAACCTGAAATTTTAAGAATTCAAGAACAGGAATGGAACATCCTTAGGGACTTTTTGGCAAGTGAAGAGTGAGAGAGGATGAGAATAAAAAGTTGTTGGGTAAATGTAATGTGTTACTATAAAAATGTCTGATAACTTGTGTCCACATGAAATGATATATGGCCATCCTGAAACAACTGAAAGCAGGCAATAATCAGTGCTGTAGAAAATGTGGGAAACGTTCATCAGGAAACGTCAAATCTGTTTACCCGTGAGCACATCGTGCAGTGTTCAAATGCTCGATTCTAACATTTTTCAAGCATGCTTCCGAGTTATTATTCCCCTGGAAGGTGTGTAACAGGAACAGAAAGTGATTACAATGTTAGCCTAAGTATGATATAATTAGGAGCGCATTTTATAAAAATAAGCATAGGCCACATTCTTGAGGCAAAGATAAACAGCTTCACACTCTCCTTTATTGTAGGAGTTCCTAATATTTTTCAAGATTTTAGTTTGCCAATGCTTACAAAAGCAACTCTAAAATGAGATTTTTGGAAAAAATAAATTCACATGAACCCATCATTACATATCATTGTCTTTGCCATGTTTGGAAAGCAAAATATTGCCAGTAAATATTGAAATATTGAGAACAGACTTTCAAGAGACACATAGGATTTGTTCCTAAGACTAGCTTTTTAGCAACTGTCCACGAAGGATTCCCAATTTCACGCATCAACTTTGAGCAGTAAAATTAGAATGAAGCAGCCCTGTGTAATGTTATGGTGCAGGCACTATAAAAACAGTGATGATGTTCTGTCTTGGTTCTGATTGGTGTGAATTTGAATTGGGCTAGCTTAATCTCCTGGAGAACTGGCTTTGAAGATAAATCCCGTGTAACCATATGAGTCAGAGAAATACTACAAGGGTAATCTTCTAAGAAAGGAAAGGAGAATCCTAACACCAGGGTGTTGTAAAGAAGCAGGTCATAAAGAATAAAGAAATAAATGACAGGGAGGCTCTGAGGAAAGAGGGCAGCATGATTCCATGGAAGATGGAAAAAAGGAATGGGAAATGAGGCATGATAAGTAATGTATTTACAAGTGAAACAAAAGTTAGCGCCCAAGTATTTGCATATAGAGGACAGAGGAACAGAGCAAAGAGAATACTGAAAAATCTTCTCAATAAAGCAGAGTTGGTCTCATACTCAGCAAGGAGGTGGAGGAACATTTGTTGCTTTCATCACTGGAACAGTACAGAAGAGTGGCTGTGATTTATGAGTGAGGGGAAGATGGAAAGAGTGTGGGGCAGCACCGAGGACCCAGATGAGACTAGAGATCTTGGTGGAAACTGTCAATACGTTTTCCACTAGGCCCAGTCTGTGAGGATGGAGAGGACGTGTTCATGGGAGTTCGGGGTACGCAAGCAGCCAGCTCGGAGGTCCTTGTGTGGGCACCCTGGGAAGATCCACAGTCAAATCTCAAAGCAGATGAGAACAAGCAACTCTGGAAAGTTTCAGAGCCTATGAGGAGGCCAGGGAGAGGCAGTAGAAGGCATGGGAACCCTCAGGGCAGAGGCTAACTCAGAAAAGGGACTTTTTTACCCTAGCAAAATAAAAACCAGAAAATAACTCCTGCATAAAAAAGAACTCTCAGTGAATACACATGGAAATAGAATGAAAATGAAAAATATCACACATCAAAACTTGTCTCTGATAACTAAAACCATTCTTAGCACAAAATGCGTGCCATTAAATGCATCGGATAGAAAAGATTAAAAACTAATGATGAGGAAATAGGAAAATCATCATCAAATCAAATAAAAAGAATATGACATAATTTTGTGTATGCAGAGATGAAATATCAATAAACAAAGATAGATGGCAAGGGTCTTGGGTACAAGGTACATACAAGAAAATAAGTTGTATTTCTCAGAAACATCAAACAAACAGAACAAAATTTTTAAATGCATAAAATAATAAAATGTATATAATCTCTAGACATAAAATATGAAATATTTAGGAAGGAAATTTAATATTTAGATAAATGTAAGGGTACACCATACTTACAGATTAGAAGAGTCAATATTACATTGATGCTAACTTTCCCCAAGTTACTTAATAAATTTAATGAAATTACAGTGAAATATAAACTTTTATTTGCGTGCACTGTTGAAATTTGATGAATTGACCTTAAAATTTGAAATTTGTAGGCAACTGTAATAGAGTAAGAAGTGAAACTATTGTTTTTCTTTCTTTCTTTCTTTTTTTTTTTTTGGTACTGGGGATTGAACTCAGGCTCTTGTGCTTGTAAGCAGGCAGGCGGCAGAACCACTGAGCTAAATCCCCAGTCCAGTCAAACTATTATTGAAGAAGCATAAGGAGCAATGATATTATCAAACATCAACTATTTAAAAGCTACACTCGATAAAGCTCTTTGAAATTGGTACAAATATTTCTCTTTTAATGACCCTCCTGTGTAATGACTCTTTGGACTATGGCCAAAGCACACTGTTAGGATTTAAGACTCATGACCCAGCTTTTTCTTTGTTCTGTGAAGCTTGTTTATAGAGCTTCCGTGTCTTTTTTTATATAGTACACCATGTTTATATAGTACTGTGATTTTTGCTGATTGTACTATGCAGTACAGTACTGTAGTTTTATGTTCTGTTAGAGATTCTAGTACTGCACTGAGTCACACAAAGTAATAGGGTTACACAAATGAAAGCAAAGTCACCATGTTGGAGTTTCTTTTGATTATTTTTTTGTCCTGGATATTGTAATGTACACACTATATACAGCTCTTCATTTAGCGACCGATTCATTTAGGGCAGAAACTCGGTCGTTAAAAGAGAAATGCCTGTGTATGGGTGGGAAAACTGACAAAGCTAACATCCCAGAGACCAATAGGAGACTTGTGTATATTTGTCAAAGGTATGTAGGAGAGCAGTGGAAAAATGATGATCTTTCTCCCTCCCTTTTTCTTTCTTTCTCTGCGGTACTGGGTTTGGAACCGAGGGAGTGCTGCGCTACATCTTTATCCCATTATATATTTACTGATTGACTTATGGATTGATTGATACAGCATTCCTACGTTGCCCTGCTAATTGGCCTTTTACTTGTGCCTCTTCTGCCTCAAGTTTTCCTCATATATTATTTTTAGCTTCTATCTCATAGGAGGATTTTACAATATAGTGTTAAAGACAAAATATAGAAAGTGATACATGAGCATTATTTCACAATCTTAAGATAAAAATTTCTAAAATAGATGTAATAAACCATAAAAATTTAAATAAGTCAGTCTTTATGACTGGGTATTCCTATTCACTGAAAGACATTAAGGAAGTTAATGGTCAAATTATAGGCAAGGCAAAGCGATTTTCAACACATATACAAAACAATGATATACAGAATGTGCCTAGGAATTATTATGGAGAGAAGCCCTAATAGGAGAGAGATGTTATTTGAAAAGACAAAAGGTAACATCGAAATGATCCTTGAACACATGAAAAGGGACTCAACATGACTGATAATCAGAGAAATCACAATGGAATTCACATAATCAAGAACGTCATGTGCTATATATTTTGGTGAGTGTATGACATAATTAAAATGCCTATCAGTATCACAATGGAATAAATACAATACAGTCCTACAACAGGGTCCTGCACACCTATGAACATTTATGGACTCTGTCGCTATGCAACCTGTGTAGTCTCACGGGGTGGGGACATAGCTCAGGGATAGAGCACTTTCCTTTGCTTGCATAAGGTCCCAAGTTACAGCCGCCACCCCCAAGTCATGTGTAGCCTCGGAAATATAATGCTGAAATCTAAGCCAAATACAGAAGCCTTCACAGCAAAATAACTTGACTTCCATGAAGTTCAAATGCAAGCATGGCTGAAACTTGAGTTCAGGTAGTGATTATCTTAGGGAGAAAGGGGTGTGGTTACTCATTTTGTAAAATTTCCTTTGGCTATAAATTTGTTTTGTGTGTTTTTCCATGTTTATTGTACTGCCAAAAATATAAAAACCAAAGAAGCAAACAAAATGCATGAAAATATGAAGAAAAAAAGAAAAGTATGAAAATACGAAAGCCACGAAAGGTATATGAAGTGTATTTCTGATGATGACAACACAATAGATTTCTGATGTGATTTCCAATTTCTATAGGAAATGGAGGAAATGAATAACTTCGGGGGTTCAGAGGCTTAAAACTGTAATCACATTAAGAAGAGGAGCAACAAAGACAATGAAGGCTCAGAAAGCAAAAGAAGAATGGTTGCGTATAATATAATTCTGCTACTTCCGGCGGTTTCCTAGTTGCTTTTCTCTTTCCTTTCTGCCGGTGGTAGGCTGGGCCTGTTAACATTCCTTAGACACCTGAACACTATTCATTAATGGCTTAGAATACCTGTCAGTAGGACTCTTCCTAAAATGCAGGTAGGAAGGCTCACAGCAGGACGCGCTGAAGCCAGTCCCCCTTAAAAATATTAATAAAGGAAGAGCACTGATTTATTAAATGAAAATCCTCGGATCTGTTCACCGAAGCAAACAGCTGTTATTCTATATCCTACAGAGGGCTCTGGGACCTGGTGACACTGGCAGGCCTGCCTCCGTGTACATTTCTCTCAGCTGGTCAAATAAACAGCTCCTTTTCCCTCCTGTAAAGAAACAGGGTTGCTCCCAGCTGACACTTGGATAATCCCCTTCAAACAGACGCGCTGGCAAGTTGAAAGAAAACACACCAAACCCCACTGCTCTGAGAGATGCTAGACACTGAGCAATGACTGCAGGAGTGAAAATAAAGAGTTGCCTCGGAACGTGAAACATTAACTAATCAAGCGTTATTACAAATATTTCTCTCTGATCCAACGCCGTTTCTTGTAAAAATCGCTGCAGTTCCCTATGCTCAAGTTCGTTCTTTCTTACACATTCCATATTCCAGTAGCTGAAGTTCACCTTTACTTCATAGAAAATATTGCTTATATTCCTTCTGACCCCATAGTTTTGGACATAGTAGAACTAAGTCATATGCCGAAGCAAGCAGGATTACAGAGCAAAACATATTTACCCTCACTTTAAAAACTGGAGGCCATGTAAAAATATTAGCTGATATGATAAGATACCACAGGGACACTAATTGGTAACTATCGATTAGCCATAAAGAACTAGCATGATTAATAATTCATCTACATACCTGTGACTGGTAGCAGAAACGTTACCTTCCTAAGATTCGTGAATATGTTTCTCAATTCCTCATCAGTGACCCCTGTGCGTCTCAACCCAGAAGAAAAGAGGCTCTCACACTCTCTCTGTCTCATCATGGTTGAGAAAATAAGTACAAAATGCATATGTTTCAGCAGGCAGAACTTCATATATGTTTCCGTGGGTGAACAGTGCCACTAGTGAAAGCAGCAGGAGCAATTCAAAATGACACATTGCTGTGTAAACACCGTGCCCCTGCTCGTATCTTCCTGTGTCTGCCTTTATTCCCAATGAGTTTTCTGATGTAATACTAATAGGAGTCCAATGGATTATTTCCATGTCCCAGGCAGCTCTGAAACTTTAGACATAAAGCAGTTTTTAAAATTAAATCTCACAGGCCTGTTTTATGTATGAATGTGATCCTTTGCCAGAAATTATCTGAGTTCATCAGAGAAAAATTACCATGCTACAGTGCCCCAGGTTTCGACGATGACAGTGAGGCTTATTTACCTAGGCAGCACGCCTCATGTCTTTCCATCAGTGCCATCCTGACACCCAGGCTCTACGAAAGAGGAGTGTCCTGGGAAGAATGTGCCCCTGAGAGCCGAGACCCCCTGAATGTCATGGCTCAACTTCCAGAGAGCACTGGTAAGTTTTTTTTTGTTTTGTTTTTTATAAATACGTTACCTTTCCATGAGTTGGGCACCTCATCTTTCAACTGAATTCAGACTGCACACAACATGAACTAAAGGTGGCCCCTTTAGCTGTAGCATTCTGTAAATCTATGACTTGGTGCAACCTTTCATACTTCAGAAGGTTAAAAAGCATTTTTTGGAAGTGAGTAGTAAATTTCACTGAAGTCCTATTCTCATCAAATAATTAGCAGTTAGGCCTCATGAGTATCTGAGGGTATGAGTGAAGTTTTCTCTTACTCTATCTGAGTGGGTGGACGGTCATTCTACCTTTTCTGATTATTGATCCTTAAACTCACCATTATCTGTAACTATCCTTTTCTTACATTTAAAAAAATTCTCCCATCAGATAAAATATGGTCTTTTTTCCACTGTCTCACAGAGAGCAGGTTTCCAAAACAAAGTGTCTAAAAAACTGAGTGCACATTGAAATTCTAACCAAGTATAGCATAAGGCTAGAGCTCTTCTAGAGTAAGATATTTAATGAGAGTAATATGTGCGACATTCTTTTTCTCAGTACGCCAAGTGCAAAGATATTTTACTGGCTTGGAATCAGTCCAATGAAAGGTATCTGCAAGTTTTCTGCCTAAATCACTTTGCCAGGTCCCCAGCAAAGTACATGGTTTAAGTATGATGAGGTTTTGTAATAATTTGAGGGGAATAGTCTATTTTATATGACACAGCATTAATTCAATAAAAGCTCTGCCTAATCCTACAGTAATTGCTTTTATTGACTGTGTCATGGTTTTAAAGCATAAACAAGTGGGTTGCAAAAACTTCAGCTGAGTGCTTGAATCAGTTTCATTTTGTGCTAATGGTATACCATAATATGTACATTGTTATATATTATGTTTTAGAAAAGTAATTTTCATAACTGAGTTTAAAAGAATCTTTAAGGATAAGGGATGGCTTTTACAAATTAATACTCAGCATCTGTAATTTTGATGCCTAGATCCTATTTGTTATTGCTATTTATCGTGCTCGTCAATTTTTACAGGTCCCAAGTATTAAAACCAAGGGTATCATCCACAGTGCTCCAGACCGCTCTGTCACAGAACAGTCTGTTGGGTAATTTGTATCAGGTCATTAGGAGTTTTTAAAGAGGGGAATCTATAGTTCTATTTTATGGAGTCAGAAAATTCACTGTTCCATGAGGCCTGTTCTTGGGTCATCTTGAGAACGGGTTGTCACACAATGATTCAATCAGCTGTTCGATTGATCGGTTTCCATTCAGCCATGGCACCTGGACCAAACATTTCAAGGTCAGGCTATTTTTGTCTGACAGTGATGGACATACAACATCAAGGGATAAAAAAAGCCCATTATATTCCAAAACTGTCCCAAACCAAATACGTTTCCATTGCCTCTCTCAAAGACAACTGAGAGTGTCTGAACAGGATCCTGTTTGCTCGGTGATTTCTGCTGACAGAAATCTTTGTATGATATTGCACAGCTAGTGTGGAGAACCCGTCAGATTGATGAAAATCACGATGGTAATAATGCTCCATTAAAGAAATACAGTTTTGTGTTCAGAAAAGTGACCTGAATACAGAGTTTGTCTAACACTAAAATAAGCAGATAAGCGTACGGATCCAGACAACAAGCAATGCAACCCAATTTCATGTTTGAAACCACAACACAAAACTATGGAAAGCCTTTAAATTCCTGTCTTCTGGACAATCGGTCTCAAATTCAGATTTATGTTTAACACACCTTGTAAAAGGGGGATAATTCTACAGGGGGAAAAAGCAGAATCGGTTGGACTGGGGAGTGCTTTGGGACCCATGATTTAATTTTAAATGAAGAGGTAAGAGTGGACCTTTGTGAAAAGCGACAATGGGAGAGACTGGGAGAGAGACCTCTATTGTCTGTGACGAGCATGTTTCATGCAGGATAGGAAATGCAGTGGGTAGAGGCTGGACTATCCTGTGCATGTGAGGAAGAAGAGCGAGGTCAGAGCGTCTGGAGTACAATAAATAGGAAAAGTAGGAGCGAGCCAGAGGTTTAGTTACATAGGACTCTGCAGAACCTTGCCGTGTTTTAAAGGTCCCCCCAAAGACTCAATGTGACAGCGTTCTGAGGAGAGCCTGGGAAGGTTATTGGAGCCCTAGATCCCTGAAAAGTGCGTTTCTAGCTGGACGGCAACTAGGAGATGGGACTTAGCTGCAGGAAGAGGCTCACAGGGGACTGGCTGTGAAAGGTATGTCTCGTCCCCAGCCCCTTCACCTCTCTGGTTCTCTCACTTTCTCTGCTTCTGCACGCCCACGAAATGAGCAGCTTTCACATGCTACACCCTTCCTCCGTGACATTTCCGCCTTCTCTCAGGCCCGAAAAAAGCAGAACCTCTGCAGCCAGAAGCCATAATAAACTTTCCCTTTTAAGATGTTTATTTCAGGTATTTTGTCACCATGGTAGAAAGGCAACCATCATCATAAAGACATTGCATTTTACTCAAAATGCAACAAAATCATAGGAGGGTTTTGAGCTTCAGAGTGGCACTAGCTGGATTATAATTTAACAGACTCTGTTTTCTCACCGTTAATGAAAATCAACCATGGGATTTTTAAGCAACGATGAGGGAAGGACATTCTGTCAGGAGCAAGATGATGCTGGTTTCAAGCAGAGTTTTAAGCCACAAATTGTGCCTCCCATAAAGACACATTCTTTCTCCCTTGAAATCAAACCTTCCTGTCTCTGGAAGGCTTCCTGGGGTTTTCTAATGGTCCTCACTAGTGAAATCTATTCATGGTATTACTTGAAGTAATGTACAGGTGTAATCTACTTAAACTCCCTATGTCTTGGTTGTTAAATGGGGTTAAGATAGAGTCTAGTTGATAAGTTGATGGTAAGAATTGCATAAGAATAATGTATAAGACACCAAAGAGTTGGTTCTGGTTCACAGTAAGCTGTCAATAAATTCTGGCTAGCGTTACATATATAAGTAGAGGGGAAGTGAAAATGTTTTGTGGATTTTTACATTAGCATTTATAAAATAAAGGTTCTTTTTTTGTATTTGTGTCAAGATTTTAGTATTCATTATTCTATTTTTATAAAATAATTCAGGACATATCCCAAATCTATTCCTTTGAAGAATTTATATAAGATGGTGCCAATTCTTATATTTGAAAGAATTCACCAGTGAAGTAAAGTCTTGAAAAGTCAAGAATTTTCTTGGTGGGAAAGTTAAAAACAATAAATTTCATTTTGAAAACACTACATTGGCTCTTTTTGTGTGCTTAGTTGGTTTATTCTGTTTAAGAATTTGCTCATATTTCGATTGAATTTTAAGATTAATTAAAAATTGTTAACTAAACTATCTTAATAGTTTGAAAAGCAGGCTCGCAGAAGTTATTCAAGCCCAAATACCTACAACCTATGACTTTTACTGTATGTGGCAAAAACAAAGCAAAACAAACAAACAAAAAAACCCCAAACCAAACCGAAACAAAACACACGTTTTTGTTTTTTTTTTCTCCCAGATGTGGCTAAATAAAGGACCTTGAGGAAAGTATTCTAGATTTTAGGTTCCTAAATGCCATCACACACATCACATAAGAGAGCCACAGCGGGAGATTTCTAAGTCAGAAAATAAAAGGTCTACAGAGAAGGATACGGGAGTGCTGAGACCATGGGAAAACAGGCAAACAGCGTGGGGAAAGCCGGGAGTCTCCGCAACAGCCCGCAGGAAGCAGGACCTCGCTAACCCCGAGACTTTGGCCCGATGGCAGTGATTTTGGACTTCAAACCCAAACTTCCCGGACGGTGCCCTGAAGACACAGTAGCCTCGGGAACCTAATACGAGTATATTATTATTCCCGTTAAAATATTTCCTAGAATATATCAAAATGCCCTCCTTTTGTAGCTTCTACATAAAGATAATTTGTGCTCTCTCCCTCTCCCTCCCTCTCTTTTATTTTTGATGAGTCTTGCCACCAGACATTTATTGATTTATTAGTCTCTTTAAAAAACATTTAGGCTTCTTTCTTTTTTCTGCTTTATAGTTGTTTTCTATTTTGTTCTCTAATGCTCTTATCTTTATTGTGCCCTATTTACTTTGTATTCAGGATGCTGTTTTTTTTTTTCTTTGAGTTGGACATTAGGTCATTGATTCTTTAGACTATTGCATTTAAAACTGAAAAATTCTGCCAGGCGTGGTGGCGCATGTCTGTAATCCCAGCACTCAGGAGGATGAGGCAGGAGGATCGCTGTGAGTTTGAGACCAGCCTGGGATACATAGTGAGTTCTAGGTCAGTCTCAACTACATAGTGAGACCTAGTCTAAAATAAAACAAAACAAAAACAAACAAACAAAAAAACAAAACAAAAAAAAAAACAACTAATAACCAAAAAATGAAAAAAATAAAAAAACTGAAAAATTCTATTACATTTTAAGAGCCTTCTATAAATTTTTATAGGTCATAATCTTATCAAGTAAATGTATTTCCCAAAGTTAACTTTCTTTGGCTTGTCGGTTATTTTTATGTACAGTGTTTAACTTTCAGGCATTGGCGATCATATATTTCACTGCTATAAGTCATTTACATCTTAGTTCATTTCAGGCCCTTACATAATTTTGCTATGGATTCAGTCCTGAGATGCCTTGAGATTTACTTCATGACCATCCAGCATATGGTTCATTTAAAACTCTTCTGTATTTCAAGCAAAAGGATATGTATTCTGGAGATACTGTTCTTCATATTGGGGATAATACTGGGCATAAGGTTCTACGTGCTTCAATTCAGACAAATTTCACAGCTGTGCTATTTAAATTTTATATAGTATTTACTGAAAGGAAAGAAGGGAATGGAATTAATATGAGAAAAGGAAAAAAATGGAAACAAAGTCTTTGTAGATAGGCAGAGGTGGAGGGGTTGATGGGAGGGCAGGGGAACGGGGAAAAACAAGAACCGAGGTGGATTATGTGAAGGTGCAAATTTCCAATGACAAAGGTCATTACATTATATACTTAAAATGTACCAATAAAATTTAAAAAATTTGTCTATATATTTTCTCAGTTACTATGTCCCTCCTTACTTTTGTATTGTTATTTTTCCTAATAGAACATAGGTGAGGTAATAAGGGATGCGTTCTCTGTGGGGAGCGGTACATGTACCTGACATAACCTTATTTCTTCGCTCACCTCTTTCTCCTTACCCGCTTCCCTTCTATCCCTCTGCAGTTCCCATCCTGTTTGCAGGAGATCTGTTTCTCTATATCCATCTTTTACTTTGCGCTGTACTATTTGGGTTTGTCACATAAGAGAAGCCATGCGAGACGTAAGCTTGTGTGTCAGATTTTTTTCACTTCGCATTATGGTCTCGAGGCGTATCCACTTTCACACAAATAACTCAAATTTACCCATTTTTATAGCAGGGCAACACTCCACTGTATATAAATATCACATTTTTCTTTATCCATTCATCCACTGATGCGCATATAGGCTGCTTCCAAGATTTAGCTAGTATGCATTGTGCTGCTGTAAATACGTATATGCAGGTAGCAGAATAATATGATTTCTTTTGAGAAGATCCCTACTAGGAGAACAGCTGGAACGGAAAGAAATTTCTATTTTTCATTTTTTGAGTGAATTCAATTCTGATTTCCAGAGCGGTTGTACTAATATGTATTCCCACCAACAATGTAGAAGGGCGCCTTTTCCCCGGCAGCCAGGTCAGCATTTAGTGTCATTCGACTTCTTGGTGATGGCCACTCACGCTGAAGTAAGATGGAATCTTGGTGGTGCTTTTGTTTGTATTTTTCTAATGGCCAGCAACATTTTAAAAATGCATTTATTGGCTCTTTGTACTCCTTCTAAGAAGAGTCTTTTCATGTCAGTAGCACATTTTTAGATTGGGTCTTTTATTTCGGAGGCCCTAATTTTTAAATTCTTTATATATTCTAGATATTAGTTGTCTGTCTGAGGTGTAGCAGAAAAATTTTCCCCATTCTGTAGGGAGTCTTTTCACTCTGTTAGTCCTTTGCTGTGAAGTTTTCCTACTTATCAACTTTAAGTACCATCTCTTGTGCAATATGAGTTCTGTTCAGAAAGACCTTGCTTAAACTTATGAATTCAAGAGTTTTCCTACTTTTTTCAGCAGTGTGTTTCTGTTTTAATATTGAGATCTTTTGATCTATCTTGATTGTAGTTTAGTACATGGTATAAGACATGGGTCTTGATTCAATCTTCTGCATTGCGTAGATAGTTTTCCCTGCACCATTTGCTAAATGGCTGTCTTTTCTCCAGTATTACACTTTTCTCCTTCATCAAAAATCTGGTAGTTGGAGTTGCTTCTGTGCCTGCTCTTACCTTGCCATTGACCCACCTGTCTGTTTTTATGCCAGTACCATGCTGTTTTTATCACTGTAGCTTTGTAATATAAATTAAAATTTTAAATTGTGATGCTTCTTGTTTTACTTTTGTTATCAAGGAGAGCGTTTGTATTTTAGGTGTGCTCTGGTCACACAAGTATTTTAAGGATTATTTTCCCTAGTTCTCTGAGGAATACTTGTTGGTATTTTGATTTCAGTTCCATTAAATCTATACATCCATTTTGTAAATATGACCATTTTGATCAAGTTGGTTTTGTCTACTCAGGAAGAGAGGCTATCTTTCCAATTTTTGATACCCTCCTCAATCTTCTTCTTCAGAGTACTATACTTTTGTTGTAGGGGTTTTTCACCACCTTGGTTAGCTTAATTTTTAAATACAGTGGTACCTTGGTTCATGAATTTAATTCACCACTTGATTGGGGGAGATGGGATGCAATTGTGCTCTTCATGACTCAATGTGGAGTTTGTGAATAGAAGCAAATTTTTTTTGCTGAGTTCTTCTGTTAGCAACCAAATTGTTTGTGAAAAGAAGCATTTGAGAACTGAGGTATTATTGTATTTTTCTTTATGTTACTGTGAATGGCATTGTTTCCTAATTTCTTTCTCAGTAATTTATTATTAGTACATAGAAATAGTATTGATTTTCCTGTATTAATTTTATATCTTACTACATTGTTAAATTTGGTTGTTCTAGGAGTCTTTTGGTGGAACTTTTTGGGTCTATGTGAAAGATCATGTCATCTGCAAACTATGATGATTTTAATTCTTCCTTTGCTTTGTGTATTCTTTTTATGGGTTTCTCTTCTTTGATTGGTCTGGTAATGTTTTATGCACTGTACTGAACTTGAATAATGTTAGGAGCATAGTTTTCTTGGTCCTTACTGTAAAGAGAAAACTGTCAGCTTTTCCCCATTTAATATGATGTTGGCCATTGGTTTGTCATAAATGGCTTTTATCAAGCTGAGATAGGTCTTTCTATACCTATTTTTCTTGAGGGTTTTAAGCAAGAATTGATGGATATTTTCAAAACCTTTTTTGCATTTATTGATATGATTATTTAATTTTTGTTCTTGATTCTATTTATCAGGTGTACTACATTTACTGATTTGTGAATGCTAAACCTTTCTTTCATCCCTAGGATGGAACCTACTTGGTCATGATATATGATTTTTTTGATAATTCGTTGTACTCTGTTTGCCATTATGTTGTTGAGGATTTCTGGATATGTGTTCATCAAAGAAATTGGCTTGTAGTTTCCTTTTTCAGTTAGGTCCTTATCTAGTTTTGGAATCAGAGTAATGCCAGCCTGCAGGAATGAGTTTGGAATTACTCTTTTCCTTTCAAATTTATTAAATAGTTGGAGGAGTATAGATGTTATAGCCTCCCTGATGATTTTGTATAATTCAGTGGTGGGGTTATCAGATGCCTTTTTTTTTTTTTTTTTTTTTTAAAACCGGGGTCCGAACTCTTGTCGCCTTTTGTG
>NW_022900943.1:9637917-9648260 GCF_012274545.1 Fukomys damarensis | reverse complement strand
TCTTTTTTTTTTTTTTTTTTTTTTAATACCAGGGATCGAACTCATGTCCTTGCACTTGTGAGGCAGACACAGCACCACTGAGCTAAATCCCTGGCCCAGTCAGGTACTTCTTACATGGTAGGTTTTCTTACTTGGTAAGTATTTTATTATTGCCCCCATTTCATTGTGTATTCTTGGATTTTTAGAGTTTTTAATGTCTTCTTAGTTTCAGTTTAGTTTTGGTAATTCATATGTATCTAGGTATCTTCCTATTTCTTCAAGATTCCCCAGTTTGCTGGAGTACAATTTTTAATAATATCTACCAGTGATCTTTTGGATGTTAGTGATATCTCTTATGATTCCACATTTTTTTATTTCTAATTTCATTGATGTGTGTCTTTTCTTTCATTTTTTGGTGACTTTTGGGAAGTTTATCCAGCGGTTCATGTAGTTTGTTTATTCTTTACAAGAATGAGTTCTTCCACTTGATTCATTGTATGTTTCTGGTTCTAATTTTATTAATTCATGCTCTGGTCTTTATAATTTCCCTCCCTGTACAGGCTTGGGTTTGGATTGTTGTTTTTTTCTGGTTTCTTCGTGTGCTTCATTAGGTTATTTATCTGCACTTGCTCTCTTTTTCTGATGTGAGCATTCACACCAACAAATTCTCCTCACAGGACTACTTTCATTGTGCCCAATAGGTTCTGATGTACTGTACTGGCATAATCGATCCTAGGAATTATTTAATTTCTTCCGAGTTTTTTTCTGTAACCCACTGAGTGCTCTAGAGTGTATTATTTGCTATTTGGGTATTTGTAAAATATCTGTGGTTTCTTTTCTGATTAATTTCTAGTTTCAGGCTGCTATGATCTGATAGTATACATGGAATGATTTTGATTCTTTTGTATTTATATAAACAGACTTTAGGGAAGAGTATGAGTTTTACATTGGAGAAGATCCTGTATACTACTAAGATGTATTTGTATTCTGTTTTTATAGGTTAGAACTCTTTGTAGATTCTCTGTTAAATCCATTTGTTCAAAGGTGTGGTTTAGTTCTGGTATTTTTCAGCTTTTTTTTGTTTAGTTGATCTGTCCATTTTTTATAGTGGGGTATGAAGTTACCCACTATGATTGTGTTGGTGTTTATTGATTTTTTTATATCCAACAATGTTTATGAAATTAGGTGCACCCCTCTTTGGTGCATGTATATTTACAATTGTTATCTCTTTCTGTTGAGCTCTTCCCTTAAGTAATATTTCATGATCTTCTTTGCCTTATTGAATCCATTTTAGCTTAAAGTTTACTTTGAGAAAGAATTGCTACTCCTGCTTGCTTTTGTGGTCTGGCTGCATGGAATATTGTTTTCAATCCTTTGGTTTTTAGTTTATGAATTTCCTTTTGGATTAGACAAATCTCTTGAGTGCAGCAGACTGTTGGGCATTGGATTTTCATCCCTTTTGCCAATCTCTTAATTGGAGAGTTGAAGCCTTTTCCATTTAGTTACTACTGAAAGGTATTGACTTATTCCTGTCATTATGCTCTGCTGTTGTTGCTTGTAGGTGCTGCAGCTATCTTGCTTATTAGGTAGAGTGTATTCTGCTGCTCACAGGCATTACAGTGCATTTGTTTTTAACCAGTGGTGGATCCATCCCATTTCTTGCAGGCCCTTGAGTGTTACTCTGCATAAAACTTAGGTGCATCCTGTTGCTAGCTGTTGCTGTTTACAATAGGCAGGTGCATGAGCATGTGGTGATTTCTTCTGGCCCATTCTGCTTTTGGGTTATTTGAATCCCCAGGTTGGATATTTCTCATTTTGCCATGCCTGGAGAGGAGGACGGAGTGATTACAAGTCCATTCAATCAGTGATTAGATTGGTGAATCTTTTTTTTTTATTGTTGTTTCTCAAATCTGTTCAACTAGCTTATATATTTTGCTTTAGGAATTCATTTATAGTTAATTACTGATACACTGCCATTTTGATAATTATTGTCTTAATATCTCATAGCTTTTGGGCTTCTTTGCCTTTTTCAGTCTTGCTTTGTGCTTCACTTTTTTTTTTTCAAATGACAGGTTTTGAATTTTTTCTCATTTTTCTCTTTATACCTTTCAAAGATATTTTCTTTCTAGTTTCCATAGAGATTACATAAAACAATTTGTGGTTATATACTTTAAGCTGATAATTTAATTTGATCACATATAAAACCTTCCCACTTTTTACCCCAGAAAACTTTGTCACTGTCACAAATCATATACTTTTATATTTGTATCTACTAATATACTATAGAGTTATTTTTGTTTTTTGTCTTTTAATTCTATGGTAGAATTAACAGTGATTTATGCAATTATGGTATTACATTATTCTTTGTCTATGTATTTATGAATAAGCCTTCTACTTTGGTATCATTTTGTGTTGCTGTTCAGTGTGCTTCTATTTTAAGTTGAAGGCTCGCTTTAGGATTTCTAAAGGTCCCCTGATAATGAAATTCTTCAGCTTTCAAACTCCTTCAGCTTTTGTTGATCTGGAAGTTGTTCTATTTTTCATTCAATTTTGAACACTAGTATTTCTACATAGTGCATTATTGATTGACAGTATTTTTTTCTTCCAGAACTTAGAATATATCATTTTATTCTTACTGTCCCTTACAGTTTTTGCTGAGATAAACATCGCTAGTTTTATTGATATTCCTTTGTATGTGACAAGCAGCTGTTCTGTTGTTTAAAAATTCTCTATCTCTAATATTTGACAATAATTAGTTTTCATGTAGACTTGTTTGATTTATTCTTTTTGAAGACATTAACACTTCTTGACTTCTGTAGATGTGGAAAATTTTCAGTAATTATTTTAAAATAAGCTTTCTTCTCTCTTTCTCTCTCTGTCTTTGTTGTCTCCCTGCCACCCGTTTTCTTTCTGTGGTTCATATGTTGATCAGTTTGACCGCTCCATAAATCACCTAAACTTTCATCACTTTTCTTCTTTTTTTTTTTCTTTCAACTCTGGTCACTGCAAAATTTTAAATAATCTGTCTTCAAATTCATTAATTCTTTTTCTCCTTGATCCAGTGTGCTTTTGAACTTATATAATGAATTTTTCAATTTAGTTTTGGCATTGTTCAGCTTTTAAATTTCTGTTTTTTTTTAAATGTTTTCTATCACTTTGTTTAAATACTGATTTTGTTCTTGTATTGTTTGAGTTCACTCAGCACTTTTATTACAGTTATATTGAATAAACTGTCTGCCAGTTCACGTGCCAGTGGTTCATTAAGGCTACCTTCTGGAGATTTGTTTTGTCCCCTTTGGGGCACTATGTTTCATATATCTTGATGCTCCTTGACATTTTCTGTTGATGTCCATTTGTTTTGAAACACAAAAAAAACTGTCACCTCTTCCAGATTTTATGGATTAGCTTTGTACAACCAATCTGCTGTACAAATCACCATAAGCTCACTTAGAAACATTAGGAGCTTCCCATAATTTTTCTGTAAATGTGTCTTCTCCACTTAAATTCCTAGTTATTTAGCAGGACTTGGTAATCTCTTCCTCCCTCTAGCGTATACCTGCAGTATTGCATGTCCTATGGAGTAGCAACACACCACACAATTATTTTTTTGTTTTCTGTTGTCCTCAGGCATCCAGAATAATTTGAGACCTCTCTACCCTCTGAAACTGGGTAAAATTGAAACCAGTTTTCAGGCAGCCCCCAGAATGTCTGAACATTGGCTTTAAATTTCAGCCTATCCCTCCCCAAAAAGAAGCTGAGCTTTCCGGATTGTTTTGTTCTACGATGGAGGAAGGGGTGAATGAATACTAATCTGGACCCCTGCTTTTGTTCTCAGTCGCTCAGACATCTAGAGTATGCCCGGTTTTGTAAGTGCTGCTTTATGATAGGTGATACAAAAGCCAACCTGTCCAGCCAGCCAGTGCTTTGACTATTTCCCTTTCCTGGGGGAAACAGGGAATTTGGTGAGTTTTGTACACTGAGCTCAGGAAGGGATTTGGCGAATTGGCACATATCTACTTCAGACCATTTTAATAGCTTTCTCTCACTGTTGCTTCCACACTGTACCTTGCTGCATCAGTGCTCAGATTCAGGAAAAGCAGAAACAATTCTCCCTGGCAGTGCCACTGAAATTTCAGGACATTGGATGCATAGAACAGTTCTCTCCTTTCTTTTTTCCCCAGGGTGAGGCTGGGAAGCGCAGAATTCCTCCTGATTGTGTGGCACTCTTCCAGGGTGAACCATGGTGACGAGAACTCGCCATATACATTCCTAACTGCACCTTTGAATTTGGTTTTGCACTCGCCCAGAGTACAGGAGCCTCTTGGTTGGTCTCTGGGGAATTTTCTATATATCACTGTTTAATCAATGATACGGAGGAGTGACTATCAAATTTTCATATTTGGTCTTCTTGCTGACATCCCATTCCTGTCTTCTAATTAAAATATTTGGTCCATTAGCTTCTCACTAGGTTTATTTCTGCTAATTTATATTTACTTTTTATTGAGCTCCTTGAGTCTGCCTCTTTTTCTGTTCACTTCTATCCTATTTTAGATTATTCAGCTCTTCCTTAAGATTTCATTTTCATATTCTACTATCTTGTGAGTCTAAGCTGCTTATCCTTTAGTAGTTATTAAATATGTATGTTCATTAGTGTTCAAAATAAATTAAGAGTTTTTAACATCTACCAGACAAGGCAAAGGTCTTGGAAATATTTCATATTTATACCCTATGTTAGTTACTTTTCTAGTTGCTGAGAGAAAATACCCAACAGCCACAAGTTTATAGAGGTTTTGGTCCATAATTGGCTGGCTCCAAGGAAGCACAGCGAGGCAGAGGGGCATCACAGAGGAGAAACAGTTAATGGTGGGCAGAAGGTAGCAAAGCACAAAGGGATGACCAGAGCTCTTTCTATCCCTCATCTCTTATCCAGGCTATGTAGGGCAGATAGCACTTGCACCATTAATCCTAGGGCCCTTGATCCTAGCATTGCACCATGAATCACTCCCAGCATCACACACTCTAGATCCAGCCATTTCTGGCAAAGCCCCACTATGACTGCACGAGCCTTGGGAGAGATCCAGACATGAGCCATAACACACCCATTGCCTTTTATGCTATTCTTGTCATGTAATTCAATAGCACATGCATTATAACCTTCACAAGACATTCTAATGACTCTGCTGTGTTTGGAGAGCTCAAGGAGTCCTAGGTAACAGGTTTTCCCTCGAATGTATTTTCTGCTTTGGTCCAATTTGTATCAAAGAAGAGCTTCAGACAATTTATTCTGGTAGTGCTCTTACGAGATAGAGAGCAGGAGCAGAGCAGTGGCAAGGGCAAGATACCGTCAGGGTTTGGATGACCACCCTTCTTCCCCGGAGACCTCTGTTACAGCTCTGGAATTCTCCTTGCTTTCTCTGCATGTTTCTTATGCTCTAGATTAGACATTTTGTATTAAATTTTATGAATTCTCTCTTCTGGTCTCTTTTAAGATTAAACCCATGTAAGGAGTTTTTTACTTTGATTTGATTTCTAGGGTTTTGATTTGCTTATTTTCTTCCATTTATCCACTTAAACTTTCTGTGGTTCATCTATTTTTTTAAGACGTTGATCAAATTAATTCTAAGATTTGCGACTATTAACTCTAAGTTCAATATCATTTGTGGTTCTGCTCTTGATCCAAGATAGGTATGTTTTACCATATTTATTCAATGGTAGGGTTCACCTGAATGACTTACTTTTCCATTAATTTCAGAGTTTCCTAGAGAACCGAGGCAAAGCGGAAGAGAAGAGGAGTTTGCAATATGTATATATATGAACTCCCTGCAGTATATGTGTTCACTGTGTATCACAAACATGTGCCAATAAAAATCTATAAAATTTAAACAATACAAACATAATTGAGAGAAAACTTAAATTCTACCCATATTCACTAAGTTCAGTTAAATATAACAAATCTGCAATATTTTCTTCTATTCTTTTATCACAGAAAATTCTTTCATCTATTACTGAGACATACATTTCATGTAATCTTTAAAAGGCATTGTCAGGTGAATGTGTCTCATTATAGTAGTTTTAAAAGTGATTGCATGTTTGCAGTACAGAACATGTAGATTATCTGCGTAGAGTTGGACTGTGTATATAACACATCTTAATGCCTGTCTTCATCCTCTTCCTCTTCGCCCCCCCCTTTCCTCAACCCTCTTCTCATTTGAGAAAGATCTCTCTCTGTTTCCTATTATCTGTCATTTATTTCATTCTTTATTTACAGTTTGGGTTTCTCATGTAAGATAAACCATGTAATATCTAAGCTCATGTTTCTGGTTTATTTATTTATTATGGTCTCAAGGCACATTCATTTTCCTACAAATGACTCGAGTTTGTCTTTCTTTATGGCAGTGCAGTACTCCAATGTGTGTGTATATAGTACTTTCTCTTGATATATTCAGGATGCCTACCCCTGTATATGGATGATTTAGATGTGAATAATACTGAAAAATCATTAATTCCAAAAATATAATGTTTAGGTATTTCACAAAGCTTCAGCATTAATTCAAGCTTGCAAAGAAAACAGAATTGTTTATTCTGTCTTTTTTTTAAGTTTCATTTTCAAGGAAAAATAGTGATTGTGGTAATTACTGTCAACATTTCTCTTCAACTATAAGAATTTCCAGCACTATTGTTAGATGCACGATTTAATAATTCAGTTTTAAAATGTTACCGTTTGTGTTTAAATTTGTTGCACTTTTATGCTTCTGCCCTTTTGAATCAGGGGCCTTCTCAGCGCTCATTTGCTAACTTTTCCTGTGGGAGGGATGGATTTGCTGCGATGTTTCTAACTGTAGTGTATGTGCTGCAGGAGCGAGCACATGGTACAATGTTTCTTATGTGTGAACATCCTGCAAGTTCTGGTCAAGTGTCCTTCTTCCTGTGCCCTTCTTTTCTTTCCCTTCTTCGTAGAGGCTGAATTTCGCTTCTACATATTGTTATATTTCAAGATTTTCAAGGATATTTTCAATGGATCATTTAATCATTTGCTATAAAACATTTGAATATTTTTAAATTAAAATTTTCATTTTGCTACCTTGTAGATTTGCATTGAGTTGAAAAAGTAATACAGAGATATCTTATGTAAGCTCTACTTACTTTCTTTCGACAGTAACAACTTGTGACCTTGCAGTACAATATCATAACCAGAATGTTTACATTGATGAAAATCAGTGCTTTTATTGAGATTTTTTCCCCCTATTCACTCATGCCTATATGTGTGCATTCGTTTCGGGGCAATTTTATCACATGTGCAGTTTCATGTGTCCGATGTCAGAGTCAAAGGTAAAACAGTTCTGTGATCTGAAGCATCCCTCATGTTGCTCTTTGAATCACATTTCCTCCAAATATCTGTTCCTCACCAGTGATCACTCTGCTCTCTAAACCAATCATTTCTCATTTCAAAAATCTAATACAAGTGGACTAAGTATATACTCTGTTTCTTCTCCCTTTCCTTTTTCTTTTCACAGAACATATCAGTGATTTGCTCCTTTCATTACTGAAAACCACTAGCCATGGCATGTGGGTACCACAGGTTATTTAAACATTTACCTGTTGTAACAGACATCTGGGCTGCTTCTGCTTTTGGCTGGGAGACATTACGCGTCTATGAACAATTAGGTAGAGGCTTTTTTGTAAGCATATATTGTCATTTCCAACAGATATTTTCCCATGAGTCCAGCTCCTGACATTTACGATCATCCAATACATAATAACTGCTTTCCTGTCATTTTTTTTATACTTTCTCCAGGAATTCTAGGTTTAACACTTTCTCATTTTTGTCTTGCAGCTTATGTTTTTACATAAAATTGTTATGGGAAATTTTTAGGCAGTTTTTAATAGTTTCAGAGTAATGGGTGCATAGTTTGTTTATCTTAAATTTTTAAGAATTTTATATGTACAAAGGAAAACAGAAATAAATCTTTAGTATACACGAACACCTGATGAGAGATATAACAATACTAACATAATTAGAAAAAAGGCTTGCTTAACTCTAAATTCCCCCAAAAGAAATAACTTATATGAAATATGGAAACATTTAAATACTAATGCTAAATAAAAATGTCTCTAAATTTAATTTTTTCAAAGTGGAAATAGCATTCTTTTTATTTACAATTAAATGCTTATTAAAAAAGCAGAAAATACCAAAAAAAAAAAAAGCTTTAAAAGGAAGATAAAGTAGTCATTATAGCATTCACACAAACTGACTTGCATAAATTCACTACTGAGAGGTCCTTGTTACTAGTACTGTTTCAACATAAGAGCAAAGGATAACCCTTGATGAGATGCGGTTAAATTGGAAGACTTATGTAAGATGTTGCTGATACATGTAGTAAACACAGACTGAAAACAGTAACTGCTATCACGATGCTACCATAGCTGTGCAGTTACAATCGTAGACTGCCAGCCCCATCCCTTCTGGGGAGCACTAAGCCCGCAAAGTTACCAACTTGTTTTAAGTGCCAATCATTTCATGCCTTAGAGCCATCCATACAGTAACTGATACAGCTCCTCCTAAACTTGGCCATCTGAATAGTGTTAGAATGTGAAGGTAGAAGAAGTGGGCATACTTTGAAATGTAATATTCAAAGCTCAAGTATTATCCAAAACCAATCCTAGCAGGATCGAGAGAGGAGCACTATAAAAATTCATTCCCTCCTGCATGCCAGATTCAATCACGGAGCTATTGTGTAATGTCATATTGAGGATCGTCTATTACTTATTATTTCACTGTTGGAGAAAAAGAACCCATAGAGATTTTTAAAAAAGGAAAGGAAACCTTCCCTCTCAGTTGTCTATCGTAGAGTACAATTTAAAGTACATCAACACTTCATTGTAAAATATTTCCCTAGTTGTTTCTTCCACAGATAAAGTCCTTGAAGAATCAGTCATGTATTTCAAGTGTCAGCAGAGCTTAGGGGATGAGCTGAGCTTCATAACTCTCAGCACCTTGTTTATTCAGGAGGAAATCTTAACTTCAATTAGGTAGATTCTGGCTCATCTTGATTATCTAGATTTATATAGGGACTGGTGAAACCATTTATGTAATTTGAAGATGCAAACTTGTCAAGGAATAAATCACAGTGATTTTCATAAAGTCAGTTTTATATAAGGGTTATGCACTCCTAAGAAATAATGTGCCATTTTGCTTCTATTTCTCCATACAAGTATGGAAGTACAGTTCTGATAAATAATTACATATTCCCATTCTCATATTTCTTTAAGCATAAGTATTGATACTGATACAATGACTCAATAATTTCAACTTGAAGCATTCACACTTATTCAAATTCTGAAAGGACTAATATATGAAGTTTAGATTTCTATTTTGCATGCTTCAACAGAGATCCAAAGCCATGTTGTTTTATGTGGGTTTTCCTTGATTAATTGTAGTCTTTTAAAATTACTTTAGAAATGCAATGGGCACTTTTGACTACATGTTTGGGTTCATCCATGGGAACACAGTTTAGCGCTCACTAACTGATTCTGCACTGGCAAGGGCTACAAGTGCTGCATTTTGGCATTCTATGGAAAATTCAGTATGTTTAAGATTAGTACTTATCTTGATTTTTTAAGTGAAATATTTAATATGCTAAGCATCTGGTCCACTTTGACAACCAAAAGAGTGACAGAGTCAAGGCTTGAGCCCAGAGTAACTCTATAATTGCAAAAATTTCAGTGTGGTCGTAATCTCAGAATGAGAGTCTTTCTCAAGAAAGGAGTCAGTAACACGCCATGTTTATAGCACCACACTTTGTAACAGCTAAATCTTGTAAACAGCCCAGTTGTCCACCAACTGATGATTGGACAAAGAAGATGTAATTTTTAAAAATAAAATGGAGTACTACTCAACCATAAAGAAAGATGAACTAGAAATGTTTATAGTTAAATGTGTAAATACTGAGTTGTTTCTCTGCTGTGAGAAACTCTCATATAACAGATGTTGCAAAATAGGAAAAATATTCAAAGGGGAAGGGGAACTAGGGAGGGGAGAAGGGAGAAAGAAAAGAAGGAAAATCAGAAATAAAGCTTATGCAAATAGTTAGGGATGCAGGGGTTGGAGGGAGGACAGGGAATGGGAAGAAATAAGAATGAAGATATTTGTACAGATACAAATTCCCAATGATGAATACCATCATACTATATACCTGAAATGTACCAATAAACCAAATTTTAGAATTGAACCAGCAAATGCACGGGCATTTCATAAAAAAGAGGACATGAAAATATATGAATGCACATAAAAGACTGTTAGGCAACCTGAAAAGATGTCTACCAATAGCACACTTAGGAATTTTTTTTTTTTTTTTTTTTTTTTT
>NW_022900943.1:9630755-9637600 GCF_012274545.1 Fukomys damarensis | reverse complement strand
TTGGGATTTTTTTTTTTTTTTTTTTTTTTTTTTTGGTACCAGGGATCGAACTTGGGTCCTGGTGCTTGCAAGGCAGGTGGTAGAACCGCTGAGCTAATTCCCCAGCCCTAAAAAAATAATGTTTTGTTTTGTTTTTTGGCACCAGGGATCAAACTTGGGCCCTTGTACTTTGCACTTACAAAGCACGCAGCAGAATCACTGAACTAAATCCCAGGGCCACACTTAGGAAATTTTTGATTTGATTATTTGAAGATAGAAATCAGAATAACACTAAGAAAAGCTTCCCAGCAATGTAACTGAGAAATCAGTAGAAGTAACTATAGCAAAAAACAAAACAAAACAAAACAAACAAACAAAAAACAAGAGGAAAAATGATAGGGAAACATTAGTGAGTAGTAGTGTGGTTGAGAATTCTCTTTGGAACTGCTCAGAAACTGACTCGAATTTTGGTTTAAACAAAACCTATTTATTCATTTTGTGTAAAAAGAACAGAGCAAGGCATTTTCAGTATGTCCTAGTTATGTAGCAGTCAAATATTTATGGGAATACAGATGGCCTAGCTTTGCATAATGTCTTTGAAACAATGAAGTAGGACAATGTGGAACTCTTGTCTTAAATCAAATATACTATGATGATTAATGTCATGTGCTAACTTAGCTAGCTTTTACTGTGCATATGTTTTGTCAAACACTAGAGTTAGTGTTACTGTAAGGAAATATTTTTAGCTGCAATTAATATTTACCATCAGTTCTGTTTAAGTGGAACTTATCCTTGGTAATATAAACCCACCTCATTGAATTCATCAGTGACCTAATGATTGAAGATTGAAATTTTCAAAAAAGCATTCTGCCTGCAGCATAGAAAATCTGCCTGAGCTTCTAGCTTTGATACTCTAGAATGCAAGATCAGCTGTTAGAATTTCCAGCCTGTTGGTTTGCCATATGGATTTTGGACTTGAAAGCTCCCAGAATTAAGTGAGTTAAGATTTTTAAATTAATCACTTTATATATATAATTGTGTCCTCTTAGTTCTATCTAATGGAGAATATCAACTAATATTTATAACAGCCAAGGTTAAGATTTGGCAACAGACATGTACATACACATCATTCTTTAAGGAATAAATACAGTAGTATTTTCTAGAGAAGTTGAGAGAATTTAGTGAGATTATTAATGTCAAATATATCATCCACATCCAAGACCTCATTAAATACAAGCTGTTTTAAAATCTTTAAAATAATCCCATTAATCCCTGTTATTTATAAATGAGAAAACAGATTAAATGAGTTGACAGATTAAATAACTCCAAAGATATTAAGTCACTACTTTTGACAGTGAAATAATGTCTACACATTAAAATACAGTTTTCCCAGTGATATTCTTGACCTTTCACTAGAATAAGAGTTTTGATGATGGAAATATTGAAATTTACCCAAGGAATAATTGAAAAGAGATGATGTAAGCAAGAATTTGTAAATAGTCATTTTTTGCTGAAAATGCTTTGATATTGCTTCACATACCAGCAGATTTTGGTGGGCATGCACTGAAACAGTTTCAGCATCTAGAATATACAGTTTTAGGATACACTGATTCTTCCAAAATCCTGAAAAGTGATGATAAATTGAAGTTTAGTCAGTGGTTTTCACCTATTCATGTGCTTTATATACATTTGGTTGAATTTGCGTGAAATATAAATCAACACTCATTCTATATTTTTAATGTGGTTAATATTTTCTTTCATTCTTAAAGATTCTCAAATGATAAATTTTAGATGAAACTAAGATTTAATTTTGAGAAATTAGAATTACAGTTTAGCTTGTGGGCTATTTTGAGTTTACAAAAAAGAAAAGGCCTGTACTGTCTTATCACAGATGCTGGAGGGGATATTGATGACACAGAACAAAAACTGCCTTGTTAAAAATAACCATCAGAGCATACTTCTCTGTAGTTTCTACAAGTAGCAGAGCTAGTTCAGATAACTGACAGTGCTACTATCTTGCAGGAACTTGATGAGTGACGTCTTGATATGGTAATGCTTTCCCATTGTTATCTGAGGTGACTTTGAGCAGACAATATAAAAGGTAGTTGACTGACATTAGTAAATCCCCCCAGTATGCCCCAAATACCTATAATTTAAAGGAGGAAAAGTTAAGTTTGGCTCATGGTTTCACTCCACTGTCAACTGGCTTCACGGAAGAAATAGTATGGAAGGGTCTGGTGGATGAAAGCTGTTCATGCCATGGTGACCAGGAAGCAGAGACAAAAGGGAGGAGGTGAGAAGGGAGATGCACCCTTCCAGGACATGACCCTAGATACCTGCCTCTTTCAACCAGGCCCCACTGCCCAACAGCACATTTAGCTGTGAATTCTATCCTTCGGTGAGCACAGTGCCTCCACCATCAAGTCACATTCCAAAAGATCTGCCTTTGAGCACATGAGTCATGGGTGAACATTCTATATCAAAACTACAACATTCTATTCCTGGCCCCCAAAAGATTCATGTGCTTCTTATGCAAAATGCATCCAGTCCATCTCCAAAACTTGTCAGTCTTCACAGTTTCATCATTGCTGAAAAGTCCAAAGTCTCCTCTGAGACTCAATACAAACTCTTAAATGTGAGCAAAAATGAACATCAAAAAGAAAGTCAAATGCTGTTGATGTACAATGGCAGATGGCAAACACTCACGCACTAAAAGGAATAAATGGGGACTAAAAAGGGATGGGACCAAAGAAAGACTGAAACTTACCAGGGAAAATTCAAATCTTGTAGTTACATGTCCAGCATCTGAGGCAAGCTGTGGTGAGACACGGTACTGAAGAGGTTTGGAGAGCCTTGCCCCATGGCATTGCTTGTTATAGCACCATGGCCTGTTGGGCTGGCTTTGTTCACTACATGCAGCCTTCCTTAGCAGATGGCTTCCTTGGCTTCTCTAACTTCATGGGGTCTCCACATTTTCAGCTTTATTTTCACAGATTCACACACTGTCTGTCAGGGGCTTCTTGACTGGCCTTCCAGGCTTTCATTTGAAACCTGGGTGGAAGCCTCTTTGATCCCACAGTATTGCATTCTGCATACTAACAAAAACATTAACATGTGGATGATGCCAAGGTTTGGGTTCACCTTGAGTATAACTGGGCTCCCTTGGATCATGGCTGCAGAGACTTCTGAGTGCCTGGATAGCTAAGCACTACAAAATGAATCCCAAAGAACCAATTCTGTAAGTGGTCCTCTTTTTGATCTGGGATCCCAGGGACTTTGTCAAGTAAATCTTTGCATCTGTGAGACTGTGATGGGTGAGATCTTGCTGATTCCTTGGGACACTCTCCAGGCATCTTCCCCACTTTTGTGATGCAAAGTACTTGGCTTCTTTTTAATGCTAATCTTTTAGTAACTAAACTCTTCTAGGCACCAAATTCACAGATATTTCCTTTCTGGAAAAACTGAAAACTTTTCAACAGGGCTTCTTGATCCTGATTTTCAGAATAAACCTGACTAAATACCACCAGCAGAATGCATGCTGCAACCCGAATGTTGGGTTGCCTAGAAAGTTCCATCACCATATTAATTAGTTTACCACCTTTAATCACAGTCTCTGGGAAAGTCTCAGGATATGAACAAAGTATAGACAAATTTTCTGCCAGAGTATGACACATAATCTTGAGTTCAACTGCCAGTGGGGTCCTTGTTTGCAACAGAAACCTCCTGAGTCTGGCCTTTACTGTCTGCACTTCTATTAGTATTCTGGTCTTCTAAGCTCCAACCAAACTCTGTCTTCATAGCTCACGGCATTCTAGGGCTTCTCTAGCTGTCATCTCCAAACTTCCAAACTCTCAAACAAAGCAGTTCTAAAAGCTTCTCAAGTATGTAGCCAGGTATTCATGGTAATGACCCTACTTTCCTGATACTAGAGTCTGTCTTACTTGCTTTCTCATCACTGGGAGGCAATACTCAATACCCATAAGTTAAAGTAGGAGATTGTTGATTGACTCCAAGGCAGTAACAGCATGGAGGGAGCATCTGGAGGAGGAGAGCTGCTCAGGTCATCAAGGCCAGGAGAGAGGAGGGAGGGTCCATGGAGGGAAATATGTCATTTCAGACCATACCCTCAGTGACCAACCTCTTCTGACTAGGACCCACCGCCCAATAGCTCATTTAGATATGAACCAATCCATGGATTAATCCACAGATTGCCACACCACCCCTGTCATCCAGTTACTTCCCAAAATCTCTGCTTCTGAGTGCATTTTCTGAGCGGATTTCTGGGAATATTCCCAAATGAAACTACATGTCTCTGTGCTACTCTGTCTCTTTCTCTGTCTCTCAGGTTCTGCCTCTCTCGCCTATTCACACATGCCTGTGTCTATTACTTTATATTTTATGTTTCTAGACCTTTAAAACAATTGAATTAAAGAGCCAGTTTTCTCAGACTAGTGGAGGACAGTGTCATACAATGATTCATGAGTATGCATGTTTAGCTATACTCTAACATGTCAAGGTTGGATGCTATGTGATATATCACTTTATTATGCAAGAGAACACTCATAATCTTTGATTGGATACAGTTATGAAAAGATATGACTATACAAGCCTGATAAAAGTGAAGGAGATGAAACATTTCTTCAGAAATGTGAAAGGGAATAACCCTTTAGTTTTGTGTTTGAATATTGTTTGTACTTTCTTCTCTATCAAAATTAGTGAGCTCTGAATAAAATTCTACTTAAAATTAAACAATTAAGATTGCACTTACATAACATTAACCTAGAAAGAAGAGTTTTAATAAAAATGAAAAAGCTTTTTTCTTGTCTTTTGTAATGTATACCAGATTTCTATTCAGATATTTTCAAGGACTCTGAAAGTTTCAGTGGCCCATGACATTTTCAAAAAGCATCATATGAATTTTGAGTTCTTAAAATTAAATTTATTTCCTTTAAAATACAAAAAGGAAATCACAAAAACAAGAGGAATAAATGTTTAATGAAATATCTGCAAGACATCATCTCATGTCAACTTCAGTAATTTTTAAGTTTAGTGTTCATAAAAGTTTTATAACATTCAAAGTCACTTTAGTGGATACAATTATCCTACTTTGTAAGACTTTTTGATTCTTGAAAATGCTGAAAAAATTATAACCCCTCATAAACTTTATCAATTTCAACATAGCTAGGTAACTTCAAAAGTGACATTATAATATTCTTCCAAACATTTTGCAATAAATAATTACTCTGCAGCGTGGGTGTGCTTCCATACACTTGTGTGGCACATGTTATGGCTTTTAAAGAGGGGTTAAAGTTCTGAAGGCCGCTCCATTTTGAACTCTTCCCCCGCCCACTGTGCCACAGTAGATAAGAAAGAAATACGTGGCTCATGTTTCACTCCTTTCAAGCCTTTTTAACCAGGAGAGACCTTAGATTGTGTTCCTTGGCATCAGTCTCTGGCAGGGATCTATGGGCAGAGGCTCACTAGAGAGTCCCCAGGAGATATGCCTGCGGAGAAGAAGTACCCTGTGTGGTGTGCAGCAAGCAACGATCTGCAACAGGAGGACAACTGAGGACCCAGTAGATCAGACAGTGTGGGGCTGGAATGGCCCCTCAGAGTTGCCCCAGACCAGGGATAAGATTCCTTCCCTTAGCCAGTTATTGGTCCTGTCTCCTCTGGGTGGAAAAAGAGCCTTTGTTTGGCAGCTGGGAAATATACTTTCAGGGTGGGATATGATAAGGAAGGATCATTGTGGTATTTACCCACATACGTAATATAGAGTGCATCAAACTGCGCTAAGATTTGGCCCATATTGTTTCTGTTAAAAACAAAGGAAAACTTGGGAGGGCTAGGTTTTCGTTAAACTCACAAAATCACAGCTAGCGCTATTTGATATGAGACACGAGATTTAGATTTAATCTGCTTTGTCAAATCATAACCCATATTAAGAGGTGTGTTCTAAAACTATGGTGGATGTTTACATAAAAATATCTATTACAGCAAAACACACTGTCAGTAATCTCCTTCAAAATACTCCTCTTTTCAGTCACACTTTGTCTCTTCATGCTTGCCACTTTCTGAAGCAGTTCAGGAATTCCTATTTCATGAGTGTCATTTGTGGCTGCCTCAATATCCCGAACAGAATCAAAATATTTATGGCAATTTCTGTCAAATAAAAACATGATATGTCCTCTTTCACCTTATTTACTGCATCAGACAGTAAATAAGAGATTATTATTTAGAGATTAAGAGATTAAATGTGAGATTTCTGTCTCCAACCCAAAGTCAAAATGACTAAGAAAGACAACAGTTTTGAATAGTTTCAGGCCACTGAGGTGGTTACAACAGAATAACTAAAGACATTTATGAAGAAGGATTTCCAGAACTGCTTCAGAAAGTGGCAAGAGTGACCAGGTAAGTTTGTTCAAAGTAAAGCGGAGTATTTTGAAAGGGGTTAATGACAATGCGTTGCTTACTGCAACATGTTTATGTAAACATTCACTGTTTTGTGAACATAGCTCAACTTACATTTTGCACACATATTACTAAATTGGATCTTAACTGCAATGTATCACTATTATCAAGTTAAGACTGCTACTTTAAAGAATAGGAAACTGAATTTAGAGAGTTTATATAACTTGTCTAAGTTCACATTTGGTGTAAAAGGTGAATGGTAGAATCTACTCCAAATCTCTTGGATTCCAGACTTTAGCTTTTCCTCTCCCTATGCCATCACTGCCACTCTAGTGCAGCATACATCTCTTAAAACACACAAAAATTCATGCAGGAGTAACATAAAATTTGTGTACGTAACAAAGTGATGAAAAGGTGTAGGTGAATACTGTGTTTATTGTAAAAATTAATATTGT
>NW_022900943.1:9586636-9630616 GCF_012274545.1 Fukomys damarensis | reverse complement strand
GTTTCAATCTCCGTTGTAAAATCCTAGTAAAAATTAATATTGTGTGCTATTGTGATGTACTATACATATATATATATATATATATATATATATATTTGCAGTACTTTGCTGAACAGACCCTTCACAGCTTCAGATATACAGATTACTATCCTCATTTTAGATGTTGGTAAAGAAGATAACTTTCTATGATTACACAGCTTTCAGCAGTACAAACAGCATCAGTTTCCTGTCCTCCAACTCAAGAGTCTCTCACTTAATCACTCAGCTCTATTCCTCTTCAAATAAAATGTTGATTGTTATATTTTAAGTGCTGATGTATGACAGTGTTTTAAAAAGAAACACTGCCATTGATGTACATTTCTGGGAGACAAAGCCAAAATGCCTAGCATCTAGAAATGAACAGGATCTGAGGCTGCTATTTTTACGCAAAGGTAACACATAAGCCTTTGGCCCTAACAATGGTAGCAAAAATGTTCTCCAAGTGACACACATTACAGCAAAATGTGGGCAGGACATTTGAAGGACACTTGATGAAAGAGTAAAAGAAGAAAATAAATTCATAGCTCAATGATCGCTGTTTAGATCTTTCATCAAAAGAACCATCAGCCATCTCTGCATGTCTCAAAATACAATAGAGAACTCTATTTTCTCTCATGCTCAAATATTTGTTAGCTCCTTTCCCATAGACACTTCTAAGGAAACAGGACAAAGAACATTTTTAATCAACCATTTCCAGCACATACAGGAGAAAATTATTTTTCTCCTGAATACATTTTTAAGTGAGTTTTCTCCTCTCTACTGAATAGTCATGCATTAAAAAAGAAATATTGATAAAAGTATATGATTCAGTAATTTTATAGTTAATTAGAAAACAAAAATTTTGTGACTGCTTACTAGGCTGAGAAATACTTATTTAATGATTGTTTGATCCACATTCTAAAGGGACTGTCTCCCATTATAGTGGCATTGTGCTAATTACAAAGATTGAAGAGAAAGATTGAAGGCTGCACATGTCACTTATAAATTATTTAGCTGGCACATTATTAGGGTACTTAGAACGTATATTTCAATTTTACCATTAAGTGCAAACATTTTATAATATTTACTTCCTTATGTCTCAGAGAAATACAGAATGCTAATTCTTCCTTCCAAGACATACATGGTTCATGTAGGTTTTGATGGATACTGATGTGTTCTTCTTAGTTTTGACCCTTAGGTTGACAATGGCAGCTTGTTGTTATTTTTTCAGAAAGAATAAGACTCATTTGCAAACACTTAAAAAAAATCTCAGGGCTTTTTTCCCCTCTTATAAATAGACAAATAAATAGCTGCATTAGCAGTTGCACCCCAATGCCAGCCAAGGACATTTAAAAAATGTCACAACTTGGGGCTAACGCATTTACTTTTGACATTCGGCCTTTGGATTTTTCTTCTTAATTGTCTGTTTGCTGCTTCATTGCCACATGTGGGAATTCAAGGTCAGGTGCATTTCTTTCCTGCTCTGCCATAAGATATAAAGTCCAAAAGTTTTAAATGTTTCCTATATTGTGGTCCACTAGGCTTTCCTAAGCTCCCTACTTGTTCAAACCTCTTAAATTCAGACAGATCTTCTGCTCAGACTGAAGCTGTCCCCAGCAAAGATTGTCAGTCATTTGATTCAAATTATGAGCTGCTCACTTTTCAGCAGATGTTTGTGGCTTTGTTTTTCTAGGCCAGGCGGAACCATTTTGGGCTGGTCTTACAAAAGTGAATACAAATGCAGCCAATGCATGACCGTTTGTGGTTATATAAAGGATCAAGTACATTCTAAGTGAATACTGCTAAAGATTAATTGGCTGAGATAAATGGGACTTCAGTTTTCTGTTTTATAGGGAACACTTCCAGAACAGCATTCAATGAACTGTACACACAATCCTCACTGAGGAGGTCCTAAATATGAAAATACAGCTATGGGCATAGCTCGTGGAACTTCTTGCTGACCAATACAGTTCATTGGAATAATACAGAGTGTAAAACATGACACAGTGTGTCCTTGATACGGAGATTTTCAGTTCAAACTTCAGTGGTCCTTCAAATGAGCATTGATAACCAGTCCACATATGGACTGGTTACTGCAGGAGACAAAGATGAAAGTTGCTTATTTAAAAAAACACTGGGAGTCCAAAGATTGATTTCCTTCGTACATGTCACTCTTTGTGTATTGATTTGCCTTTGTCTTCTGTATTGGATTACTGTCAGCCTTAAAAACTACCATAAGTCCCGATTCTAAATCCTTAGCTGCCTTCAAGGGTTGCTCTGAGGTTAAGCCACAGCTCTCTGTCCTAACCACTATTTCCAGTTGTGGAAGGTGGGCTAGAAATGTCAGCCAAATTTTATCCTTTTGGTCACGGCTGAAATGACTAAGGGTGGAAATCTCTGAAGACCGGCAATACGTGGGGAGGATAATAGCATCTGGTGTGCGTTTGAGGAAAAGCGTCATCAAGATTTAGACAAAGATAATTGCCTAGATCAGTCCCAAAGGAAACCAAAGAGTTGACTGTAGTAAACAGAAGCAAAGAAACACACTAAAGAATGACGAATATGTAGCTAGCTGCTGTGGAAGTGAAAAAAGTTCTTCGTAAATCACAGCAGGATGCAGAAGAAAGATCATCAAATGCACAGACAATGTGGCAGAAGTGATACATGCACAAAACTGAATTTTTCTAAAGGTATCCGAGCAGCAATTATTGCTCTAGAAAAGTAAAAGCAGCTGATTTTCACTGCCTTTGGTTTGTCTATACAGCTGCTTTTTAGCTGCTTTTTCTGTTATTCTATTTTTGTAATTTCCTATTAAATATCCATTTTAAGGTGAATTTAGGGGGGTCCTGTGCCTTTCAATTGAAAGAGCCTACAATATTTCATTACTACAAATATGCTAAATAACTTCAAACTGCCCCAAGAGTCCTCTGAGCAGAGTTTTGATCCTTGACCCTGAGGAGATCATACAATGACCGTCTGAAACAGGATGTGGATAGATAAACATGAAAGAGAAGATAAATCATGAACATCAAATATGCAGGGTTACATGTAGTCCACATTTGACCATTTCCCAATGATTTACACATAATTCCAAGAATTGGGGAAGCTGATATGATCCTGGAAGCAGTCACTCCAACCCTCGATCTCCGTGGGCAGTGTATCTTCCTGTCAAGAAATGTGGGTGGCATTTTAAGGAAGAAAAAGACCTGAAAGAAAAAAGAGCCATGACTGGAATATGAGAAATCAATGATTGCAAAAAGTTGGTAGTAGAATTGTGGTCATCAGAATAGAGGAAAGGGACGGAGGTGGAAAAGCTGACAAATAGACAATAGGATAGCACGAGAAGAAAGAAGCTCTGGCGTGGTATTGCACATTGGGGCAACCATACATCCTGATAAGGTACTTCCCCTTAAAAAGCAATAAGGAGTTTGAAGGTTTCTACCATAAGAAATGATAAAGATTTGAGGAAGAAAGTTTATCCTGACTTGAGCTATATGTGTGTAAGTATTGAAATATCACATGGTATCCCAAAAACATTCATAGTTTGTATGTGTTAGTTAAAATTAGAAAGAAAAAGTAAAAGGACGTGGCTTTTTAATAAAATGGAGTACTACTCAGTCATAAAGAATGAGAAACTAGAGACATTTATATCTAAGTGAATGCACATTGAGGCCATACTCGTAAGTGAAATTAATAAGTTATGCATGTGTAAATACCATATAGTTTCTCTGGTGTGATAAACTGAAAGTGTAAATAAGGATCCAAATGTATAATTGATATTTTGCAAGAAGAAGAAAAGGTCTAAAGGTGTAGGGAAAGTGGGAGGGGTAGGAGAAAGGTGAGAAGCGAAAAGAAAAAGTATGTCAAAAGGAAAAACATGGAAACAAAGTTTCTGTAAATAGGGGAGGGTGGAGGGGCAAAGGGAGGGTAGGGGAATGCGGGGGCCAGGGCAGAACCAAGATATATCATGTAAAGGTACAAGATCCCAATGATAAATGTAACTGTATTGTATACCCAAAATGTACCAAGAAGAAAAAAAGTAATATGAGAAGTTTATCCATGTTTTCAAGAAAAATGCAGGGAATGTCAAGCACTGAGGTAGTGCAGGAGTCCATCCCATCTGTGACTGCAACACTCAGCACAAAGATTTACAGACATCTTTGGACAGTGAATAATTTATACTATAAAAATAAGAAGTCGAGGCTCTGGGTATTTGTAATGATTTCCAAGGTTGGGCTTGAGATCCAAATTCATCACTTTCTGGCTCTGCATCCTGTCATTTCTTTTATCTTCACAATATGCCTATTCTTCATCCAATATGGTCACTGGATGGCCGACACCACATTACAACCACATTTCTACCAGGTTCCTATGCATCTGATTCTAGTGTCTTCATTTTGCTGGTGAAACTCTTAGGCTGGAAATTCTCAGAAATTTGTAAGCATTGGCAGCTAAATGACCGTCTGACGTGTTTCAATAAAACTTTATGGACAAAAAACAGGCAATGGACTAGAATTGGTCCAAGGTCAATTGTTTGCAAACTTCTGCTGTGAACAGTGACAGGACATGCTTGGGTAATGAGTATGCAGCTTGGGTAATTGTATCCCAGATGTACCTTGAATATCACTATCTTATCAAAGTGCTGCAACCTAACCTTTCACTTGTGAGTTGGAATGAGTGCTCTACAAAATTTCTGTAAGATTGTTTCTCAACTTACAAGGACTTTGTTTCCATTTTTTCCTTTCCTCATATTATTTCCTTTGTAAACAGGGAGGGGTGGAAGGGTTGAAGGGAGGACAGGGGAATGGGGGAAAATAAGAATTGAGATATATCACGCACAGGTACAAATTTGCAATGATGTATGTCATCACACTGCATACCTAAAATGTACCAATAAAAATTAGAGAATTAAAATATAAAGATTATTGCTCAACTCTTCATTTGCAAGGGCCTAGAAATACCATGTAACAAACCTAAAATTACTACTGTATTAAGGTTCCTATACTTGCCGGGAATTTAGCTCAGTGGTTCTGCCACCTGCCTTGCAAGCACAAGGTCTGGAGTTCAATCCCTCGTACCAAAAAAAAAAAAAAAACAAAAAACAAAAAACGATTCCTAAACTTCACTTTTCACTTTCCCCTTCTTCTAATGAAATTGCTTTGTCCACTTAGAATTTCCTCTTTTACTTTGCTTGGCTGATGATTTTGAGATTTTACAATGCAGAGTAAGGTAGAAAAGGACCAGGGTAGGAAGGTAACATGAACACATGTTCTAAGGCTGGCAAAAAATAGCACTGGGAATGGTCTCAAAAGGGAAAACAAGTCGAGAAGGTTTTTCATCTTCCTAAAAGGGACAGTGGCAATGATGGCTCTTGGGCAAGTACTTTGTCTTTACCTCAAAATATGCAACAAATTTCAAGTTTCATCCTGTTTCTGTTCTTGATGCACATTTGGTGTAATTCAAGGATATTTCTATGACGTCTCATTTAATTGACAGTGCTGAGAGGTTAAAGTTTATTTTTCTAATTAATACTTGCATTTTTTTCTGGCACTGTACATGCCAGGTAAATTTCCATTCAACATATAATCCCAGTTCTTACTGAAGTTTCATTCCTTAAACCTTACATTGTTAGTCTCGCGACTATTTACAAGATGCCGGTGGCATTATCAGACTTCGGGGTGCTTTAAATGTGGGCTTTTGCCTTAGAGTTATCAAAAATGGTTCCCTTTCCCAGTGCCAACTTTTTAAAACTTCTTTTCATAGCAGTAAGCCGATTCAGCACTCCGGACAGCACCCACAACCCTCAGTAAGAGTTTGCTGAAGGACTGGGTCCCAGGGAAAGACGCAGATAAACACCTCCTGTACTAAGTACTAAGTTTTCACACATCCTCAGGCCTAAAGAAACCAAACGAAATCTATTAAAATCATCCAGTTAGGTAAAGTCTATGATCCACTGTAGTACAGTGCTTTCTTTCATATTTGGGGCAAACAATACTGCTCACTTTGAGGATAAGCCCAAGTATGGTATTATCACACTTAAAAGTCAGTTCAAGCCAGGGTAGAGTGTGGGAGGCAGACCTACTAAGAAGCTTAAAAATAATTATCTCTGTAGTATCACACACTCTGCCAGGCTTATAGGGTAGGTTGTGAAAGTCCCTTCACCTTCTTTTCTCAGAGTTTGCCTCAGGAATTCTCTAATTTAAGAAAGTAATGCCTCTTTAAAATATTTCCTCATAGATTAATATTTTATTGGACAAGGGGAAGGTCAACAGTGTTTAGAATGAAAACAAGACTCTAGGCTCACTCACAGTAGTTGATGTTAGCTTTCTTCCACACCCTTCCAGAGCTCACAGATTATGTCTCCTTTATGTCTCAGAGCTTTTTTTTTTTTTCAAAAATGAACAGTGTTCTAGATTGTAGAGGACAGTTCTTTAGAGACGATGTGAGTAGGAACTTTCAAAGCAGATGCAAATATTGAAACAGTGATTGTTTGTTCATGACCGCATGCTGCTACTGATTTTTATACCAAGATACTGTATTTATAAATGTATAAATGTGTTCTTTTTTTCTTTCTAAGTGGATTCATATTATTGTTAACAGTAAAACATGGGGCAAACACCATGGAGATCAGTATAGAGGTACCTCAAAAAATCTAGGATTAGAAGTCACATTTGACTCAGCTCTTCCTCTGTTGGGTCTCTTTCCAAAAGAATTAAAAGAATTTGGGGCCAGAGATGTAGCTCAGAAGCACTGCACCCACCCGGCAAGTGCAAGGTTCTGACTCGGATCCCTAATACTGGGGAAAAAGAAAGAGTTAAAAGAATCACACCACAGCCAAATATGTGCACCCATGTTCATAGGGGCATAGTTTGTAGCAGCTAAAGCTTGGAAACAGCCCAATTGCCCTCAACTGGAGACTGGGTAAAGAAGATGTGTGTGTGTGTGTGTGTGTGTGTGTGTGTGTGTGTGTGTTTAATAAAATGGAGTACTACTTAGCCATAAAGAATGAGAAACTAGAGGCATTTATAAATGTGGTCACACTCTTAAGTGAAATAAATAGGACACACGTGTAAATACTGAATAGTTTCTCTGTTGTGAGAAACTGAAATTGTACATAAGGATCAAAATGTATAATAGATAATGTGAAGTAGGGAGGAAAGGTTCAAAGGGGAAAGGAGAAATGGATGGGGCAGGTAAAACAAAGAAGGGATAGGAATAAATATGAGAAAAAGGAAACAATGGAAAAAAATCCTTGTAAATAGGGAGGGAGTTGGGGTTGAAGGGAGGGCAGGGGAATGGAGAAAAAAATAAGAACAAAGACACATCATGCAAAGGTACAAGGTCCCAATAATGAATGCCAGCATATTGTAGACCTAAACGTGCCACTAAAATTAACAAAACAAAATTTAAAAAGTATAACATGTAATAAATAAGAATGAAAAGTTATCTAGTGTTCACAGATTACTGTATTTAATAGCGACTGCATTGCTCTTAGCTTGCATGGGCAAGTGAAATGTATTCATAAAGTGGGAAAAACGTGATTCAGAGATGAGGTGTAATGACATCCTACCCTCTTATAGCTCACATGACAATGTTAGGATTGGACAATATTAGAGATACTAGCATGGTACCTCGATTCGTGAACTTAATTTGCATCCTGCTTTGGGGAATACGGCTGCTTTTGTGTTTGTATGGGGAAGACGTTCATGGTTGTGTTTGTTACCCAATGTGACAAGTTTGCCAGTGGAAGCAAAATTCTGCTGAACACTTTTGTCTGCAGACTGAATTGGCTGTAAACAAAAGCATTTGCAAACTCAAGTATTACTCCATATTTGCAATAAATCCATGGAGTGAAAAAGACAACGCATATGACAAGAGATCAAGTATGTATCTATTGGAGATAGGGAGAAATAAAATTTAACCCCCTAGATTGTACTGTGTGGGTCGTACTTTAGTTGTTCCCTTCAGTGCTGGTTCAAGATTATTCATTTTTTATATCCTCTGTAATCTACAATTATTGAGAAAATGTGTATATTCTTTCACACACACACACACACACACACACACACACACACACATATAAATACTACCAAAATGCGAATTGCCAATTTTGTATTGAATAAATGTCCACGGACTACATCTGTCTTATGATTTAGAGGTTATTTGGGGAGCAGTACCTGAACTTGTGCCCGCCCGGATGGTCAGATGTCCTGTGTTAATGCCCAACGCAGGGCCTACTCAGTGTGAGTAGGTGAACAACGTCTACTCATGTTACTGTTTGCCAGGGAGCACCTACCTGCTTATAAGATGCATTTTTACAACTGTAATTATGTTTTTAAGAATAAAAATATTTCACACTAGGAAACAGCATAGGTGTTCCTGGAAGCTTCAAGCTGGGTAATGGAAGTGAGGATTACTTTTTCATGGCCGATGGTTTCTATGAATAGAATTAACCAGACACCAATTATCACCTCATTGAAAGGATAAGTCACTGTGACATCTACAGCTGAGATCAAACTCATTGCTTCTGCAATGCGAATTAATTAGAGTTGGAGAGAGCTGTACTGAAGGGCTGGGAAGCACTGCAAATTTGAAAAGTCTGTACTGAAAGTGACTCAGAGGAAAAATGTGTGCCGATTAGTTTATAATGCTAATATGCAATAATCTTATTTATATAGAAGTGCTTTAAAGAAATCATCTTAAAAGAAAATATTAAAAGAGCCACAAAAATTACCCACTTTTTGTGATGATGACTATAATTGAAGGGACACACAAATTCAGAAAGTATATTATTTACTCATTTTTAACTGGCATACAGGCTCTAGGAAAAGGTTTATCGTTACTTGAAAGCATGTGTTGTTGGGTAGTGAATGAAGAGACATGGTTGGCTTCTTACCATAACTGAAAAACATGTCGGATAAATATACCTACCAACCTATTTGGACCCAGCAGTAAGCATTACCATCTGCTCCCAAATATGCCCACAACCCTGTAGCTCTTCCATTTTGGCATCTGGATTTATGGCGAAGAGCATGATGTCCTAAGATACACCAATTTCTGAAAAGTGCCTTGAAATCAGATCTGCAGTGACACAAAGTTGCATAAGTAGCTGGGTTCGCTTCACCCACCAGAGCCTTCTGTGGGGAGCACTGTCCCATCCCCCGTCAGTGTCGGGCAGGGTGACATGACCCAGGAAACGCAATGTCCCACCGAAACGAGCAGGTAGACAGGGCAGTGCTTGGGAAGATGATCAACATATTTATCATGTATTCGTTTGTGCCAGAAAATGAAAAGAATGAAACAAAACATAAATTTGCTAACCAAAACAGATAATACTCTTAGCGCAGTTACTGGGGAGATAAAATGTCCTGAGAAAACTGAAGCCATATTTGGAAGGGAATGTTCCTGTCTCAGGGGCATTGCTGGGCACATCCATCTTCAAAATTATGCACTGCTAGTTACACATGACAAAAATCTGTAGTACATTCACAGTGGTGCAGTATATAATTCCTGATCTTTAAGAGTTGTTGATTGTATATTACTAATTTTGACTTCCAAATTCTCATTGCACTGTTTATAATCATGTAAGAAATTTGATTGCTGAAGAATTTATAATGCATGCATTTGATTTCACATAAATATAGTAATGTAGATATGAAAACAGATTTACTTAATTTTTTTGTATCTGTTCATTGAGAAGGGAGAAAAATGAGGAACATGTTTATATAAGTTAACTCAGCATACGTATGGAGATAATATGACATTTGGAACCACTGGCCATCATAAAACACGAGAGAATAGCAGGAGAACAGGAGTTTCAACAAAGGAATAATAATGAAGTTGCCAAATTAACTACTAGCATTTTAAATATTATGAGTATCTTTCAGAAAGCCCTGAGCTGCAATAGATGCTTGAGTTAATTCAAAATTTAGGATATTAGGTAGAGAGTTCTTATTGTTAAGAAGACAGATAAAGTATTAATTATAGATAGAAGGTGTCCCTTTGGTGTCAGTTGTACACAAATATACCTGCACAAATATGATTAGCATCCTTACATCCCATGAAATTAAGAACAAAGGTGTAAAGCAAATGCTGAAGATATTCTTGATGCATTAGTGGGGTAGCAGAGCAGAGGGTGACGATAAAGCTCAGCACTCCCACAAGACTGTCATGATTGACACTTTAAAAACACAGAAGATATTACAAGAAGTGTTATCTCTTGCAGCACTTGTTTTAAAAACTTCTAAAGCATTAAAACCATAGAACAGACAGACAAATTGAAGAACTGGACTTGAGACATGACACATGCCTGTCACTGACATACACCTGCTTCTTTGTTGAGTATTCTGAAACATCCAAGAATGGCTCATGTGTACAGTAAGTGGGAGTATTTTTAATTTAAAACTTGATATAGGAGGAAATTAATTCTCAACTGTACATATAGGAAATCTTATTTCAACTATTCCAGAATGCCACGATCACTTAAACTTTTAATAATTTTTCATAAACCAACTATCACTTGTAACTGAGGCAAGTACTGACAGTCTCTAAAATACTAAGATTTAAGGCTATATGTGTATGATATGTGAAAAGAAAATCAAAAAACAACCACAACTCTTAAGTGTTGGCTTGACTTATCACACTTATCACACATGATAACAAATGAACCGTGTATCAGGATAAAAACACACGAGGCAGTGTTCACAGGTGAGCATACAGAATTGCTCTTTAAATTTAAGCATTTGCTGGAGCTTTTATATAAATATTGAAGATCGCATTCAAAGTTTTCATTACATACATTTATAAGTTTCTAAGTTGTAACTGCTGCTTAATTTTCCTAGCTCTTTATTTGTAAGAAAGTCTGAGAGTGGATTATTTCCTGCCATCCAGACATGAAAACCAAAAGCAGTCATTTTGTGTTTGTATTTCTTTCTGAGTTCACCGCTCAGGATCACCAAAAGGTAATGCCTGGGGAGGGCAATGATCTAAGCAGAAGCAAACAGCTGATGTGAACCTCTGAGCCCCAATCACACTGCTGGAACTGTGGCTTCTTCCAAGTCCCTGGAAGGTAACTGCCAGAAAAGGGTGTTGGGAGCAGGGCTGTGGGCCATTTGGCCTCTCAAGTGTGTGGGCAGATCTGCTCCAGGAGCCTAATCATCAGCGATCAGGAGGACAGCATCTCTTCCTGGTGCTGAATTGGAGCTGAAAGGCTTGCTTTCCTATCATGGTTGTGCGTTACAGAGACAATTCAGCCCAGGTAGAAAAACATTTATCAATGACTACAATTTCTTAAATAAACAGATTACAACTGTTTACGATGTGATCATTTATAGAAGGTGATTATAAATAATTGATACCATTGATATAGGAGAAAAAATTGTGGAACTCCCAACCTGTTAGACACCAGGCACACTGAGTTCATGTCAGAAACAGGGAGGAACAACAGGGGTTAAGGGTAGGAAATTTTATTGGGGTGTAGGAATAGCTCCTGAGAGGCAGACAGGGCAGGTCCCAAATGGGCTGCCCACCAGCCCACTTTTCTGAGAAAAAGTTCTGAAGACCAAAATCACGAGGCAGGAACAAGATGAGTCAAAACTATCATTGCTCAATAAGATTACAAGTATAGCTGCTTGGCTAATACAGTCCAATAGTAGAAGGTCATATGGTTGATAATCTATAGTCTTAGTCTTAAATCTTAGTTTTAGCCTTAGTCTACTGGCTGGGAGAGGATGGCCCACCCCTGATGAGATAATGGTTGTTTGTACAGGAAATCTCAAAGGGTGGTGTGAGTAATCTCAAGCTTCCTTTTATTCCTCAGGTAAGTTTGCACACCTGGCCGTTGAACCTTACTCCTGGATATGCCTCCAGCCACCTTGCGGTGTGTTCTCCTCTTCGGCTCCCCCAGGACCAAGCCCTGCAGGACTGCCTAGAATATTTTTACCAAACTTAATTGTGTAGAATATCATTATGTAAATTAATATTCTTAGAAAATTAAGTTGCTGGAGATCCCCCCTCCGCAATTTTGGAACACAACACTCTGAGAAAAATTACAAGATATAAAGAAAATAATAACACAAAAGAAAATTTATCAGTTGCTAGTTTGTAGTTTGAATTCCAAGTGCTTCATACTATGATTTGAGCAAACTAATTGTTTTTCCATATAGAAAGCAAAAGCAGGTGATAATGCGTGTAAACCTTCCTTCAGCTTGTACGGTTATTATTTCCCTGACCCTCTGTTCTGATTTTGTCATAAGACAATAGTATGTTGGTCCTTGATGTGGACAATAACATGCAGTGTATAAACATGCCACTCTGATTCAAGTCAGTGTTTTGTAATGGCTGTTTAAAGGTAATAGGTTGTGTAAAAAAAGGTTATTTCCAAAGATGTTCAATCCCTTTGTCATTTTTAACCGAATGCCAGCGCTGTCTGCCAAAACCAAGGCCATAGGAAGCATGTCAGATGGTATGCTGCTAGTGCCTCTAGAAACAAGAGTTAGACGATAAGTCTTCTGGGTCAATTGTATTGAATTAGTTGGTGTTCATGTCATCTTGTTTACTTCCTGCCTCCTATTAAACCACTCACTCATCCACTTCCTTACTTGGTCTTTCTTTTGGTCGTTCTATCAGTCCACATTAAAAGCCAAACACTTTTCTAAGCCCTAGAAAGAAGTAAGGTAGATATGATTACTGAATTTTAAGAATCAATAAGAGCTGTGAGATAAACTGCCAGCTGCCTTGCATCGTAATCAGTGTGAGGTACAAGAACAGAAATGCAAAACACCATGGAAGAGAAAGGAAATACAGAAAATGAAGATGAATACTTCCAAGGAAAATATTGTTTTAGACATTCCCAGGAGAGACCCCTTACTGCTAATAGCCTGAGATAATAGATAGATTCGCTACTTATCTATAAAACAGTGTCGATTGTCTGTTGACTCTACAGTCATAGATTTCGGGTATGAAAGATATGGTAACGTTAATTTGTGTTTTCATGTTTTAACAAAGAAGAAAAAGTGGTCTTAAAAGGAAAAGGAAGAAGTTCAAGGTCACCCAAGTCTTTAAAATGACCTCATCTAAAGATTTTTGTGCCAATTCAGCGTTGTTTCCGCTACACTAATCTTTCCTCGCCTCTTCTATGGTTTTCTCCTGATTATACATCGTTTATTCTCTTTTCTATGCAAATTCTTTAAGTCAACTTACAGAGCTCTTATCTTTTCTTCAGTAATTCCTTAATGACTATAGTTGATAAAATTCGGAAAATGCAATTGGAGATAATGCTCAAAAGATCTTCTCTATTTTGAGTATTTTCTGCTTATCTGAAGTAAAAGCACAATTACCTAGGCTCTCAGACTCAGCATAGCGTGTTCTTCGTCCCAGGTTTCTCCACACATTGCAGTTACCGTCATTGGAAGCTTGCGTAAGAGTGTAGATGACTGAGTACTTCATCAAGTGAGATGCGAGTTTCCCATGGCACAAAACAAAACGCTTGTATAAAGATCCGGGAGAGTGGATTAAACATACTGAAGCAGCGAGCTACACTCTGAAAATGTTCAGGGGATTATCAGTTTAGCTTTTCAAATCCATTCAACTGGAGTGAAATTGATACGGCACTACTGAAATTTCATTACCACTTTCGGGTTTAAACTTTTCCGTCCCGACTTCCTGCTATTCAAAGCTTCTCCTGCTAAAGAGGAAGATGCCTACTTCCCTCAGCCGCACAGCCTAGAGTTCTGGCAGATGCACTTGGAGTGGGAGTAGAGGAGACATGCACTTTCCGAAGCTGTAATCTCCCCGTGCCTGCGGGGCCTTGCAGTTTCCTGCATTCCTTTCCAGCACCATTCTCAAAGTGGAGTCTATGGCTGGGATTCCCAGAATTTCAGGGGCTTGACATACTTATTACGGTTGCACTCGTTTTTATTTTTACCACTTACTGGGTCACTGTATCCTGGGGTACACTGTGTCAGATACAGTAACCCATGTACCACACACTGCAGCCAAAGAAGCCATCATTATTAACATCACGTCTCTCACACCGAGGGAAGGGAAGGGTACAGAACACGGGTGTTAGGATTATAATAATATCACAACGATAGCTGTCTACGACTTGCTATTAGGGATTCTTCTGAGTACGCAGCATGTGTTAATTTATTTACTTGTCTAGCATCCGTGAGAGTTATGATCCTCATTTTGAAACAATAAACTACATTTGAATGACACGCTTATTGTCACAACAAATTAACCGGAGTCTGAACCCACTTAATCTGACCGTGGAAAGCACAGATATATACTGCGCCCTACAGGGAAGCCCTCACAAAAGGCAGCCAGGGGAGGAACATTCATCCCCGCTCTCAATCTGTCTGTATGCCACAGACAAAAAAGTTTCCTCTTCAGGGCCCTCCCTCACTTTCATAAGGGCCATATTTTCCAACAGGGTTTAAGAAATAATTGAACAAATATCAGTCGGAGGCTTAAATATCAATTGGTTTTTATTCAGTGCATGGTCGTTCTTCATTCTTGTTGTTGGAATAGTTACATTGTATCACTCCTTGTCTTTAAAAATATTTCAACTTAGAGCCCTGTATGTTTGTCTGTGTATATACGTGTGTTAATCTATACACTAAGAGAGAGCCGTTGGCCTGAGTGTATCCCAGGGATAGCTAGCATTTTAAAATTTTTAGTCAGAAGCCCATTTTCTAAAGTAGGCACTTTAGTTAGCTATCTTTATTTTTAATATTTTTATATTTGACCAATACCACAGGTTATGCTGGTTAGACTAATGGATATAAATCCATTGACTACTAAAGGGAGTACTGTGCAGGGCTTCCCTTCCCCTGTAGGAACGAAGTGTGAGAATCCAGGGGCCAGGCATCTCTGTCTTTGGTAGGCACCTAAGACATGATTTTGAAATGGTCTGTGTCCTTCTACCCATGAGCAAACTTGTTGCCGTGCTGAATCCTGCTGATAAAATATCGGTGGCAGTGAGCATAAGCAAATATTTACTCCTGTGAGGTTAAAACACTAGAAAAACACTTATGGAATAAATTATGTACTTGCTTATAAATAAATGTTGGAATTTTATATGTTAGTCCAATTTTAGCGTGGCCTGGTTGTTTTTCGTGTGAGCTTGTTTTAGTGGGAATTGGTGGGGACCTACTGAAAAACCTATCCTTCCTCTACTACTAGAGTTTGTATGCATTATATGGAAACTACTAATGGTGAATAATTAATTGTCTTAGATCAGTGGGCAGCAGGAGTCTTTGTGTGTGTGTGTGTGTGTGTACATGTGAACATGTGTCACACACACACACCACACACACATGACCATGGTGAGGTAGGACTGAAGTGGTAGGACACAGAATGGAGCTGCCAACTGTTTCTGTGTGGGATAACTTGTCCTTGTCCTTTAGACTAGAAAGTTTCTCATCCACAAATTCTCCTGAATTTCTTACTGGTGATCGGGCCATCTTCAGAGACGGTAACATGTTCTCGATGATACACACCTGAGTACAGTTGTTCCTATCCCTGTCACCGTCAGGGTTGATGGCTGAACAGTGCTGTCCTTCTGCTTACACATTTGTTCTTTGAAAGCTTGGGCTGTGTATATTTCACGGGGATAAAAAAATCTCGCCTAAATGCTTCTACTTTTCAGGGGTGACAAATGCTCACTTTTATCTGTCCAAATTTCCATCACTATTAGTTTCTGTCAGTTCCCCCTTCGCTCTCTTTCTTCTAATATTGCTATGCTTCTTCCTCATGTCTTTAAAATAAGAAATCCATTTAGTAAACAATGTAAAAGTACTTTTGTGAACGGAAGGACTTGTCTCACCCAAGACTTTAGCATTGTTTTCAAGCCATTAGCTTCGTGGTTCTTCCCAGTTTTCATCTGCGCTGTGTATTCTTTGTTTTTGACTACAAAAATGAAGTATTTTTCCCTCAGAACTGTATTTCTTAATTTTTCCTTCTGACTTTTTATCTTTAATTTTTTTCTCTGGATTTAACTATAACCTCTTTCAAACAGGAGTCAAGATAGATTGTGGAACCAACAGAAAACTGTGCTTGGTACAGCAGAGTAATTTAATAAGCACTGGAACTAGCATAGATACACTGCACTATGGTACAATAACAAGTAACTGGTAGTACAAAGTAACAACAAATTTTTTCTTACTTGTACACAGCCCAGCCAACAATAATACACTCTCTAACACTGCTCTCCCCTGGTACTGACTCAGGGAACCAGGCTGCCTTTGTCTTGGGATTATGCCCTTTATAACACTTGGCTTTTACGGTTAATAAATGAAAACAGCGAAATGGGCAGCTGCTATTCACAGTACATCTACAGACCAAATTACCGATGCCTGATGAACTACAAGGGGACCAAAAGCATTAAGTAGTGACTGACCCTGCCTAGTGTTTTCACAGAGGAAGACTGGGGTGACTAGTACCGGCCTCTGGCAGGAGTGCTGGGATACCAGTAAATACACAGGTCGCACTCCTTTGTTCAATTATCTCTGCAACAATCCAGCTCCCCCACTTGGAGATAGGAGTGGCTTCTGGCCTCACTGAGCTCTGCCTCCACTCTCTCACCCCAACTCTTTAGGAAGTGAAAAGAAAATGCCTTTGGTTTTATGGAGCAGGCAGCCTGCTTTTCTCAGAAACAGGCCACACGCGTGACACGGAGAGAGGGGATGGAAGCTTTGATGAGGTTCTTTCTAGCAGTTCCCCATGAGCGAAGACTTCCAAGCAGACCCCCGAATCTGAGGATCGGATCCTGCTATGGATCCAGATCTTGAGAAACTTAAAATAATTTCTCAACTTTTCAACCTTGCTAACCTTGTTATATGCTGTCCATATTCATGTATAGATTAATTCAAAGGCCTTGAAAATCCAGTACTTGTGAAAGCTTCTTTAAGAAGTGCAAAACGGAAGGAAATCTGGAGGGATGGGGACTGCACCAAGATAGATGTTGGATCTGGGATTAATTCTCTTACTGCTGCCCATTAAAATTTTTCTCTTGATTGGTTTATTAGCCTCTCTGCATTTCTCTGAAAGGGAGGGGCAAAGACCTACCCAATGGAAATTGGGAGAACAACACAAGAAAATGTAAATAAAACATTTTTCAGTAAGCACTTTGGGAATAGCGACTTTTAATGTAACTGTTCATATTGAAAACCATACTAAGAGCAGATAAGAGAGGATGGTCTCTGCCTGCAAGATGCCCCTGGTTTTGGTAACAGAAATGTTTGCAAGCCCATGGCCTCTCATGATCTTCCTAGTTGATGTTCTTCTCATATTTTGCATGATCTTAATGGGTAGCAATGAGGTTGTTTAATAGCAACATCCATTTTCTTTTTGATTCTGCCTGGAAATAGTGGTTTTCCTGGTCGGAATGGAAAGTCTAGAGGTATACCAAAAAATACGGGGCCAACTGTGAAGACAGCTCAGGGGTTGAAAACCGATAGGTAGATCAAAGACAAGAGGGAATTAAGTATGGGGCTGCCAGGGACAGAGAAAAGCAAAGTGAGGTGTGTCTGGTAGGAGTGAACCATTGGGTTTGGCACCATACCAGGAAACCCAAGGACACTCACTGTAGGGGTCAAGCTTAGAACGAGGGCAGGATGGACATCAGGGCTCCTTATCACAGACGGACATCTGGCCAGGGAAGAACAGAAGAATTTGACTCTACCCTCCAAGGGTTCTAAATCATGTGCTTGATGGACACCATAACGTTGAATCTGTGGTTTGCCATGTTCCCCACCGTGTGTGATTTTCACTTCCTTTCAATCCACTATCAACAGTGATAGCACCCAGCTACAAAACTTGCTACATCTCTCTAGGATTATTCTCAAAAACCAGAAGCTTCCCTATCACCTGGAAGGTAATAGAAATACAAATTTTTGAGCTCCACCTCAGGAACAGAAACTCAAGGGTCAGTACTGCATTTGCAGGAGTCTGCTAAGTCATTCTGGTGCATAAAACCTTTAGCAGCCACCTTTACAGAATCTATCACAGGCATCTCATATCCAATATCCTTCCAAAATAACTCTCAGCTCCTCTCCCACTCCTGATAATCATCCCCAGTTCCAGTAGTTTTTACATAGAAGGCTCTTTGTGGTCAGTTACTTAAACCAGAATTGGATTTGTCTTCTACCCTTTGCACTTATTTGGTCAAATCTCCCCATTCCATCTGGTCACGAATGGACTCTCAAACACCTCCTTTTCCCTTTCTCTCAACAGAGCACCAGCAACTCAGCCTGCGCATTTGAAGGGTCTCCTTTTTGAAGCCCAGTTTTGTTGCACACAGGGGTGCTAAGCCAGAGTCAGTAAACGAGACACTGTAAAGAAAGTCAGTTGCAGTTTCCTGCAGTTTACTCTATGAGAGCCTTACTCATTTGCTTACGCATTGCATAGGGCTTCTTTCGAGTTGGAGACTTCTGACAGACACTGGCCGGCCACAGAGTCTAAAGCGTTTCCTCTCGGGCGGGTTCAGGGAGGCTCGGTGCCTGCTGTGCTAGGTCCAGGGCGTCCACGAAGAGGAAGGTGTTATCTCTGCCCGGGAAGCACAGCAGAGGAGGTGAGATATAGCCAGCGTGAGGAGCAGGCATGTGGGGAACGCGAAGGGCTTTCCAGGGAAGGAGAAGTGGAGCTGGGTCTCAAAGGATCAACAGGAATACACCAGGAAAAAGAAACACCAACCAACCAAACAAACAAAAAACAAAACAAAAAAACCCAACCCCCTGCCAAAAAACAGATATGTTTTAGCTAGCAGAAAATAGATTTTTTGAGGGTTTTATTGGGCAGGGAAGGGGCTTTTTTGGGTAACTTTGCTCAGTTGTGTGGTCTTGTCCTCGGTATATCGTACTGCTTTGAAGGGTAGTTGACAGAACAGTAATCATTCCGTAAAAGCCCCTGAAGCCTTAGAGCAGGACGCTTCAGTTTGCTGGCTTGCTGGGTGGCTCCCTTGGGCCCAGTGAGTCCTGCTTACCCAGGGCCAAGGGGGGCATCTCTCAGGATCACGTGAGACGCTGCACCCTAACAGTCCGGGCCTCCTAGCCCACCCATCTGTAGCCCGGGACTCGCTCAGACTGTGCTTTGCACGTGCTAACAAGGGACCCGGATGGAGGCGCACCGTGTAATAATTTTAGCCTAAGGGTTTATAGCCTATTTCTCAAATGTTTTAAAGGCAAATAACATGCAAGGTCTGATTCTTTTCTTCTTCTTCTTCTTCTTCTTCTTTTTGTGTGTGTGGACTTACAGAGGTCATTTTAAACATCTCACAAACAAGAAAATGTATCTGAAGTCATGGCGGCCTTTGCTTCCTTTACTTTTTCCCCCTTTTAAAATCACACAACGCTGAGCAAAATAATCTTCTCTCCTCTCGCCAAAGGTAGGCTCTTCAGACACACTCTCTGTGTGTCTGAAAAGGAGGTGCGTGAAACGGGGTGCAGGCCTCTGTCTTTGAAGTCCAGGTTCTCATTCGCGGCTGCGGATGCTTCACTTCTCATTTTGCTGTAACCTTTTCCGCATTTACTCCTGCCCCGCCATCTCAAGTAAAGCACGGATCCTATTCTCCTTTCTGTCTAAGAGCCAGGCTGGAATAATCCCACCTGTTTTGCATCTGGCACTGCTTCTTTGGGGCATGAAAAATGGAAACACCAGGGCCGTTACAACACCGTCTATATCTGCACATCCCAGTGGGCGTCCTCCGTCCTCCTCCAGCTAATAACTCGTTCTTGTCCAAATGGAACATTTTCACTTCAGGCAGAGAAGCCTCTGGACGGCTGTGTGAGAGCTAGAAGCAGTTAGGGGATCCGAGAGACTTCTTAATTTCCCCTGCTCATCAACCTCTAACATTCATCATGAATCAGATCATTGACTGCTTGCTGCTTTCTCTCCTGTGCAGCCCGTTTCTTTATCACCAGCATTACATTCAATCTTGTTGCAGATCTGGCTGATTAAAAACACTGGCCTTGAGAAAATTCTCTTTCTTGAAAGTCAACGCTTGAGGGAGATTAGGACTATTTATATTGTGAAGTGCTCCCTCAAAGCCTCCCCTGGCTTTCCTCTCTTGACTGGTGCAAACCTCAACTAATTCTCTTTATCCAGATAATCCACTGGCTTCCAGGATTCATCAAATGGCAAAACGGAAAGCTTTTAAGAAAGGGAACAAATGTGTAGGTGTAAAATTACAAACAAATTTTGGTCCTCACAAAATTGGGAAAGAAATTATGAGGAAATCAGGGGTTTTGAGTCCCATTTCCAAAGAGGGAATGCAACAAACGTGTTTTGTACTCCTTGAGTTAAGTCAGCAGGTGTTTGGGTCACAAATCTTTGATGAGGAAAAAAACGTTTTTGTTCTCTAAGATCACTCTAGGCAACTTTTTTCACTGGGGCTCCCAACTTCTTCCCCTTTTCCGTGTGAAATTCTCCATCTCTCTTTTCGATGCCTATTTGAAATTTCTTAAATATTTCATGTGTGGTGACCCCACACAAGCTACTACGTATCTAAATAAAAAGGGGTTTCTAGTATTATGGTGAGAGCAAATACAGATACGAAGTAGGGGAGGCTAAGATCATCAAAGTCAATAATTTCTTTTCTCAGCCTTTTGAATGATGGGAGGGGGCATGGTAAGGACAGGGATGTGTTTGGAATGGCAGCATGTAGAACTCCAGGGCAAGAATTGTGCAACCAGCCACTGGCCAGGATTCTGTGATTTGGAAGTGTAAATCGTACCTCACCTTCCCATACTCCATGTTAGGGGAAACATGTAGGTGATAGCAGGCTCTTTCCAAGACTCCCAAGTGTCCAGGAAGAAATATGAAAGCATTTCCAAGCAGGGTCACAAAGTTCTACAGCCTGGAAAAATTCTGCTCAAGAAAGTAAAACTGAAGCTTCTATTTTCTTGATAGATGGCGATATGCTACAGTTAGTTATCAGTTAACTTGGTATTCACCAGGATAAAAAAAAAAAAAAAATTCAAAGGTCTGGCATTTGGAGAAGTGGATGTCATCAGAGATGACTGACTACTCAGGACGAGAGCCAGTGGGTTCTTTTCAGTTTCCTCTGTGTTTCAAGAGTGGGATGTTTCAGGCAAACAGAATCAAATAGTGAGGATCATTGCAAAAACACAAACAGGAGAGCAGCAAATCACACCTTCTGACTTGAATTTTCAAATGCAAAACCTGTCCCTTAAAGCTCAGTTAACACAAACAAAGCTAAAAGGCTGGTTAACTGCGGTGTCTGCAAGATCTGATGCAGCTCTCTTGGCCTTCAGTGGAGCAGTTTGGGGTGCAAGCAGGGGTGCCTCTGATGGTGAAAGGCTGGAGATGGATGCTCCTGCACCCTGTTATCAATGGCTCCTTTACACAGCAGTGGACATACTGAGTTGTAAAACGATGCGGACTTTCTTTAGAAAGCTTCACCTGTGGAAATCCCCTTCTCCAGGAGCCTATTCAGGGCTGGTCACAGATGGGAAGCCTCAGAGACAGTATGTGGTTTCATGCATGGGGAGAATCCATGGTATTTGAATAAAGCAGGGAAGGCAAGCTGATTTTTTCTTGACTCAGTATTTCATCAGTCATATCAGTAGCAGGAATAGAGTGGAAATGTACATGTTACAGCACACCTATCACTCTCCACTCCCTGGACCCCCCTGCTCAGGTGAGGTGCAGATGGTTGAACTGCCAGCCTTCTTCCCACAAAGGTTGCAAGGTGCCCCGTAATCAGATGTGGCACCTGCTCTTTACGTTGCTGTGTACGTGATCGGTCTAAGGGTGATGGCTATAACGTGGGTCTCAGCTGTCAACCACCCACGGGCCTTGGCTGAGTCCAGCAGCTGTGGCCCTGAGGACCATGGGAAGTACCATCCTTCTCCTGGGTAGAGGCTCTGGGGAGCATTATGGAACATTGTGAGCTGAAAGAAATGTCCTGAATTTGAATTTCAACTGCCCAGAGCTCAAGAGTCAGGGTTGTTTGTAGGCAATTGTGTATGAAATACTCTATCTACACATCTCATGCTGGTGGGTAAACTTCAAGGAGAACCAGATTTAACCTGTCCATTCTTGGATTGACAGGGTGGACTAGAGAGTAGAAAAATCACTTTGTGTATTTGTAGGCTGTGATATTCTTACAGACAAAATAACTGACTTTGGTAAATATATTCCTGGAGGTTATTTTATTCTGCAGATTCCCTGAAGGGAAGAGGCACACGAGTAGTGAAGTGTGAAGGAAATCTAGCAATCAGAATCTGTTCCTATGTACAGAGGGCTTTATTTGGAAGGCTTTGCTCTTAGTCTAAAAATAAATAGATTTGATTAAGAGTAACTATTTCCAGGGGCTGGGGATGTAACTCAGTGGCTCCATGCCTGCCTAGCAAGCACAAGGTCCTGGGTTCGATTTCTGGTATCAAGGGGCGGGTAACTATTTCCATATTCCAATCCATGTTAGCAAAGTCTGATGTATCTCAAAAACCTTTAATTTACCTAAAAATTGCTCGAAGGCGTGACTATATTAAGTCATCTTTCAGATTTCGCTTAGGTGTTCACTGCACAGAAGCGGTTCTGTGGACTCACAAGTTGTGCTTTCCTTGTGCCTTCACCTAACACCTTGTGCTTTTCACTCACAGTGTTGGCCACGGTACGCAAGTAGGTGTTCGTATTTGTAAAACATAAATAAATCCAGAAGTATCACTTTCTCCTTCTGGGCTCTCCAGTGCTTATCACATGCCTGCTGGTCAGTAGGGGTTCACTCAATATTGGTCAAATAACTAATCAAAGTTTTAGGGGGTGTCGGGGCCGTAGGGGAATGTTTGAGACAGGAGGAGAAGGACAGACAAGAGCCTCTCTCCTTCCTCAATATGAAGGCGGATGACTTTTGAAAGGACAGAGGGTCTGCATGCTGAGCAGAAACTCTCAAGTAATCTTTGTACTATGTGGCTTTTTAACAAGTGAGCACAATCGGCTCCACAACGTGTATCTTCTACCAAATGAGAGCTTAGGAAATTAGCTTCACCCCCCCGTTCTTTTCTTTTCCTTCCTTTCTCTCTCTCCTTCCCTCCTTCCATCTTGCCCTTCTTTGCCCTCTCTCTCTCTTGCTTTCTCTCGATGTGTTCTACTTACTCTCTAGTATTACACTTAAACCTAAAATGATCCAGGGATTATGATGTGTCTGAAATGGCCGTGCTCCACAAGACACTGTTCACTAGAAGCTCTTTTAGGCCCTCCCTTCTTTCCTTTCTTCCTTCCTCTCTTCTTTGCTCCCTCGCTCTATCCACCCCCCTCTGTGGCCTGAGGGACCAATCTGGGGCCTCTGATAGGCTTTACCACTGAGCTATACCCTCAACCCTAAAGTTATTTCATTGCTGAGAATCTCACAAAGGAATTTGCCTACTCCAAACACAGAGTTTAGACTGAGATGTGAGATATTTTCTTCTCATCCACTTTAACTTCTGTACTTGCCAACACATGTGCTGTAATGCTATTCATGCATAAAATAAATGGGTAAATCAAATAATAAAGCCTTAGACTTTCCAAAAATAAGCCAAACTTGGGTGCTTTAGTCTAATGTTAGCATTTCATGAAAAAGTCTTTCATAGCTTGAAACTTAACTGTAATGTCATGGGAAGTAATGTTTTGGGAAATAATGAAGCTGTCACTTGTCTCATTGCCTGAAAAACTAGATGGTTATGTTACTTTGAATATGTGACTGGGGTACTATCAAGAAGGGGACAAGAAGGGAAGGCTCTAGAGTTTGTGTTGATACAATGTGGCCACACTTTTTATTAGAAAAGGAATTGTTAAAATTACAAGTCTAGCCGGGATTTAGCTCAGCGGTTCAGTGGCCTGCCTTGCAAGTGCAAGGACCTGAGTTCAATCCCTGGTACCAAAAAAAAAAAATTACAAGTCCACACTTGATTGTTTTGGTTGTTGCAAAGCCCAAATCATAACTGTTATAACCTTCACTATTGGCTTTGCAGAGTTAGGGAGCTGAATAACATGACAGAAATATTGAAATTTATTTTTAAGTGTCTGTCAGCCAATCCCAGAAACAATATGGAAATCAGAATCTTATTCATTAGTACGGCACATCTAACCAAGAGCATATGACAAGCTTGATTCCCAAACCACAGCCATTCCCAAGCTGGATGAACAAATGCAATCCATTTAGTCCCACTTAGCAGGCCATTCTCTGCAGCAGTTAAAGAAGGAATTGAAAAATCTTTTCCGATTTCACAGTGTGTGCACAATGATTCTGTACTGGCAACTTTTTAGTCACGGGCTGCCTTTCTATCTACTTTCTAGGAAGATTTGTTTTTATTGTCTATGTCAGGAATCTAAACAAATATTTCAGCCTGCAAAGAGCAAAGGGCCTAAGCATACCTTAGCCCTCCTTTAAAAATATTAAATATAAAACTTTTAAATGTCAGCACACCGCTTTCTTCTCTTGAGATGGCAAGGTCTTATTGGTGACCTGGGAGTTACCTGCCAGCATGAGCACCTGATCATTAAACAAGTACAGTGATTAGAAATCAATAGCTTCAATATATGGTGCCCTTTTATTTTTTAATTTTCATAATTTCAATTCCATATGATTGATGAAGGAAGTTGTGCTCATTCTACCTTTAAGTAAATCATGTACAAACCCGAGACTGCAATTACTTCTGACAAAAGTTCTGCATGTAAAATTACCTTATATTTCCTTCTACAATTACGAAGGAAAGTTAGAGGGTCTAAAAACTGTACTAAGGTAGGTGGAGATTATTCACCTAACAAGGTATTCAGGGTCACACATTTCTATGCCTTGTGGGAAAACCGTGACATCCATCCAAAGGGGTACCTGTAGTCTTTTCTTTAGCAATGGGAAAAATACCCAGCAAACCTGAGTGTTCCTTCCTATGGTGCTATAGGTCCTTACAGAAGTGAAATGGATTAGTTCAGCATTTTTGAGTTTTTCTTATTGTGACTGCTTATCACTTCAGGGGTTCACTGGACTATAAATACTGCAGAGTCCAATTAGTTGTCTTTCTGAAACCAGCTGGCCTCGTCTCTACCCGCTGCCTCTTAACAATAACAAAACTGAGTTTCCCCTCCGACGTGTTAGAAATTTAATTTAGTAAAAATAATGAAAAGACAACTTTACAATTTGTGATGTATTTATAAGAAATTATTTTTTTAAGGGCAAAGTTGAACAGATTCTTGTTGAAACCCAGACATAGGTTTGAAATCTCAGAAATTTTCCTGGAAATTTAATTTTGCAAGGTGAAATAACTGCCTGATCAATATCTGTCATGTTTTCTGTCAGGAGGTGTACAACATTTGAAATTTGTGTTTGGAATATAGCAACTGAAATCGCACCATTTTCTAAATGGTGCTCTGTGAAACAGTCTTTCCTTGAAGGGTGCAGCAGGTCCACGTCCAGCAAAGAGCCCATGGTCTAATGAGTTTGGATGTGCCTGGTACCCCTCTTCTAGAGACTGTAGTGCACACTGGCATCCTGAAGGTTTTGGCAAGGCAGAAATGTATTTCCCACATTCATTTGAAGGAGGGCAATGCTGAGTCCATCGCTGTATGCCCTCAGGTACCTGTGGGTCTTTAAAACCTCTAGAAACCTCCTCCAAGAAACCTCAACAGCGCTGAATCTGCCTCGTCACCATCTAATGCTGCTCACTCATGGACACACACATAACATTCGGGACAAGTCTGTCAAGTATGAAAGGAAAGTGTGCCTCTGTCGCTTATAAGACACTTTTTTTTTAATTAGACATAGATTTGAATTTGTATTCTAGAAGTTACTTATATAGGCGGTTCTCAGTCATGAGACAGGTACCTGCCAAGGACAGTAAACCTCCATGCTCCCAGGCTGCAATCCCGGAGAGTCTGATGCAGTTGGCTTGGAGTAATGCAGTGATTTTGTAGTTTAAAATTTCCTTCAGAAGTTATTTTACAGTCAAATTTTATAATCACTGACCGATCTAGTCTAGACTTTGCAAGGAGGCCATCTACGACATTTTTATACAGGGTGACATCTAAGTCTAAATACTTCCAAATGTCTGTATCCCTGTTGGAAACTTTCCCTTGCTCAAATTTAAAATATAACTAAAAACTAGCACTTTCTACTTGTTTACTATGTGGCAAGTAGTATGCTAGCTACCATTATGAATTATTTCATTTAATTTTCATGCAATTTTATAAAGTAGATACCATTATTATCTGCTTTAGCTAGTGAGGAAAAGAAAACTTATGGAGGTTAATGTAATGCATGTGGGAATCTAATTTTCTGTTCAAATATTATCTCTTTTAGTAAATAGAACTCAAAGAAAATAATATAGCACTGTCATAGTCGCCATCGCATGTGAAAATGTTACAGTATTTTAATTTGTTTGAAATCTTCCATCCCTGTAAAAACTTGACTCAGTATGTTTTAGTTTATGTACAGACCAATGTTATGCAACCCATGAACTACTGTAAAGATTTTTATAATCCAGGCAAGGAAAGCTCCATGAACATTAAAGTAATTATTATCAGCATGTATTTGTTGTTCCCAGAAATATGCAAAATGAGAGATGACGCCCTTTCTACTTCACCCACAAGAATTGCAAGCCATTTATTCTGCAAAACAAAAAGTAGATACTTGTAAAAGTTTTCACTATTAACATTAGAAGGCTCCAACCAGCAGTCAGTTAAATTTTGTTTCCTGAGATCACACAACAAAATTACACATTACCAAAGAGTTATTTTACCCATCAGATATTTCTAGCTTTGTTAATAGAAAAAAAGTCTACAGGGTCTAGTCTTTGGGAAGATATATGGGACTAGTTAACCTTTAAAACAAGGGACATTGTACTTAGTTCTATTCACCTAACTGTGCACAGAAAAAGACAGATCTTAACATATAGTAATAGGGGCTGAGCCAATAAATGTCCTATTTTTAAAAATCCAGGGTTAAAGATAAACACCGTCATGAGCATTGTCGTTGCTCTTTTTCTTTTTTTTTTTTTCCATTTGTCATCAGTTTTCTATCTTTGGTTTTATTTGAGATTGCTCTACAACACAAACATACTTTTAGCTAAATGTCTGAGGTGGTTTCAGTCTTGATGAGTCCTAGTGCCCTCTCATCTTGAACAGCTATGATACTTGCTGTAGTGCGTGGCAACAACATATGGTTAGTTGGCTCCGCTGCCCTTAGCAACATGGACAGAAATCCTGTGTTTCTCCTTTAGTTGTGTTCTGTTTCACAGAGAGAGCCTACACCGCCCTCCCCACATTTCCACAGTGTATGGGGTGATATCAAGGCTATGCACCACTCGGGCACAAACCACACAAGGCCACCTCCCCTCACGATGAGGACAAAGCAAATCTTTGTATGCAAGGGTCATATGTCAGCATGAATAGAGTTTTTGCCATTTATTTTTAAAGAAATACACTCTCAGAGGTGGCAATGTGTGGATGATGCCACGGTTATATTTATACGACATTTAAATTCACTAGGTTTAAAAAAAGAAAAAAAAATGAAATCCTGCAGAGGAGTATTGAGAGCCAAAGTAAACTGTTCTGTTTGTGAAGGAGAATTTTTCATTTTTAGTGGAAAGGAGTTTGCCATTTTGTAAACACTAGCACTAGTTATTTTTATTTGTAGTTAGATTTAGGGATGATCTTTTAGTCATGGCCTCCTAGCTCAATTCAGGTATTAAAATATAGCTTTGATGTGAAGTCTGGATGTGGGTGCTAGAAAATCTCTCTGAAATGCTACCATTTTCCTCTCAACAAAGTGTATCTGTCCTTTCCAGGGCCCCTCAGGCCAGGCATAAAGAGTGTCATTAATTTCTCAGGAGAGTAAGTCATATACTATCAGCTTGAAGGAGACTATCAGCTCCCTGCTATGTAAAATCACCAAGCTTACTGTAGTACACATTAGAAAGATGACAGATAAATCCAGTGCCTCACCTACATAGTCAGATGTGAAATAGTGTCTACAAAGCCACAAATTGTTACCTAAGTACGCTACATGTATACTGAAACAAACGGAACACATCATTTCTTATAGAATCTAAGTTTTAAAACAGTGAAACATGGGAAATTCCACAAGAAAAGAATGTAGCTTGCTTTACTTTGTGACAAATTATAGTAGAGAATATTTCTAGAAGAAAGCAGTATAATATTATGGAGAGGCAGACACCACAGTTATCAAAGGCAAATTTAGAACAAGTCAAGAATTATTTTGACAAAGTTCTATAGGAATAGTCACAATGAATCAAGGTTCATTAAATAGTGTGAGTGGGATGTTGTGAGCGATTGTGACATAAAATCAGACAAATTTTAAAAATGGAGCATATTTAAGCTAAAGCATATATATATTGGAGATACTAAACCGACCAACATGTGGGCAGAAGTCCCAAAACTCAAGTTGGGGAAAGAAGGATAAAGTTTTGATAAACTGCCTGGGGATTTTGTTATGACCAGTAAGTAAGGCACAAAGAAAATATGAAGTTACATTTGATCTATCTGTGTGTAGGAAGCAAGGGCGCTGGTCTTACCAACACTGTGCATTAGACATAAGGAAGTGCTGTTGTGCCGATGCCTTGGAGGATGCAGTAAGCATTTTCTCAGGTGAGCTACTTGATAGTAATGAATATTGGTAGCAGGTCTGGGGAAAGGGGTAGACTTTCAAGATAATCCTCATGGAATGGTATTTACGTCCAGCGATTTCATTCATTCACTGACTCTTTCATTCATTCATTCTGCCTGTCTGCCTGTCTATGGCTGGCCATTTCCTTATTCCAAAAAAGAATGCCTATTTCTCTAAGTAACAGTCTTGAAACAGATCTCACCATACAGCAATATATTTACTGATGCATTTGTAATACGGCTAGCCAACATTAGACTGAAATTGGACCAGAGCAAGAATTATAAAAATGGTTTATAATTGCTTTCAAGACAATTATAAGTCTGAAAAATAAGGTGATCATAGAATCTCTGCTCTAAAACGGCATTTTTTATAATAAAAAGAACAAACAAAATCAAACTATTCAGCTCCTATAAAATCTGATTCATTTGGTTCCTAGTGAGCTCAATCCTGGTGGCTGCTATTTCAAGCCTCAGCTCTTCTTGACCTCAAACAATAAACTTGACATTAGCCAGTTATCATTCAGCCTTGTTGCATTGTTTGTCAGTTTATAAGGACTTATGTTTGTACCAAAAGATATTATAGGAGGAAAATCTGGGCAATTTTTCCTGTTTTACACAGATTTCAAAACTGTTGCAAAACTTGGCAACCACTGGACAAACTTGACAGCAGAAAATAATGCCAACTGCGAAAATCCCTGTCCCTTGTTAACTTGTAAAACAAGCAGTCACTGCACGGAGTAGTCATTTCCCTTTCCTCCCTTTCTGCTTCCTCCCTCCTTCCCATTTTCCACCCAGAATCCCTTCTGATTCCATTCGTGCACCAGCCTCCAGGAAACATTACATTCAAAATCAAATTACCCAGCACCCGCTGTATCGATACTACGGTGGCTGATGCTCCAGAATTCACTTCTCACGGACACACACGGGGCCATTCCTAAGCAGTGTGGTCAGAGTCACGGGCCCACCTTGACTATGGGTTCCCCAACCGAGCCGCCTGTCGTGGGGGTACCTCACTGTTAGAGAAAGGCGAAGACTTCTCCCAGCAGAGTTATTCCTCTTTGTCTATCAAAACTCATAGGAATCACCACCTCACAGAGAGGTTTTCTCTCATTTCCTCTTCCACTCCTTTACTAAAGAGTTCTGCTTTACTTTGAATTCTGTTCCTACCATGGCACCTATGCTCACTTCTAAGTTCACGTTTTCCTCACTGTACTGTAACTGTTGAAAATAGTACGTCTCATGTCACACTAGGAGGCCTCTTAGGGCAGGCTGTTGGGTTTTATTTCCTGTTTTAGTTCAAATATTCCCTAGTGGCTAGCAAAACACCTGACACACAATGGGTGCTCAAGAAATACTCTTTTTTTTTTTTTTGATATGGGGGATCGAACTCCAGCCCTAGTGCTTGCGAGGCAGACAGTGGAAACCCTGAGCCAAATCCCCAGCCCTCAAGAAATACTTCTTGTTTGTATTCATTGGAAAATATATGTGAAAATGAGAATCACTGATCTCAAAGATTCAATAAATACCAAGCACGTACTATGTTCCTAACACTGGCGAGAAACACAGGATCAAACGGGTTCATCAATTACTGAGAATATTAGGTGCTCTGATGTATAGCGGAAATAAAATCAAAGCTCTGATAGAACTATACTTCCAGAGAGGACGCATGCAACAACTAAATTGGAATAACAACAATTAAAAATAAAGGGAGGGCAGAGGTAAGGGGAAAAAAAGAGAATCAAGACATGTCATGTAGAGGTACAAGATCCCAACAATGAATGTAACTGTACTGTATCCCTAAAATGTACCAACAAACTCAATTAAAGCTGAAAAAAAAATAAATAAAGGGAACAGCCAAATAAGACTGGTAGGGGTTTGCGGTTTAAGACTGTGAAGGTTTCTCTGGTGGCCTGACATCCAGAGTTGAAACCTGGAAGAGACGGAAGTAGTCAGACGAATGAGGAGAGGACAGGGTCCACTCAGGAAGCGATGGTTGAGTGAACTTGGCTAGGAACTTGGAGAGCTCTAACAGCAAAGGGACTATTGGGAATAGCATTGTGAATGATGGAAAAAAACAGAAAGAGAAGAAATCTACAATGTAGGTGTTGTGAGATGACACACAGCATTTTTTTAAAAAACAAAAACTGGGAGTTAGACTTTTATTGTAAACAGATGAAAAGTAAATGCCTTCAACAACCATCATCAACCAGTTTTCCTATATTCAAGGAAAATATTTCAGGATGTGGACTTTCCCCTACTAATGCCCCTTCTACTAAAATGCCCATTCTCATCTATGGCTGATTCCAGGGATCCTCAAAATGTCTTTAGCGAAGAACTGTCTTTTGAAATAACATATTCCAAGGACTTGACTAAGACAGACAAACACAGGGTAAAAATTAGGATGATTGTAACATCATTTTAGTAGCCACTAAGAGGCAACTCTCTTCCGAGACCATATACCTTAGCTCACACTAATTTTCAGATGCTCCTATCATAGCCACTTTACAAATGAATACAGTGAGTCACGCAAAGTTACCTAGCTTGGTGCAGATGAAACAACTCTAACAGCAAAGCAGAGGACTCTGCCCTCCCAAAGCTTGGGATTCTGTCCTCCTAAACACTATGCTGCAATGCCCTGAGTATAAATAGGCAAATGCAAATATCTCCTTATCCAGCAAGTAACTGCTGTCTTGATATGCAGGTGAAATATACTCAGGTGATATCAGTTGCATAACTGAAGGGGAAAAAAATCTAGCTATTGACTAACACAGTTGATTTTGTTATAAAGTATCTGTTAAATATGAGATAGCTTGTAGCTTTGTTGTGGGTAGAATAGCACCCAAAATTGTGTATATGATTTTTAAATACTATCAGTAACTAACTGAAAGACACATCGGCTCTCTGATGCTAAAAGTTTCTACTGAAACTTTCTCTTGTTCTATTGGAAGGGCAAAGGTGGAGGGTGACAATTAGAGTTTTATAACCCAACAAGCCAATAAGCAAAGAGGAAGTTAAATCAATAAATTATAAAAAAATGAATAGTTAGGTCATTGATAAATAAAGCTTCGTATTAGGGCTACTTTAAGAGCAATTACCTCACTAAGTGTGGTTGATATTGTTGGCGCATTAAAGTAAAGCTGTAGAAATTTCCCAAGTAGGCTTTCTTTTTTGGTACCAGGGATGGAACTTGGGACCTTGCAATTTCGAGGCAGGGGGCAGCACCAATGAGCTAAATCCCTGGCTCCTTGCAAGTAGGCATCCAAGATCTACTTGCCAAATATTCATTTATTGTGGCTTTCTTAGTAGAAGATCAGAAGAATGGTGTTATATTTAACATTTTTTAAAAACTTGTGATTCAAAAGTTTTAAATTAGGGCCAGACCACATGAAAATGCTGCTATGATTATACTGCAAACCCTGATAACTTCTCTGCTTGGATATGGGCTCACACAAACATGGAGGCAACTATAATTTAATCTTTCTTCTACATGAAATTGTGCTCTTTCACTGGACTGATTTCTTCAAAATATTTGATAGACAAGAATATCAGTACATGTATTGTATATATGAACAGTAAAAATTTCATATGTTTAGCTTAAGCTTCATTTTTCTGGCGTTGCTCAGAAACAAACCCAGGGCCTCAGCATGCTGTGCAAGTGCTCTGCCATGGAAATACGTACAACACAGCAAGTCATATATTTTCAGAAGCAGCTAGATATATAGATGGTTATACATGTAAAGATCTGTTCACACAGATTCCTGAATGTGCTAGCCTTTACACATCATTTTATCATTTGGCATCAAAATAAGATAATGGGCTGTGATCTTACTGTGCATACATTTCTAATTGAATGTATATTGAATAATGTGCGTTACATATAGGTATTTGATGTGTAATCCTGAGTTAGGAATCCCACGTCATCTGTTTACTAATAATCAGTTCATGGCTATGAGCTAATATATGTGTATTTATGCGTCTGCAAAGAGGCATAGGTTGGAAAATTAAAGGGAAGTTAATGAGTAGAAATATTTTGAAATATAAACCTACCTCAGATTCAGAAAGACATTACTACCAATGGTAAATGTTTCATTAAAAATTCCATTAAAAATTGAGGCAGCTAAAGCAGCATGGTCAAAGACTTGCTTACGTTAATGTTCCAGTTTCTATTTTAGCTATGTAGTAGGAGCACGTGGGGTAACTAGTCACACAAAATATTTTGTAATTATACCCACATCTTTTAAAAGGGTACTATTCTGATGAGTTTCTACATTTATTTTTTATCTGAAATAAAATTTGCAGCTAATCTGAAAGGTCTCAAGGTGCATGGGAACAAAAGGAGAGACAGAGTATGTGACATCGTATTGACCAGGTATTCCACGAGGGCCAAAACTGGCAAAGTGAGCAGACGGCTGACCAGTAATTCCTCTTCCTCATTTCTGCCCCAGTTCATGATGGTTTACTGTTCATCTGATTGCAATGACACATGAAATTCTTTAATAAAATTAAAGAGTTGTTTTCCCAGATGATTTTCATTGGAATACCAAGAAATCATGCAAACAGAATTGTTTCAACTATTTTAGAGTTCCACAGTCTCTTTCAGTGTGTTGTTAATGTAATGGCTTGAAAAAGAGAGGCACGTATTCTTTGTGGGTATAGAATGTTCCAGTGAATTTCAGAAAAAATCAAAGTAAGGGCACTATTTATTGTTTTCCTATTGAAACTTGCCCCAGTTGAAAAGACTGAATAACTGTTTATGTGCATAGTATCATTGTGTTCTACATCTTTCCCACTGACCTCATGTTTACCTGGGGTCAAATATTGACAATGATGAAATGTAAATGTTTGATCTCATATTATAGGGCTATTAAGGTATTTTTGGGATTTTCATTTTACTGAGTTGGGCTTAGCAGCTGTCAGTTTTATGATGATTTGAGTTATGCCCTATTATCAGGAGCAGGCTCTAAATTTGTATATAAATCAAATGTCTACTTAAAAGTAGTGATTTTTTTAAAAGTAGTGATTTTAATAGATCCTATAATGAATACTTTTGTAAAATATATATCTCTACTTATGGCTGAAATTTAAATTTTGTCTTTTGGAGATTTTTCTACTACAAAGTAAAGTTTTTACTTAAAACTCCAGTAGATTTCAAAGATGGAAGAAACATTTCAAAAAGATGGAAATTAAGGAAGGAAATACACAGAAAGACTGAGATAAGGAATAAAAAAATAAGAAAATAAAAACATATAGGGCAAACTGTACATATACCAGTCTTTTTAATGCCTTACTATCCATCACACTGGCCTCTGCTATTTCCATTTGGCTCTAATGTGTTTCTTACTTCAATTTGACTGTATTATTTTATATTTTAGTCTTCGTAAAAGAGCAAAAGTATCTTTCTGAAGAAAGCTCAATAGACAAGGATAATCTTTAAGTAGAAATGATTGCTTTCAAGACTCATACAAACACGTGCCAGGGAAATCATTACACAGATCAATCTGAGAACTCTTTCATAAATAAACGAGTTTAAATGATGATGTCTCCTTCAATAAACCATAGGGTGGGATATTACTGCGTTGACAACCTCACACTCACACATATGTGTATTTTGTAAGTCTACAGAGTAAAGTGCCGCATAGAGAATTTTAAGTCACTTAAACTTTGATTGGAAATTGAAGTGCTTGTTTCCTTCTAAAATTTTTGTTTCTCTAATGCAAATATAACACATGAATAGCCAACTCGAATATTTACCAGAGTAGATGAGCAATTCAGTTATGAGAGTTCCATAGGGTGAGGATAAATGTATACAGTGGCTCATGTAGTAAATGCATTACTTTATTAACACATTAAAAATTTTTAAATGTGGCAAAGGTATTGGTGAAATAAATGCACTGTAAATTTTTCTTTAATTAACTTGCAGAGCTACTGCCCTATTTCTCTCCCTTGGACAGGGCTCATTTAGTCTACTGGGCTTCAGTAAGGGCCAATGGTTTGGAAGGTTGTGAATTTCATTAAATCTTTCATTATTTGACTAAAGCTCATTTATATCACCTGCAAGTATACACATTACCACAAAATATCAGTAACAATAGCAATGTATATACTATTTCGTGCTTTTAAAGTCTTGTTTCAGCAAATATTAAGCTAGATGAGGCATGAATCAAACTCACGCATGCAGACAATGCAACTGAAAAGAAGTACCTTTATTGAAAGATATTATGATACTTTCTGGGGAGACATAGTAGTCTCATTCTATTAATAAAAACAAACAATATCTAAGAGGAACTCAGTTCCTTTTCCAGTTTAATTAAGGGATGTTTAATTGAATTTACTTTGTCCCTAACCAAATATGCAGGCATAATTAAATGTAGTGTAGATATTATTGCCATTTCCAAAGCCTTTCCTCCCCACACCTTAGGGAATGAATGCAGTACAGAACATTCATATTTTTATGAACATATATAAGTTAAATAGTCATTTTTTAAACCAGAGTAATATGTGATTTTAAAGATGCCACACAAAGAATGAGACTTCATTTCTGGGGAGAATGAACTGTGTATACAGCATAAACTGGATTATATTCCTATTATGCTGAAGTAAAACACAGGAGACAAAGGGCACTCGGTTTTCTTTTTAACATATTGCAACAAAAGGTATTTTACTAATTACTTTTAATTCTGGTCCATTCTGCATCATACAATCAAGTTTTTTTTTTTTTTTTGTACCAGGGATCGAACTCAGGCCCTTGTATTTGAGATGCAGGCGGTAGCACCACTGAGCCAAATCCCTGGCCCAAACAAGTTTATTTTTGAGGCACGGAGGAGTTCTTTTCCTAGTGGTCCCTGTATTTAGCTGATGACAACTGGGAGAGTGTGTTAGACACGTATCCAGGACCGGTTCTAGAACCACTGGAAGAGAGTTGCCTAAGGGTACTGCTGTAGGTGGCTGAAAGATTGATAAAGATGGCGCATGAATATCGAGGGACCCCCTTTTAGGGTATTCTCATGATGTTCTATACTTGACACGTTCCCTTAAGTTTATTTTACTAACAACCTGCTCCCCGGGGACATTTATTCTGTATGGCACTGAGTTCTCTAAATATTAATCAACATTATTTTCAAATGAATAATATTGACTTAATATTCATTTAACACAGGATGATCAATTCTCTGTAAGGAACTAAGAATGAAAAGTTTTACATTGGACAAAAAGCAAAGGAACTTTATTAAACGCTTTAAACAGCAAAAACAAAGAACTGTGTGTGTGTGTGTGTGTGTGTGTGTGTGCTCGCGCGCTCTTGTGTATATGTGTGTGCTGGTGTGAAGTTTTAAAATCATGAACTGTCATAAAAATTCATGTTTTTAAAACAGGAGAACTTGAGACACGAGTACTGTACCAAAACTATCACCAACGCACACTGGGTGCAGACAGAGTTGTTACGTCACTCTGCAGTGTTGTCCAGCGCGGCCACGGGTCAGTCCCGACACCACGTGCAGACTTTCCAAGGCTTCCTTGACAGTAGAAACGTAGCCCGGGCCGGGCGTGGTGGCGCACTCACGCCTACAATCCCAGCGCTTGGGAGGCTGAGGTAGGGGGATCGCTGTGAGTTCGAGACCAGCCTGGGCTACACAGTGAGTTCCAGAGCACTCTGAACTACATAGTGAGACCCTGTCTCAAACAAACAAACAAAAAGAAAGCAAAGAAAGGAAAAGAAAAGGAAAGAAACCTAGCCGAGAGCTGAGCTGCCTGTGTGTGCACATGCAGACGGAGAAGGGGTCCTGCTCTTTCTCACCGTCCTCAATGACCCACACGACGACATCCAGGAGAACATCGCCACCCTTTATCAGCACCTTCAAACACGTTCCTCAGGTCCCATCGTTTCTCCGCCCCAAATCCTACTACTCATTTAGTCTTTGGCACCTGTAATTTCAAGTAGTCCATAGAGATTAATTTTGGTAGTCTCTGCGGAGTTGACTTCCATTTTCCTCTCTAGTCCAGCCCATCCCAACTCCACTGGCTTTACTATGACACAAACACCGCCCACTTCTAACACCCGCACCTGGTGCAGGTGCTCTCATCAGAAATATGCCAGTCACCCCCAGACAGGTCTCTCATGTGGACTGAGCTGAACTGATCATTGGCCATCCTTTTGAACCAAACTTCATTGATTTCTCCAGTCATTGAGAATAAAAGCTCAAGCATTTGAAATGACCCACAAGACCCCAAAGCAACCCCACCTCTCTTCCCCTAGCCCACTCCTGTCTTCCTCTGTCTACTTCACATCTATTCCTAGCACGTTTGTCTGATTTGCCATATACTTTACTTCTTTATTGTCTTATTCCTAACATACTGCACATACCATGAAGTCAGGAATGTGTGTGTATGTGCATGTGTGTGCGCGTGTGTATGTGGTACCTGCGTGTCTACGAGTGTTCACTTTATCCCTGGTCATGAAACACTGCCAGATATGTCACGAGTGTTCTATAATGTTATATTAAACAGAAATCTGTATATTCATCACATTTGATCTCAAAAGATAGAAACAAGGAATGCACCCACAGTAGAAGCAGATATTTTAGGCCCTCCACATATAATGACAAAGCCATCATACTCATGGGTTTATAATTTCTTTGGATTGTGTAAATTTGAGATTACAGCTCTATGTTATAGAGATCATAACTTTTTTGAGGATTACAGGGAGTGATTTGTGTGGAGTTTTAAGTTTACCTCAGTGTACAGAGGAATTGTGCTTGCTCAGATTTGTCACAGAGCTGAAAGGACCCATCTGTTCTCTCTGCTTTGATGTAAGTTTGCATTTCACATCCTCCCTTTGGCACCTACCACGGTGCTTTGTACTTAGTAGGAAAATATATGAAATCTTTCTTGATTTATTGCTTCCCATGTAATCCTTTGTTCAGGGAAACATTTGGCTTCCTTAGTTCGGCACTGAACTGTTTGAGAAAAACAGCCAACTTGCATGATTGTGTACAGACAACCCCAAGAATACAAAAATGACTGGCTCATTTTCTGTGCTGCAGCTGCCACTGTAACTTCTGCAACTTACTAATGAAACATTCTCACTGTGAAACAATACGAGAGAGAGAGAAAGGCTTCCAAAGCGATTTTCTGTACATACCCAGAAGAATGCTAAGAGAACTAAAGGATATTAAAGAGGAAGACAATTGTGTTGGAACGTAATTATCAAGGAAACTCAAAGTCTCTGTATGTATAATTATTTCAGCCAAAACATTGTGAACACATTACACGTAAGAACTATAGCTGTTAATAAGATATAGTGTATGAAGTTATTTTATTAAATAATATATTATCACTATGTGTTCATAACTAGAAATATTCAGATTGAAAGAAATACCTTTCTTCTTATTTCTCAAAGGTTGAGAAGGTATTTTGGAAAAAAAATGATTAGTTTATATTAGACTTTTAAAACCTAATGTGAGCCAAGCATGGTGGCACATGCCTCTAATTCCAGCACTGGGGAAGCTGAGGCAGGAGGATTGCCCTGAGTTTGAGGCCAGCCAGGGCTACACAATGAGTTCAAGCCCACCCTGAACTATAGAGTGAAACCCTGTCTCAGAAAAAAAATCACAAAACAATAACAAAAAAACTAATGTTAAAGTGATGAAATTTAATTTTTTAATGTGAAGTTGTCTTACATTTGATTATTACGTGCTGTGCATGCACAGAGGCACAAGTATGCAGCGATTTGAGAGAACTGATTTTTCTCTTTTGGCTAATGAAACATCTCTTAATTAACCTGTGAAGGTACATAATGGGATATTTGAAGGCAAATTCTCAGCCTCCACAACCTCATCAAATGTTGAATAGAAAATGATTTTCTGTGGCAAAGAGTTTATATTCATATTAAGGAGAAACAAATGGCAAAACACTAGGAGATCAATTATTTTAGTTTCAACTTGATTTTTAAGTCTCTAATTAACATCATCTGATCACAGAAGTTTTTGGATGACAGTGGTCTAACTACTTCATTATAAGATATTTTAGCATTCTTTAAATGCTTTTCTCTTTATTATTTATTTATACAAGTTGATAAAAATGACAAATTTTTGTGGAAGTATGAACACCTTAAAATCATGGTCTGAACACTACCAAAAGTGTAGAAAAAGAGAATGAAAACTCTATTAATAGAATACTCCCTCTATGGTCACTAGTTGAATTTTAGAAAAAAATGAGAGAGAGAAAGACTAACAGGTCAGATAATCATAATGGAAATCAAGAGTGACTTAATTTTATACAAAGTAAGTCTCTTTGATAAAACGAATATTTTCACAGTTAAAATTTTGCAACTTTGGTTCCTCCACTGAGCAAGTGAAGATTTTCAGAGTCAGCATGTTAACTGTAAGCATCTGCCATGGCAGATAAATCCCTTCTAAAAAACAGTCAAAAGTCAATTCTGATAATCCTTTTCTGGGCAAAGATTTAATACAAGTATGGGGAGATGGAACCATAGAAGAATTTTGGAAGTAAAATACAAGTTATTAGTGTTGTATATATGTGTTTCCAATTTGTGACATGCCCATTTAGCATTGCTTTAATGGCTTGTCATTTGACAGAAGATTTATTCTCTCTCTGCCTCACTCAGGGACAAAGCACATCTCCGTTGGCAATGCAGCAAGAAGGTGATTATATTTTTGTCTTGTTTATTGTTTGGTCTTTAAGTATAAAGCCCAGCTTTTTCAACAAACAATCTAAAAAGCCCGATTACATGATTTCACTTGCTCCAAATGTAATTTATTGCTAATGGAATCACAGAAAGAATGCGTCCACAGTGTATGAATTGTGGAGTCCAGTAAATAAGGCAAATTGCTATTGAAGGGGAATTATTGATTCTCCTGTTACAAAAGGTACATTTCAGCTTTGATACATGGAATTTTATTTCTATTGTAACAATAATTTATATTTAAGCCTTGAGTTTTCTATATCACCTTCCCTGGGCTGTGTCATTTTAAATCAGAAGTGACCATTTTGCCTGAACTCCCATTTTCTTGAAAACCTTAACTGAGTAGAAGCCACTAACTGGGCTTGAGAAGTTATAGCTGTACCAGTGACTCGCTGGGCAAACTTCTGCGAGAATCTTTATCTTGTCCACCTTTTCCTGTCAGAGTATACAGGAGACTGAATAAAAAGATACATGATTCCCTCTTAGTACTGATATCACTGAGGTTATATCATTTCAATTTTTCTCTACATAGTAATCAGAAGTAAAATTTAAATCCATAGATAACTTTAAAAAAATCATATGTAATGACCAACGAATGAGAATTTTTTTCCAGCTAATTTAGTAGATTTGCCATAGCAAATATATATAGAGTTAGACTTGTATTCCTTGTAAAGGCAAGATGTCATCTGGATTGGCAGGTGGCGGGAAGGGCCATAATTTCTAGGAATAATCCTTAGTATTTGTATTTTCTGCCATTTGAGCATCAAGCAAAGTGATTTAACTTATGCCACACATTTTCATAAAAAATCATGTTAAACAATTCCATATTTTAATGTATTTAAATGTAGAAATCTTTATCTAGAAAATGGCATTAATAAGCATTGACTAGTATTATTTGTTGAAATATTTGTCTAACATAATAATACCAATCTAGGCTGGTGTTACAGTTCTAATATTTAATATTTGTTATTATAACTACCATAGCCACTAAGTAGCAGCATGTCAATAAGAGAACACTTATTAACTTGTTCTATTTATCCATTTACCCAGTTACGCTGAGGCGATATAAAGCACACCTGGGACAGGTACCTGCGGGTTTCAAATACAAACTGGTGAACTTCCATTTTTATTAGACTACCCTGGAAACAGCAATTTTCTGCGAGATTTTGATAAACTAGTCTATACTTGGGGAGCTACATCTATGTAACAATATAAAAAGATAAATGTATAGCATTGTAATACCCTGGTTTCCTGTAATTTTTATTACATATGAAAATGATAGGACTACATGGTATAACTATATTTATCTCTTTTGTTATTCTTTTAAAAAGCGGATTTTGTCATTGGCATTTCTCAAAGAAGTAAAAGCAGCAAGTAAATATATGAAAAAATGTTCCACATCACTGGTCATTTGAGAGATGCAGATGAAAACAACCCTGAGACTCCATCTCACCCCAGAAAGGATGGCTGCTATCAAGAAATCAATAGCAAATGTTGGCAGGGTTGTGGGGAGAAAGGAACCCTTCTTCCTTGTTGGTGGGAGTGCAGACTGGTGCAACCACTGTGGAAATCAATATGGAAATACCTCAAAGAGCTTGGACTGGAGGTTCCATTTGACCCAGCCATCCCTCTGCTGGGTATCTTTCCAAAAGAACTAAAAGAATCATACCACAGTGATATATGCACACCCGTGTTTATAGTGGCACAGTTTGCAATATCTAAAACTTGGAACAGCCCAATTGCCCATCAACTGGAGACTGGATAAAGAAGATGTGGTTTTTCTATAAAATGGAGTACTATTCAGCCATAAAGAATGAGAAACTAGAGTCATTCATAGGAAAATGGATGCATATTGAGGCCATATTCTTAAGTGAAATAAACAAGACACGTGTAAATACTGAATAGTTTCTCTGGCATCAAAACTAAACGTGTAAATAACATCCAAATTGTATAATTGACAATGTGAAATAGCAAGAAAAGGGCTAAAGATGTAGGGGAATTGGGAAAGGCAGGGGAAAGGAAATAAGGGAAAAGAAAAAAATATGAGAATAGAAAAAAATGGAAACAAAGTCTTTGTAAATAGGGGAGGGTGGAGGCAGTGAAGGGAGGGCTGGTGTATGGGGAAAAAATAAGAACCAAGATACATCATGTAAAGGTACAAGGTGTCAATGATGAATGCAACTGTACTATATACTTAAAAAGTACCAGTAAACTCAATGAGAAGAAAAAGAAAATGAATTTATTATAATCACAAAACCAAGATCAACAAGAGTGTGTCAGTTTCAACAGTCTAAATTCTAGGCTGACATTACCATTGGAAGCTGAAAAACTAAGAAAAAAAGTCCCTTCATATGTGCTGAATCACTGTGCAATTCTGTCTATGGGAGATGAAACATTCTCTCTTGCTGTTTCCAGCTTGTGACTAAAAGCACCATTTGATCCTGACAGCCTATAGCTCTCCGTGTTTTCTCTGAATTTTCCTCTATTTAGGCTGCATAGAAACAAAGCCCAGAGAAGCCCCAGAAGAGCAAGACTGCACCACCCTAGGGAAGGGAAGGCCTTGCAGCAATTCCTTGCATCGGGACCACCACGACCGCCTAAAGGACAGGCTCAGCAGGCCAATGGTAGTAAGCTGTTGATCTCCACTTAGGGTGCTATTACGAATCTGGAAATTTTCCTCTTTTCTTTTTACTGAGTTTATTGGTATATTCTAGGTATACAGTGCAGTTACATTCGTCATTGGGATCTTGTACCTTTGCTTGACAGGTCTTGGTTCGCATTTTTTCCCCTTGTCCCTTTTGCGTGTCCTTGCTGTTTGGAGTATCTTCCACTGCTTCTTTATGTTTGTCCCTCTCCACTCTGCTTTGTTCCCTAGGAGGTTGACCCGGGGGCCACATTACTGGCTTCCCTGCCTGCTGGCTTTCTGTCCACTTGAGCTGCTGAGAGGCGCTGATGCCAACAAGCAGCGATCTCTTATCAGGAGTCTCAGAGCTCCCAGGAAACCACACCTTCTCTCTTCACAGCTCTGTGTGATTCTGACTTCTGGTACCTTCCCTCCTCGGCAACTCCAGCTGGGAATACTCCACAACCCCTTGGTCTGTATTCCTCTCACCTCCATAAATAGACTTTTTATTAAATTCTCCCCAAATTTCTGAGAAAACGCGACATTTGTTTGCCCGAGACCCTGCCAGATCAGGGATCTTATTTGATGTTTGTGCCGGTGTTAAAAATGTTCGCTCTATTTTATAAGGAAAGAATTTGATACCTAGAGAAAGCAAGTGATTTGCTTAAGGTCACAAAGCTGGTCAGTCCGTGATTAGAAGTCAGCAAGTTTGACTCTTATTATAATGTTTCTCCCAAACTCCTGCACTGTCTCCATTTACTGTAATTATGTAAACATGTGAGCCACACATTAAGCTGAATAAATGTTGGACTCATTATCACCTTCTATTATACTTTTCAAGTAAAGATCAGGCATTGAAAAGGAACCTTTTAAATGAGAATCATTGATGCAAATCATGTATGGTAATGCAGATGTTAATCACAGTAATTTTTAAAGAGTGAATGTTTTATAATGGCGTAATTAACAATCACAGCAGATCATCACAACATGAGTCTCTTCACTTATCTTTAATACTGCAACTTTAGTACACCAGGCACTCACAAACATCCTGTGTGATGCAGAGACAATCTGCCCAAAGATTTGGTCATACAATTTGAATGACCACTTAACCCATCCATCCTCAGAGAACGGAAGGTTTGATACCACTAGTCTTGATGTGGAAAATCATATGTTCAGTTGTAAGATGCACATAAGTTGTTCAGTCCTAGCAAGGGATCTGAAATGAGCCAAAAATGATTTCCTGCTGTCTGCGATTTCTTAGTACATGTTTTGTGAGGTTTTCTCATGGGGTCATGCATCAGGAGATTTTAAGATGTTTTTCTCCTTCTAGGAGCTGATGCGCTATGCACGGAGGTAGATGAGTAGCTTCCTCTAAGGCCAAGTCCATCATCCTGAGAGCGATATGTAAGTAACCCAGGTAAATTTCTGATAAATGAATGCAGGGATTATTTCCTTCCTTCAGTTATAGAGCCATGTAAAATGTCCACGGGTCCAAATTCTAAGGGGCACTCTTAGGAAAGGGAACAGCCCGTCCTGACAGATTTTTTTTTTTTTTATTGAGTTTATTGGTACATTTAGGGATACAGTACAGTTACATTCATTGTTGGGATCATGTACCTTTACATGGCAAGTCTTGATTCTCATTTTTTTCCCCTTACCTCTGCCCTCCCTTCACCCCCTCCTCCCCTCCCCATCTACAAACACTTTATTTTCATCTTTTCATTCTCTCACATTTTTTTCTTTTCCCTTTTTGTTCTTCCCCTACGTATCACACCTTCCCTACACCTTTAGCTCCTTTCCTCCCATTTCTAAATGTCAGTAATCTTATTAGAATCTTATGCATTGTTGCAGAATATTCACACCAGGGAAACTATTCGGTATTTACACATGTGGGACTTATTTATTTCACTTAGGAGTATATCTTCAATATGTATCCATTTTCCTATGAATGAATCTATTCTCTCGCTCTTTATGGCTGAGTAATATTCCATTTTATAGAAAAACCACAACTTCTTTATCC
>NW_022900943.1:9409671-9584343 GCF_012274545.1 Fukomys damarensis | reverse complement strand
TATCTTTCCTCCACTGAGGATGGTGAGCTCCTTTGTCAAAGATGAGGTAGCTGAGTACATCTGCATTTGTTTTTGTGTCTTCCAGTCTGTTCCATTGATCCTCAGGCCTATTTCTTTGCCAGTACCATGCTGTTTTTATCACAGTGGCTTTGTAGTATAGTTTCAAATTGGGAATTGTTACACCTGGTGCCATGTGACTGTTGCCTATAATGGCTTTTGCTATTCTAGGTCTCTTGTGGTTCCAAATGAATTTTTGGATTCTTTTTTCTAGTTCTGTGAAATATAGTGTTGGAATTTCAATTGGCATTGCATTGAATGTATATAGCAGTTTCGGTAGTATGGCCATTTTCACTATGTTGATTCCTGACAGATTTTTATTTGCTGTTTTTTCTCTGTGACAGACACCTGAGTTGATCTGTGATCTGTGATTCACAAAGCCCCACCTTCCACCTTCCAGTGGCTGCGGTGGTGCTGAGCTGCCTCGAGATGTGTTACTGCAATTTGTCACTTTTTGAAACTGTTCCCAAATAGTTTGCTGACGTGCACTACAGAGCTTTCAATGCATTCTGAAATAGTTCATTTGTTATGTCAACTGGGAACATTAAGTGATATCTGAAAATCGCTTGAGGACTTACTGAAGCGATTTAAAATGCCTTTTAATGTAATTTGGGATGCCACAAAAGCAATATTGCCATTAAAAGCAGAAGGAAATCTTCTCATCACATCTTAAAAGAATTAATATCACCTTCTAATCTAACTGCATCTCTTCACCACTTCAGAAATCTATCACTTTAGAGGCACGCGAGAAGTTTAAGGAACTTTTAAGCATATATTGGCTAAACTGAGGGAGATGGTTGTGATTCGCATCATTTACTATAACTGAAAATCATACGCCTGATAGTTCAAATGCCAAAACACAATAGTAATATAGTTTAAAGATGTTGCTCCTATTTTTTTAAGATTCTAGAACACATCTATGTTGTCCACTGTGATGCATTTTTTAAAAGTAATTAACAGGCAACTTACACATCCAGATGATTTATGTGTACTACTAAATATAGACAGTGATTTTTTTTCAGTTCTTTGTGGAATCACTCTCTGAAGAAAAACAAATATATGATACTGGATGGTAAATTGCGTAAAGAGAATTTTTTATGATATTTTTTATGATAGTTTTGCTTGGGGAACAAATAAAGGTGTCTTTTACAATTTCAGATTTAAATATTAAGGTGTTTAGAATTTTGAATATTCAATAATAAATGCTATTTTTGTATTATCAGCAATATACACTCCATGATTTAATTTCTAAATTAAATATAAATATAGTAAAATATAAATTAAGCCCTACCCACCAATGTGCTTCCCAACTTGAAAAAAGCTGCTGGGCCAATCATAATAAGAATCTGACTTCTTGGGGAGGAGTTGAGAAGTCAATAAAGAGAAACTTGTCTTCATATTCGAGGCAGGCTAAATAGAGCCAGCTGGCTTTGGACAGGTGGGGAAGCCTGGGAGAGCAGGGGATGGTACATGTGGGCCTGGGTCAATAAAGACTGGGACTGAGGACATAGCAAGCTTTTTTGGTCAAGTTCAAAAGATGCTAGGGTATCTGATAAAGACCCTGGTTCAAAGGCCTTAGGTTCAAACACTTGTACCACAAAAAATGAATGAATGAATGAATGCATTTCCCTTAGGAAACAAGCACCCAATGGTGGAGACCTGAAATAATCAAATCATATCTAAAGCAAGTTAATTAACATGACCGTGCATCTCCAATCAAGGCAACCCCAGGAAAATGCCCAGACATATCCTGTCATAGGAACAACCTGGAAATTTCCCCGACAAGTGCCTGCTTGTTTGTGTCACCTGTGTCTTTGTTCAATAAAACTATTAGACGTACTCTCCATTTAAGAAAAAAAAAAAGAAAAGAAAAAAACATTCCTGCTTATGAGTATTCAATTATGTCGCACACAAATGTGGTTTAATTTGATAAGCAATTTCTACCAGTCGTAATTCCTCATGCTGAACAGAAGTGATCCAGATCATCATGCTGTAGAATTTTATGATTCAGATTGTTTATTCTCTTTGAGCCTTATTAGACCACTTCTGTGCACGGCCAAAATTGGATAATTTTCCTTGTATTTCATTCTGCTGTCAAGACCCATCATATATCTGCTCAAAGTAAGTCAGTGTTTCCCAAAGTGTGATCTAGGGGTTATCTATGTCAGAATCACCTAAGGTATTGTTTTAAATACAAAATTCTAGGTGCTAAACCTCTCGAATTAAAATCTGCAGTGTGGGGCTCTGGAGTCTGCATTCTTAATATGAACCCCAGGTGATTCATTTTTGTTGTTGTTGTTCTTGGTTTTTTTTTTTTTTTTTTTTTTTTTTTTTTTTTTGTTTTTTTTTTTTTTTTTGTTTTTTGTTTTTTTTTTTTTTTTTTTTTTTTTTTTTTTTTTTTTTGGTATCGGCGTTTGAACTTAGGCCCTTGCCCTTGCAAGGCAGGCACCAGAACCACTGAGCTAAATCCCTGGCCCCCAGGTGATTCTTACATGTACAGAAACACTAGCACCACTGCAATAAGACATTTTCTTCTGATTAGGGCTTAGGGTCACCAGGAGCAGATCCTCACTAATTTATTTTAGAGCTCGCAGGGACCTTGAGGATCAACTCCTTCAGAATCCACATGATTACATGTGGATGGGCTTGAAATTCCAAAAATATTTGATTATTTCAATGAGAAGCCAGCCTTCAAAACTCTGATCAAAGTAAACATAATGCCTGCCACTTCTAAAACTATGCTTAAAAATTAATGTATCACTTTTACCAAGAAAAATTATCTTTAGACATAGAAAGGTGATTCAGAAAACAGTTTATTAGCAGAGGGACCATCTCCGCCACTGCGCTCACTAACTGCGGGCATTCATTAGATCAGTAACAAATAAACACACCTAGGGAGCAGCTTCAGCGAGTATGCAGTCATCCGAATGCATTTTAGCCCAGCTTTCAAGAAATGTTTTTGCTTGGCTCTTAGAAATTGACATAATTTGAAATTCTTGAATCCAAAGTGTATATAGGGTTGTACATTTAGCTACTCTCAAATTGGTATATTAATTTAATGGAAACAAATTTGGGTCCAGGCCTTCCTACCAAGGATGATTCTTATTTTCTGTCATTTGATCCTATTAATCAAAAGACTGGTTTTCCATCTAATAAGTATTCTTTGACTCTACCATTTACAGGGATCTGGAAGCCTAAAAAAATGACAACCCAATCCATTAATTAGTGAAGTTCTTATTTAGAGTAATCACCATGGCTTTGGACCCTCCAGGTTTTCCTTTTCCAGTAGAAACAAGCTTCTTGGGGGAGCTGATATGGTTATTAACCTGTTTTCAGCGAGGGACCTTTTGTTGGCCATTGTTCTTCATTTTGCTGCTGCTGATTATGCATATTCATACCTTGTGGAGCCACTGTTGGCCACTGCGGGCTGAGGGTGAAATCTAGCCAGTGGTCAGAATTTTGCACTCAAGTCTGCAATAAGTGTTCTTTTACACTGAAATAATGGCTGAAAAAAGAAAACTCATGTGTGTCATATAAAAATTATATGAAAACTGAGTTTTCAGTGCCCATAAATAAAATTACTGGAGCACAGCCATGCTCATTTGTTTGCCTATTGTCTGTGCCTGTTTCCACATTGGAGCTGCAGAGCTGACCAACTGCTCACAAAAGAGACCGTAAGTCCACAAAAACTGGAAATATTTACTATCTGGCCCTTCACAGAAAATGTTTAAGGACTTCTTCTCAGAACACTGGTTCTTAAAGTTTATTCCCCAGACCAGCACCGACAGCATCACTGAGAAATTTGTTGTCGGAAATTCAGGTTCCCCTCCAGATGTACAGAGTCAGAAGAACAGAGGCAGGCAGCTCTGGGAGGAGAACTCAGACTCCTCAGCTCTAAGCCGCTGTCCAGGTGCTTCTGGTGCTCACCTCAGTTTCAGAACCACTATCATTTAAAGGGCTTAAGGTTATAATGAACAAAAACTGTTTTGAAAGTGTAAGTTAATATCCTCTAGAAAAAAATTAGGATTTAGTGTTTGCATTGCATTTGCAAGGGAAAAATACAAAAAAACGTAGACTCGATGAGCACTGGTGAACACTCTTTGTTGCCAGGCGGTAAGCTTTTGTTTGAGAGAAAAAAAACTGCATGTCTTGCTGTAGGGGTTACTTTAATTTTAATAGGCTTTATAAAATTACTTCACAGTAGCTTTGATAAATCAGGAAAATGAGATGGAAACATTTCTGCAAGCCGAATCTCAGTGGTACTTAAAAGGGCTTACTGTGAGGCTTATAAAGAAGGAAACGGGGTATGTTTCAATTATTTACATATGAAGTTAAAGAGCCCAACCTGTAATTATACATGGGAACAACACTGATGTCAGCAGAAGGGAGAAAAAAAATGGAGCTTCTATTTTCAGAAGAACCCGGCCGTGATGTCCTCTCATTTAATACATACGTGTTGCGAACACCAAGTCCTCACACACATATGGCTGACATTTTTGCATTTACAATTGACAAATGAGACTGCTTGGTCCCAGACAGAACTGAAACTGTGGGTCAGATGAGGATGAAAGGAAGCACGAAGACTGATCATTTAAAAATAAAATGATACAGTAAAAGAACCGAGCCTAACTGGCGCTATTTGCTCTAAAACGCACACCAAAGCCAACCCTTTGAAAATGTCTCTTACCATTCTACCCCAGGGCAATGAGTGGCTCAAGCTCTTGAGGCATAAAGTTAAATAATAAACACAAAGTTAAAAATACTTTGGTTTAAATGGCACGGACTTCAAGAACTTGCAGTTTTCATGTCAACTAGCAAATTCTAGGACAAATATTTTCTGTTTATATTTCCTTTGTGGAAACCATCTTTGGAAGATAAATTTTAGAGGCTATTTAGAGAATATATTTTAATGTAAAATGCTTTCTTTGTGGATAAGACAGGGTTTGTTTTTCAGTTCATCAGTGAGATGGCACTTTGATAAAGCAGTTTGCTCAGGGCCTAAAGAGGCACATGTTGTGACAGTTTTCATCGTGATGTGATGGAGAGAGGTAAATGATGTGGTTCTCCAAGTCACGCCAGGGCTGGCTGGGTGGTGCAGCCCACAGTGTTGCTGGGAACCAGGAGAGCTGTCATGTCTGTCTGTTGCTCTCTGGTCCACCTGTAAAAATGACTTTTTTTTTTCCCCCTAAATCAAAGACTTCAGGACTGAGTTGGATTTGGATCTTATGGATCACACATAGTTGGAAAAGTAAAGGTTAACAAGCACCAGACATCCTATTTAACAGGAAGTTAACTGCATATTACTTTTTCTGCCTTGATAACTTAGGTTGAGACTTGTGTGTGACAGCACTGGGTGTAAATTAAGACCTCGGCATTGACTTACCCTTTGAACTAGGTCACACTGACTAGTGCCAAGTCCACGCTTTCCTGTAAATTAGTGCCTTGGCTTCTTCCATGAATATCAGATTTCCGCCCAAGGTTAAAGCTGTCACCCTTGACATCAAATTTCCTTTTGGGATGCTCTGCTTATCTTCATGTAATCTGCACAACAGGATGCTCTGTCCTTTATAGCTAGGTATATTTTTCTCCCATCCCACCATTTAAAGCAAATTCTAAAGTAAATGTCAAGCACTTTTACTCCTCAGTTTGCTTTTGTGTCTCAAGAGGGAAATTATGCTCCCATACCAATTCAGTCGGACTCTAGGATTCCAGTGGGAATGATTATACAGCATAAATGGTAAAGCTAAATACACAAACACGGCATTTAGAACCCAAATGATTATCAGGCAACTTCATCAGTGGGAGGTGCTGGTAGGGCTCTGACAGGTGCCGAATGAATAGCTTGATTGCAATATTCACCCTTGAAATATTTCTGTGTCACTGCGGAGACTAGTCCAAAAAGGCTGGTTTCATTCATCTCACCTTGGTTTCTTCTGGGCCTTGGGCAAAAAGGCCAAAACTTATTTTCAAGGCTGACCTCATCTTTTCTGGCTGTTGAGTAAACTTTGCACCTCAGTTGATGAGGGTATATGAGAAATGAACCAGGTAAATTGCTTGATTAGAATCTTTGTGAACCAGAACTGATGAGCAGGGCACATGTTTACTCATGAATTAAGAATCAAATACATCTTTCTGGGACCCAGTGCTTATACACACATTTATAGCTTTCCCTGCATGCTGTTCACTAACTGTGGGTTATTCTGCATTTCAGAAGCTTTCAACACCGTGTGGTCCATGAGTATCAACTCTGCTTCTCTTGTAGGTCTTGTGCTAGTCTACAATTAGGGGAGCCCTGTGCTGTCAAGAAATGTGAAAGAAAGAATCAGAACTATGATTCAACTTGGCTATTATTTCTACAGTAGCACCAGATTCTCATCTAACAAGAAAATAGACAAGTAAATGCACGTTTTTCTTCCTTATAAGGTGGCATTAAAAACAAAAATAGATTCCACATTTCTTAAAAAGTCAAAGTTATATTTAATGAAAGTGGAATAAGTTTACACTCCTCACACTACATACAACACACAATATCTGTGTATGTATATATGTATGTCTGTGGATATGTTTGAAGGTATGTTTTGAGGGTAATAAATGGAGACTACTCCTTCCTCTCAATATAGCTCATAATTAAAATTTTATGAATTGCACAACTTCTAAACTATACAAGTTTCCTTTTCCAGGTGCCATAAAATGAATGTCAATCAATTTTGGCTGATTGATTTAACTGGTAAATAATTTATTTGATGGTAAACACTGCTTTTAGTTACATATTTAAAGAGTTAGTTACCTATTTACAGAGTTATTCAATTAAAATATGTCAAACATTTTCTCCTTAATATGAACTACATAGGTAGCACATTTCTAATGCTCCTTCATTACCAATTATCTTGTAGGAAAATGAGCATTGGTTTTACTGCAGTTTTCCAAAGCCAAAATATGGTTGAAAGTAAAGGAGACATAAAGCTGTCTTCTCACAGAATGCCTCACATGAGCTTTGAAAGGGCTAGGGTGTATTAAATAAACTCTTGAGTTGAGTTGCTGCCTGTTAGTGACCTGGTGTCCAACAAAACTTCACTTTTCCCACTGTACTCGCCCAGGAGGAATGGACTTTCTCGCTCCATTGACACGGAATTGAACATCACTTGTCAATGGGATGTGAGCAGCTATGATCGGGGTGGATCTGGGGAGAACCCTGTGAGGACTGATCTCCCTGCTTCCCCACTCGCTGTCAACTGTGAACAGAGCACGACGTTGGCAGTGCCTGCTCCTCCACACGAACAGAAAGACTGAAGCCGGACTGAGCTTGAAACACTCCCACATGACGATCACAGCCTTGTGAGAGCTATGTGAATATGTTTAGTGATCGCCACGGTCTCAGTCTGCTCGTGCTGCTGTAGCGAAATAGCACAGACTGTGTGGCTTACACTATGAAAGATGGACTTTGTCACAACTTTGGAGCCTACAAAGCCCACATTCACGGTCCCAGCAGGGTTTGTTTCCTGGTGAAGGCTCCCTTCCAGGCTTAGAGCCTGCAGCTTTCTGGCTGTATGCTCACTTTCAGGGAGGGGAAGGTGAGAGGAGAGAGAAACACCAGTCCTAGCCCTGCTTGATCGGGGCTTCATACCTGCGAACTCATTTAACCCAAATTATCTTTCTAGAGGCTCTATCTCCATTGCCAGAAGAATGAAGAGGGACGCAAAGAGTTAATAGCAGTTACACGGCATTATGATATCATAACCTCATGTATATACCTATGTTACTGAAGCCAGTCCTGGCTCTTTGAATCCCCATCCTTTCTCTTTTTCTCTCTCACCCTGTTCCTCCCCCCCCCCGCTCTCTCCCTAATCCCCCTCTTCCTTCCTTCCTTTTTTTATACCAGGGATATTGAACTCAGGACCTTGTGCTTGCAAGGCAGGCTGTGGAACCACTAAGCTAAATCCCCAGGGTAAATCATTTATGTCTTAATTAGCAAATGATATATCAGAAATATAGGCAATGGTGTAGGCAATGAAAACAATAAAATATATATTTCAATTTTTGTTTTTATATCATTTTATATCTTATTTTCCTATATACAAATAATAAATTTTATATTAGGTAAAATTCTTAAATTTGCTCAGAGGTATATAATTTCTGTACTTTTAGAGAAAACAGCTGTGGTGTCTGTGATATGACATTTTATAGTGTTTCAAAAAGTCTGCTTTTTTGGGTAACATCTGAGGAATGAACACAGGGAATGGGGTAAGATTCAAAATCGGCAGAGTAAGAGGCAGAAGCAATGTCAGCTTGTTCCACAGCTGGGGGCCTCATGCCTTCTGTAAAATACACTGAAACGTGTTTCCCATTTTGATTTTAGGAGTAGATAATGTGTTGGTCTTTTTTATTTTCTTAATACAGAAATGCTGTACCTAGAATACTATATTTAAACTATTAAAAATTGTGTTCCTATTACAGATTGTCTTCTTTGTGTAGAAACTGGATCTCCATGTGAAAAATTAGCACCTCATGCCTATGTGCTGCTTACCTAAGAAGTGAAACTCCAGAACCCAAGAGTTCCAAGTGTGTATGTGCTGTGCAAAGGCAAAAGGAAGAAATGAATGTTCTCAGAAGGAAGTTTCCGGCCACCTGGTATGGAGTGCGTTGGGAAGCGGAATCACGAGGCTACCTGCTGGGTCTGAAAAGGCAACCTGAAGCGGTGCAGGACCTGCTTGTGCCAGGGGTGGCTTCAGTTTGTGCATAATCATGACATGGTCTCTAACATCTGTTATAAGAGATACAGGAGACCCTCCAGTTACAACCAGTCTGACAGAGAACAACTGGGTTATGACCAGAATTTTAGTTTTAACTTGTGATCCAAGTACGGAGTTACAACCCAAGTGCCTACTGCTTGTGCTCCCAGATGGCCTCAGATACAGATTTAATCCTTCAAGAGTTCTGGAAGGAACATGACGACATCCTCTCCTGTGTGGGGTTCACGGAGGAATCCTGGGCCCCTGTCTCTCTAGGACCCTGAGATCTGCCTGTGACTCTGAAGGCTGTGTAGAAGAGCCTGGGCCTTCAATGAGCTACTTGAGTTACCAGGAGCCCTCGCCAATGGACTGAATTTGTAAGTCAGGGGTCCAAGGCGCCCACCTCTTGGGCATAGTTTGAAAACCCCTAATTCACCCTCGCAAGTTTGATTTAAACTTATTCTTTCAGAATCCTCTGGAATGTGGGTGTTTCCTTCTAGCACTACAAGGCAGAAGCCCCGTTCTCTGGACCCTATGCTGTCTTTTCCGCTCTAGCTTCATTCTGTATAGAATTCAGAGTTAGCTCTTAGACTTTGTTGCTTTGTCTTTTTTATGCATTGAAACAATTTAACTGCTTTCCTACAGGTTGATGAGGGATATGCTTACAGGCTTACATTTCTTTTCCAAGCAGGACAAAGCTTACCCATAATTCATGTTTATTTACTTGGGAAATAGATATTCTTTTTACCTCAGGCACCGTGATAATCAAATATTTCAGTTTGAAAGGGCTTTGAGAAAAAGCAATCTTTGAGCCAAATGTGTGTGTGTGTGTGTGTGTGTGTGTGTTTGTACGCACGCACTTATAGAATTCAGAGTTAGCTCTTAGACTTTGTTGCTTTGTCTTTTTTATGCATTGAAACAATTTAACTGCTTTCCTACAGGTTGATGAGGGATATGCTTACAGGCTTACATTTCTTTTCCAAGCAGGACAAAGCTTACCCATAATTCATGTTTATTTACTTGGGAAATAGATATTCTTTTTACCTCAGGCACCGTGATAATCAAATATTTCAGTTTGAAAGGGCTTTGAGAAAAAGCAATCTTTGAGCCAAATGTGTGTGTGTGTGTGTGTGTGTGTGTGTTTGTGCACGCACGCACCGTGGTATAATTTTGACATACTTCTGCAGAGATCTCAAGCTTTTAGATTTATTTGCAAATAAAAATACTTTCAATCAGTTTTTAAATGCAGGACTAATGATTTTCATAGGATAAAATTTCACAGGATAAAATTCCCATTTTCTATGTTCAGGGATATTCACACTTATTTCAACATTTTTATGGCCCAGATGCAAAAAAAAAACCTCGAAGTGAGAAATACAGGCCCTGCACATTCCCTCCCCACCCCTCTCCACCTGTGCCCTGGGCAACCTGTGCAGCAGGCAGAGGAGAGGAGACCTAGGTACCCTGCCCACAATCCCTGCTGCCCCCCAACTATCAAATTCTAGACAGCTGCACTCTTGCTCTCTCCGCAGCACAGGCAGCAGAGGTGACAAGAAAAACACTGACCTGACTGAAGAGGAGAGCTGCACTCAGGAGGAGTTTCACTCCAGGATGGAAGTGCTTCCCCACCACAGAGACTGGGAGAGAGAGAGAGATGGCCTGCGGAGATGGGCAGGGAAATGGGGGAGCTAAACAGGGATCTCCTGGGATCCCTTGGAAGGCCTAGGCTTGGGCAGGAGGCTCATGGGCCTGTATTCTGTGCTGGGTGGCCAGGCTGTGTGGGTGTAATCTTCAGAGGGGGCTGACCTGAAGGAGAAGGCATTGAGTCCAGTGGTGAGCCTGAGCTCTTACAATGCTGCCTACAGGCAGCAGAAATTAGTGGTCTGAATTACTCTAAGTCAACATATGGGTGGCCTGTATGTCTTCCCTCAAATCAGAGATCTCTTTGTTTTGGCTACGGGCAGCTCATGAGTGGGTTTTAGGGCCTGTCAGTGTCCAGTTAACGTTCAGTGTCGCTGCTGTTGCTGACTGAACTGTTGCAGTCAATGTGACATAGATTTCTCTCTATGCCAATATCTGGATTGCCTGGAGGTCAGAAACAGTATGGCCTCTTACTCCTGAAAAACAGGGCACTGGACCAAAGAAGCTGCAAACCCCAACACAAAAACAGGCAAACAAACACATGAAAACAGACACATGAAAAGGCAAGGCAATGAAATGCTTGCAAAAACTCCCAAGCCCCAAAAGTGGTTTGGGGAGAATTGAAGGGGAAGAAATCATAAGCCACACAAGAGAAAGGTAGGACGGGGTATCCCAGGAGACAAAGGAGTTCAATAAGGTGCTGGGCGAATTTAAAGAAGATGTAAGAAATCAGATAATGACCCTAATGAAACAAACGATCAGCAAGTCTAGAGAAGACGCTAATAAAATCTAGGGGAGCTAAAGAAAGATGTAAAACATGAACACCCAACATAGAAAACAAAGAGAGTCCATAAAACAGTTCCAAACAGATATCCAGCAAATCAAAAATATGAATGAAAGTATGGGTCACAGAAGCAACTAATATGAAGACGAAATGATGGATCTAGAGGATGTCACTGATCAATTAATGATTAATTAATGAGAGTTTACAGATAAAGAGAACATAAAATAGACCCAAAAGCGGCTAGAGGACTCAGAGAAGACTAATGTAAGAGTAACTGGAATTAATGAAAAAACAGGAGACAAAACACAAAGGGTTCACAGGAGTCAAAGCAGAAAATTTTCTAGACGTGGAAAAAGAATTTAACATACAGGTAAGTGAGGCATATAGAACCCCAAACAGCCATTATCAGAAGAAATGGCTTCTCTCCACATAATAATTCAAATGTCAGAAATACAATACAAGAACAAAATCTTAAAGGTTGTTGGAAAAAAAAAGTCAGGGAATCACCTATAAAGCAAAACCCACTGGAAGTATAACAAACTTGCCAACACAAACCCCAATATCCTTATAGAAATTAAAAAAAAAAATCTTTACATTTGTATGGAATGAGAACAAAAGCCTTGAACAGCCAGAAAAGTCTTGAGTCAGAAGAACAAAGTAAGAGGCAAAGCATTTTGTGATTTTTAAATATATTACAAAGCAATTTCAAGCAAATCATCAAGGGATGGACAAAAACAAAAAAACACCAACACATTGACCAACAAAAGAGTGTAGATATTCCCAGAATTGATCCATGTATTTATGGCCAGCTGATTTTTAATAAAGGTTCCTAGTACAAATAATGGTGAAAAAACAGTTACTTAGTGGTTTTGGGAAAACTTGGCAAAATAATGAATTTGGACCTTTGTCTCATGCTTCTGAAAAATTAGTTTAAAGTGGATTTAAGGACTTAGTTGCAACACCTGGATCTGTAAAAGACTGAGGAAAAGACGGGGCAAATACTTTATGACAGTACTCTCAGCAATTGTTACTCAGATAAGAACTTGAAACCATTGGCAAAAAAGTAAAGTTAAGCAGATTGGATTACTTCAAATAAAAAAAAGCCTGCATAGTAAAAGACACAAACTGAAGAGACAACTCACAGAATGGGAGAAAATATTTGCAAACCATACACCTAATAAGTGAACAACTTAAGTGGTTAATAAGTGAACAAATAATAATAGTGAACAAATAAGTGGTTAATTTTCAATATGCATAATTAATTCATACAACCTATAGCAAAAAACCAAACCAAACCAACAGCACCACCACAACAAAAAACTCCAACTAAATTTCATGCCAAATAACTGGATTGAAAAACAAGTAAATGTTCTGAACACACATTTCCCAAAAGAAGACATACAAGTAGCCACCAGATACATGAAAAAAATGCTCAGCCCCACTAATAATTAGGGAATACTAATTAGAACCACAATGACATTCACTTTATACCTTTCAGAATGGTATGTATCAAAATGATGAAAGACAAGTGCTTGGAAAGACAGAGAATAAGGACGTCTTGTACACTGTTGGTAGGAACACAAATTCATGCAGACATGATGGTATGGGAGTTCCCTAAAGCACTAAAAATAGAGCTACCATGTGATCCAGCTATCCCGCATCTAGTCTAGATGTATATCTGAAGAAATTGAAAACAACATGTCAAAAAGACACTGCACTCCTGTGGTCACGGAAGTGCTATTCTTGATAGGTTAGATTAAGGTCAATCTAAGGGTCAAAGAGCAGACAGATAAGTTTATAAACACAGTCCTAGTCAGCCATAGAAAAGAAGGGAACTTGTTGTATATAGCAAAATGGATAAAACTATAGAACGCTATGCTCAACGAAAAAGCCAGGTATTTATGTATCAAACTCTATGTAGAATCTGAAAAAGTTGAACACTTTGAAGTAGACAGTAGAATTATGGTTGGCAGGGACTGCTTTGTTGGCAAAAAGGGAACAAAAATTTTAGCTAGGAGAAATAAGAATTGTAATCTATTGCAAAGCAGGGTTAGTAATAAAAACTCAATTCAAAGTAGCTAAGGGAGTAAATTTCAAATGTCTCACCACAAACATGACAAGCAAGAGGGGTGGTGGATGTGTCGCTGGTGTGTTTAATCCTTTCACATTGTACACATACCACTGATCAACACAACACATTGTGCCCCATATGTGCAAAACATTATGACTTTTGTAATGAAAAACAATGTTAATAAAAAAGGATTACTAGCCAGAAGATATAATGGGACAGCTACTCTTCTTTTATACGTAGGGTGCTTTTCCTTCCATTCATGTTTAACGTGTTAAAGTCATCAGAAGGAGGGAGAGAACGCATGGCCCTCATGTGGCTTCAAGCCACACAGCTTAGCAGTGGAGATTTAACTTTGGAAATTAATTTTAATTAACACGAGAGGCTAGAGACTTAACAAAATTCAAGAAATGGAAATTAAAAAATCAAATCAAATCCGGAGAAGATTGAAGATTCCTGACACTTGAAGATTCCTGCCGGCTGTGGAACAAGACCATCAGTCTGCCACATTATTCTCCTCACGCTTTTTGGTGATAAAGACACAGCTGTACACTGACATCTGTGGCAAAATTATAGATACACTTAAAATATGTTTTAGATAAATACATATACACTTGAGTATCATATTACAGTTTTATCTCCAAATGGTAAACTTTGCAATGTGTGATAAAACAGGGAAGGCAGCATTCCCGCACAAGCTACATATGAACATCCATCATAATTTGGTGCATTTTCATTTTACCTGTATCTTTACCAAATGGGATTCAGCTCACTAATTTATAGTAGAATTTTAAAAAGCATTTCATTTTGAGACTCTGCCCTGAATCCTAAAAGAGTGTGAACAGAAAGTGGGAATGAACTCAGAGCTGTCAAACCAGGGGATAAGGAGGAGGCCCTGTGTTCAGAAGATCTTCAGCAACTTTCTTGGCAATAAGAGTATCCCATTCCCTGTCAGGCTTTGGGCATTAGCCTACAAAATGCCATTTAGTGAGATTTCTTCCTATAAGCCATTTAGTGAGTTTTCTTCCTATGCCTGCAACAATGCTTCTGTACTTTGTTCAAAATTTCTAGAGAACATCACAGATATGGGCAGATTGGTAGCAATACCCATACATTCCTGATAGCCGCTCTTACGCAGGCACTCAAAAGTGCTGGGGAATCCTACTAGCCTTCCAGTATACAATTTAATTCTCATTTCTCAGGTACAGTTGCAAAGTTTCCTAGTTCTTGTTAAATGTTCAGCTCATCTATCTTCCCCTTTAGATCCAGAAAGTTACTTAAGGCCATTAGGGAAGAATGCCTGGATCTCTCACTGTGTGGACTACGCCCTGCATCCATCTTTTCCTACTTTCAGTTGGGATAAGGAAAAGCTGATGCCCCATCTACATGACTGACCTCCTGTCTACATCTGAAACCCTTCTTCTCTGGGTCCCTCAGAAACATACTGATATCTCCGCCCTCAACCTACGTGAATCTTGATTTTCTTATTCACTTCTGCAGAAATGCATGTAAGAATTTCCTCACACATGGGTTTCCGGCATTACAACAAATAAAAAGTTATAAAGCTTCTTCAACCTATGCTCTCTTCGCAAATACTACTCAATTTCCTCTCCTTTTTTAGAAGCTGAAATTCTTGAAAGTGTTGTCTTTATTTTCCCTCTTCATCTCTGAACCCCTTCATTGCTGCTGTCCTGCAGTATGTCCCTGATCTTGATCTCATATCAGGTTATGAAGGCTCATATATTACAAAGTATGGACACTTTTCAGGTATTTTGACTTCTTGGAAACATTTGACACCACTGAAACCTTTTCTTGAGATTTTCTTTTCTTTTCTCCTGTGGTATGACTTTCTCCAGGTTTGCCTCATTGTCTCCTGCACTGTCCTTACTTTTCTTTGCTCTAGGGTCACTTAAAATAATGATGATGTTCAAGGTCTTGTTCTAGTCTTTTTCTCATCTCATTTGATCCTCAACACTGGAAAAAAATTTACTTATTACCAAGACTTGTCATGTAAAGTTACAAGATCCCAATGATGAATGCAACTGTACTGTACTGTATACCTTAAATGTACCAATAAACTCAATGAGAAAAAAATTACTCATTGTTCTGAGGGATTTACAAGTCATATAGTTTTAATTAGAGGCACCTATTTTGGAAATTTCCATTGTGGTCTACAAAGGTATTTTGGAATAATTGCCCTAACTAAGTGAAATATGAAGTATGTGCCAATATACTTTGTCTTGTCTTATTCAACCATTTCAACAAAATGAGAAAGGTACTGATACCAGATTCATTCCAGAGAAGAATAAACTAAGGACCATAGAGGCAGGTTACTGGGGGAGGTGGTTTTGGCTCACCTCCCCCTCCCTCTGCTTCTTGTTGCTATGAGAATAAAACTTTCTTTTGCCATGCCCTTCCACCATGCGGTTTCTTGGAAGAGCCATCCATGGAGTACATCTACTAAACTTTGAGCCAAAATATATCCCTCCACCTGTTAAGTAAGACTCAGATGTTGGGTATCTTGTCTGAGTAATGGGAAAGTAACTAATAACAGAAAGTTAGTGACAGAGAAGTGAGGTCATCGTTGTGACTATACCTGACCATATGGTTTAGAAGGCTTTGAAATAGATTCGTAGGAAGGGGTTGGAATGGTTTGGAGATGCAGGCTAGAGAAGCCTTGAAATGGTGTAAACAGAGCTTGGTGGGTGATTCTGATGGGAGCTCAGACCAGAAAGACGATAGCAAAGCAGTCAAGAAAGGTCAAGTTCATGAGGTTTCAGATGGGAATGAAGACTGTACTGAAAACTGTACTAGAGGCCATGTGCATTTAGTTTTGGAAAATAATTTGTCTGCCTTTTGTCCGCCTCATAACACTTTGTGTGAGGCTGAATTTAAATATGACTCTAATTAATCTAGTGGAATAAATTTCCAGACAGCCCATCATTCAGACTGGGTACTGCTGGCTGCTCTTGGTCAGAATGGCGAGAATGGAAGAACATAGCAGAATTGAAGGATATGAGAAATATTCAGATTCACCAGGAAAGAAACACCTGCAAACTTGGGGCCAATGAATATGGTTGCTGAAAAGATTAGCGTTTAAAAGAAGCCAATTACTTTTCATCAGTACAATAAAAAAGATGGCCCAAGGACACATCAGGAATTTGCCAGACCCCAACTTTCTCCAGGTCATGGGTATAAAAGGATAAACTTGTTTTAGAGACTTTGCTTTGAGAAGAGAGCCTGAGGTTACCTTACTCATTCAGGATTGCATAGGCCTATGGATGTGTCTCCCTGAGTTCAGCCATCAGTATCTACTCAAGACTACTGTACTGCAGCCATGGGCTAAAGGGGCCGGGCTACTGCTTGAGGTGCTGGTAGAGCTTGGTGTCATCCACGTGGTATTGACTTTTCAGGCAAGCAGAATGCAAGAGTCGTGGGGTCACAAAAGATTCCACCCAGAAAACAGAAGAATACCTCAAGAAGCTGTGAAAGTGAAGCTGAAAGTGCAGGGAAGATCCCAGGAAGCTGGAGATGCCAGCAACATGGGAAGGCTGCTGAAGAAATGGCAGGCATTCAGTGGAGACAGCCTGAGGGGGGATGTGTGGGCCCCAACTATTAAGGTCTTAGAGGAGCCATGCAAGCCCTTTGGAGCTCATGTGTTCAATCTGCCTTTGGTGCTAGACATGGAGCTACAGGTTTAAAGCTTTCCCTATTGGTTTTTTATCTTGCTTTAGTTGGATTCTTTACTCTCCCTTTTATTCCTCTCTTTTGGAATGAGTACGTTATCTTGTGCCATGTTATTTATTTTAAGAAAGTATTTAACTTTCTTTTTGCTTTTTTATAGGGGCTCAAAGGTAAGAATTTGCCTTGACTATCAGAGTAGACCATAAATGGAAGTTTTAGCAATGCTGGAGTAGTTTAGACTTTGGCAACTCTTAGAGGTGGACCTCATTATTGCTCCTGAGAGGTGGGTTTTGCCTGGAGGAGGCAGGTCACTGGGGGCTTTCCTTTAGGGGGTATATCTCCCTCCCTGGACCATCTCCTAACTCTCTATCTCTCTGCTTCCTAGTGGCCATGAGGTGAGCAGTTTTCCTTTACCATGCCCACTACCTTGCTCTTTCTGCCTTGTAGCCAGCCTACAATACACTGAGTCTTTTGTACCAGCAATAGGAAACTAATACAGTTGGATAAATTATGGTTCATTGGCTAACTCTAGCCCAGTATCTGTTTTGCAAATATATTTTTATTGGAACCCAGTGTTGTCTATGCATTTATGTTTTGTTAGGGCTCTTTGATGCTAATACAGCAGAGCTGACTGGTTTCCAAAGAGTTTGTATAGCTCACTAGGACTTTCTGGGAAATATTGTTGTGTGCTATGTTGGTTCAACTTCTTTTTTTAACATTCATTTATTTTTTTGTCTCTCATATTTCACCTTAATTTCTTTTTCTTTTATTTTATAGAAATTTTGAGTTCATATTTAAGCAAATTTTCAAAAGCTACCTTTGTGCCGGAATAAAATGGAATAAAAATAAATTAAATGCCCTACTGTGTATATTCATTTTTATACATTGTCTGAAAGTATTCTAGTTGAACAAGAAATAAACAAAACAGCAAACAATTAAACTTTTAAAAACCTACTGATATTTTAACACTAATTGGAATATTTTACTGTTTTGTTTTCATGACCCACCATTATATGTTTCCTTGTCAACTTTGTGAGCTTCAGCAGAACTATTTGATCTTTTTTAAAAAGGAAAAAAGGAAACAAACAAAAAGCATAACAATTCCAATTCAACTTCATATTTTCTTAAGAGGGAAACAAGAATACATTCACTACAGGGTGAGCACTCAAATTATGTTTTGTTAAATATTGTAAGTGCTGCTATTTAAATTTAAAATTTATTTTGTATTTTCCTTTATATATTTTTAAATTCTTCATTGATTTCGTGTAGGCAGGTAGAATAAAAATGCTGTCCTTTGTTTAGGGAAAAACAATGATATATTAACATGGAATATTTTTTCATGAAATCCCACTTATTTAAAATACATAAGTTATATTATGAAAACAACCATGGGGGACTATAAATTATATTTATAAATTCTTATCAGGGAATATTGTGTCAGTTAATCCCAACTGTCAACTTGACTAAATTAAGGCTCCTGGGCTAATAATGGGATTGTGAGGTTACTACCCCTCATCACTTGGGTTCTCTGAGAGCTAAGCTCTTGTTTAATTAGGAGGTAGGGCTGACTTGGAGGAAGTAGGTCAGAGGAGGATTACCTTACCTTGGGGGCTATGTCTGTTCCCTGGCCCTTTCCTCACTGGTTCGTCCCCACTTATTTTGCTTCTCACCCAGCTTTCCTCCACCCTACCCTTCTACCTTAGAACCAGCTGCTTCATCATGGGCTGAAACCTCTGAAAGCATGAACCAAAACAAACCTCCCCCCTCTCAGTTCTGGGTATCAGAAACTTTGTCCCAGTAACTGAAAAATCTGACCCATACAGAGCAAATACAGATAAAATTATTTTGACCTTCTACTTGAACTTCCCACCTTTTGTAATATACTGCCTTATTTTGCAAATTCTATAGTTTCTTTTCTGTTTTAACTTTTTCCACTGAAACTTTCATGATATCTACTGTAATATCAAGGGAATATCTGAAAATCATCTACAGACTCAATGCAACCCTCATCAAAATGCTAGTGACATTCTTTTTGGAACTAGAAAAAAATTCTAAAATCCACATGGAAGCACAAGAGATTCCAAATAGCCAGAGCACTGTAAGCAAACAGAGCAATACTGGAGGCATCACAATTCCTGATTTCAAAATATACTAAAGAGCCATTGTAACAAAGCACCATGGTATTGGCATAAAAACAGACACGTAGACAAACTGAATAAAATTGAGTACTCAGAAGTACATCCATGCAGCAAGAGAGCACAAATAACTCTAGACCAGTGGTCTCCAATCATTTTGGCACCAGGGACTGGATATTTGGAAGACAGTTTTCTGAGAATAGGAGTGGGTTGAGGGCATGGTTTCTGGGTGATTCCAAGAGCTTGCAACTCAGATCTCTCACATGTGTAATTTACAGTAAGGTGTCTGCCTCCATAGGAATCTAATGCCATCACTGATCTGAGAGGAGGCAGAGCTCAGGCAGCAGATACAGATGAGCTTTGCTCACTTGTCCACTGCTCTGCCCCTGCTGTGTGGCACTGTCCCAACAGCCAGTGGAACAGCACTGAAGACTGACCATTGTTGGGCACCATTGCTCTAGGCAAAGGGGCCAAAAACTATGTTGTCAAAAAGACAATCCTTGAAAAGACTGCATTGGAAAACAGAATATCTAAATATAGAAGATTAAAACTAGACTGCTGCCTTTCATCCTGTATAAAAATCTACTCCAAATAGATCAAAGATTTTAATATTAGAATTGAAACTGAAAATACTAGAAGAAAACATAGAGAAAACACTTAAGATCTTGGAAGCAGCAATGATTTCCTGAGTAGGATTCTAATAGCTGAGAAAACAAATGCAAGAATTTACAAATGGGATTATAAAACATTCAAAGGCTACTACACAGAAAAGGAAATAATGAAGACAGTTAAAAGATAACCTACAGAATGGAAGAAAATCCTATGTTAGCTATTCATGGAACAGAAAAAATTTAGAATATATAAAGAAATCAAAAATTTAATAACAAAAACAAAGTAATCAAATAAAAATGTGCAAATGACCAAACACTTGTCAAAAAAGTTTGAATGGCCAAAAATCTATGAAATATGCTCCACATCTTTAGCTGTTAGTCAAAGGAAAGTTAAAACTACATTAAAATTGTGTTTCACCTCAGAATGGCTATTACTAAAAACTAAAGACAACAAATGCTGGAAAGAGGTGAGAAAAAGGGACCCTATATACTGTTGGTGGGAATGTAAATTAGCAGAGCTACTATGGAAAGCAGTGCAGAAGTTCCTCAATGTACTACAACTAGACCTCCTTATACCTAAATATTTAAGCTCAGCCCACAGGAGCAAGACCTGCATACAGATTTATTGGGGGCATCATTTACAATAGACAAATTATGAAATCAACCTAAAACCCATCCACAGGTGAAAGGCAAAGAAAATGTGCTACACATACAGAAAGGAGAGAGTATTATTCACTAATAAAGAAAGAAAGCCTCTCATGTGTGGATAGTAGAAGTGGAGGATATCATGTTAAGCAAAATAAGCCACACAGACAGTTATCATATTTTCTCTCATATTTGGAAAACAAAGATGTCATGATAGAAGAAGAGAGGTTATAGTTTTGATCTGAAATATCCCCCATAGTCACATGTGTTCAAGGTAGGTCCTGGTTGGAAGAAGCAGGTCACCGGTGTAGGATGTGATGGTTTTACTCTTTTCCTTAGCTCCTTCCTTCTCTCTCTGCCTTCTGATTGCCATAGGTTGAGCAGCATTCCTGTGCCAGGTCCTTCTGTCACACCATTTATGCTTTGGAGTCAACCAACCATGGAACTGAACCCCTTCAAACCCTAAGCCAAGTTAAACCTTTCCTCCTTCAAATTGTGGGTATTTTGTCCTAGATATAGGAAAGCTGACTGATAAAAGAAAGATTTTAGGGCAAAGAAAGAAGACCAGAGGGAGGGGAGAGGGCAAAAGACTACAGAAAGGATGGATAAAGCCAAAACATGATAAAGGATATTTGGAACTTTTGCCACAAATCCATTAATATGTAAAATTAATATGCATTAATAATTATAATTTAAAATTTTGATATGCAACTTTCCCCAACAATAACCAATTTTTAAAAAATCATGTTTTGTACTCATAAAACTTTAATGATATTTCTAAAGTTTTATTTCACATTGTAGTGTTAAAGCATGCCAGAGCAGACTGGTAAGAGGTGGAACCACATGGTGCTATCTTGCAGTCACACAACCCCTGCCTCCCCCACCCCTGCACACCTCTGGCCTCCAGGCTCTGCTGGTACCTGGATTCACATCACAGAAGCATAGTGGGACCATAAAGTCCATTGTCCTGAACACTAGCCTCAATTTTTATTTAATTCACATGGTTAAAGGTGACAGATTAATAACTACCACAAATTCTCATTTTCTAAGCTGTCCTTGATACTTTTGTGTTGCTGATTGTATCACTTAGGTTAAGATGTTGTGATTCATCTAATCAGCTGTCCTTCCTGGTATAATGAAAAAGAGATTGCCTCAGAGTCATTAGAGACTCAAAAACTAAAGACAAGCTATAACAGAAAGGTTGAAGTAATAACCCAGGTATCAAACCAAGGACAGTACCAACAACAAAAATAAAAATGACTCTCAAACAAGGCTCAAGCACAAAGACAGACTTCCAGCTTACCGAGGGCAAATTCTGGGGGAAATGAGGTGGCAAAGTCTGATAATCAACAACCTGGACAATCTGAACTGATAACACAGGAAATAATAAAACAGATGAATGAGGCTCTAGAAAAATTCACAGCAGAAATAATTTCCCAGATAACTACAGAGATGGTGAGCAGAATGAAAGACATAATTAGAGACTCTAGAGCAGAAACAGGTTAAAAAAAAATGAGCTCAGGACCATAATCGAAGCCACAAATGCCCAATATAGGAGAGAAATAGAAACCAAGAAACAAATTCAAACAGATATTCAGGAGATTAAAAACTCTATTAAAAGTTTACATAACAGGCTGAGCCAATCTGAAGACAGGATATCAAATATAAAAGACAGGATGGAGGTCAGTGACCATGAAAAGAAGGACCTCTTAAAAATAGTAAGGGAACATGAGAAATCAATCCAACAGCACCTAGAAGATACAAAGAAGAACAATATAAGACTGACAGGAGTCCATGAAAAAGAAGGAGAAAGTACAAATGACATTAAATTTTTTTTTTCACAGGCAGGATTGATGACAGAAAGCTTCCCAAACAGGGCAAAAGAATTTGACATGCAAAATAGTGAGGTATATAGGACTCCAACCAGCCATGATAAAAAAAAATCTACACCTAGACATATAATAGTCAAGATGCCAAAAACCTAACAGAAGAGCAAAATACTACAAGCAATTAGAGCAAAGAAAAATCATTCACAATGGAAATCCCATCAGAATCACAGAAAACTTTTCAACATAAACCCTCAAGTCAAGGAGAGCCTAGAGTGAGATATTTCAAGTCATAAAAGAAAACAACCTCCAACCTAGACTGATGTATCCTGCAAAACTATCTTTAAAAATTGATGGGGAAATAAGATGCTTCCATGACCAAGAACACCTGAGAAACTTCATGAACACCAAACCAGCACTCGAAACAATTCTAAATAATATTCTCAAAAAAGACGATGAATATCACAACTCCATGAGCCCCAACAGAGCAAACCCAATAGGCAAGGAAAGAAATTAAAGGGAGAGGGGGAAAAATTAAAAAAAAACAAAAAGAAAAACAAACCCAACATCAGGATAATAACACAATGATGACATCAGTTACATCAGTTATAACCATCAATGTTAATGGCCTCAATTCACCAATCAAAAGAAATAGACTGGCAGAATGGATTAAGAAGCAAAATCCAACAATACGCTATATTCAAGAAATTCACCTAGTTCAAAAAGAAACTCATAGACTGAAAGCAAAAGGATGGAAAACAGTTCTCCAGGTGACAAGAACCTGGAAAAAAGCATGGGCAGCTATCTTATTTGCAGACAAAGTAAATTTCAAAACAAAACTAATTAAGAGAGACAAACAAGGTCACTACATCCTTGTAAAGGGAACAAACCAACAGGAAGAGATGACAATCATAAATATATATGCACCAAATACTAATGCCCTCAACTATACAAAACAAATATTAAGAGACATGAAAAACCAAATAAGCACTAATAGAATTGTAATGGAGTCCTAAATATCCCACTCTCACAAATACACAGGTCACCTAGGCAAAATATCAACAAGGAAATACTAGAACTGAACCAAGCTTTTCAACAAATGAACTTAACAGATGTCTACAGAGTGTTCCACCCCACAAAATCAGAATATACATTCTATTTAGCTGCACGTGGGTCATTCTCCAAAACAGACAACAATAAGAGCTCACTGAACACGTTTAAGTAAATGCAAAGGAGTTTAAGTTATCCCTTATATACTATCAGATCATAGTGCAGTTAAACTGGAGTTAAATAACAGAAGAAACTGCAAGAACTTCACAAACACATGGAAATTGGGTAACACTCTCCTGAACAACCAGTGGGTCACAGAGAAAATTAAAGAAGAAATTAGACAGTTTTCACAAATAAATGATAATGTCAGAACAACATGCAGGCATCTATGGGACACAATGAAAGCACTTCTATAAGAGAAATTTATAGCAGTGAATGCCCACACTGGGAAAACAGAGGAGGCTCAAATAGGCAAACTAATGATGAATCTTAAGCTTCTAGAAAAAAAGAGCAAGACAAACCCAAAGCTCTTATGGGAGGAAATTATAAAGATCATAGCAGAGATCAATGCAATGGAGACTAAGAGAATGATACAAAAAATAAATCAATGGATTGAAGTGTTGGTTTTCAAAAGAATAAATAAAATTAATAAATCTTTAGCCAACCTTATTTAAAAAGGAAAGAAAAAGCTCAAATCCATGCAATTAGGATTGAAAAAGGTGGTTACAACAGATCCAATGGATCATCAATACCTACTTCAAGACATTATACTCTAATACAATGGAAAACACAGAATAGACAGATATCTAGATATTTATGAATTACCAATGTCGAATGAAAAAGATATAAAAATTCTAAACACCCCAATTAAAATCAGTGAAATTGAAAACATAATTAAAAATTTACCAACAAAGAAAAGCCTAAGTCCTGATGGATTCACTGCTGAAGTCTATAAAACATTTAGAGAAGAACTACTGCCAATACTCTTTAAATTTTTCAATGAAATTGAAAGGAAAGCAATACTTCCAAATTCATTCCTGGAAGCAAGTGTTACTTTGATTCACAAACTAGGGAAAGATCCAGCCCTAACAGAGAACTACAGGCCAATCTCTCTGATGAACATAGATGCAAAAATCCTCAATAATATATTGGCAAACAATACAGAGGGTCATCAAGAAGATCATACACCCTGACCAAGTGGGATTTATTCCAGGGATGCAAGGATGGTTCAACATATGGAAATCAATAAATGTAATATACTATATGAAGAGAGTCAAGGACAAAATCATACGATCATCTCTACAGATGCATAAAAAACATTTGGCAAAATTCAACACCCATTCATAATGAAAACCCTACAGAAAATTGGAATAGATGGTCCTTGTCTCAACTTGATATAGGCTATTTATGAAAAACCTACACAAAACATCATACTAAATGGTCAAAATTGAAAACCTTCACACTAAAATCAGGAACAAGCCAAGATGTCCACTGTCACCACTCCTGTTCAATTTAGTTTTGGAAACATTAGCCACTGCAATTTGATAAGAGAAATAATATAGATAGGGAAGGAAGAAATTAAACTGTCATTATTTGCTGATGATATGATACTCTACAAATAAGACCCCCCAAAATTCTGCCAAACGTCTTTTCTATACTTAATGGATAGATTCAGTAGAGTAGCTGGATACAAGGTCAATACTCAAAAATCAGTTTCTTTCAATTCCTGTCACAATAGTATCCCAAAATATGAAAAATCTGGGCATTAATCTAACAAAGGAAGCAAAATACCTCTACATTGAGGACTACATCACTCTGAAAAAAGAGAATGAAGTGGATATAAGAAAATAGGCAGATATCCCTTGTTCCTGTGTAGGGAGAACCAATATAGTGAAAATAGCCATACTTTCAAAATTGCTATTCAGATTCAGTGCAATCCCTATTGAAATCCAAGCAGTACATTTCACAGAACTGAAAAAAAAAAAAAATTCATTTGGAACCAGAAGAGACCTAGAATAGTAAAAGCAATTCTAGGCAATAGAGACATGACGCGATATCACAATCCCCAACTTGAAACTATCCTACAAAGCCACTGTGATAAAAACAGCAAGGTACTGGCAAAGAAACAGACCCAAGGATAAATAGAATAAATCAGAAGATACATAAACAACTCTAGACATACTCAGCTACCAAATCCTCGACAAAGGAGCCGACCATCTTCTTTGGAGGAAAAATAACCTCTTTAATAAATGGTGTTGGAAAAACTGGATTCAATTTGACAAAGATTAAAACTAGACCCTTATCTTTCACCATGCAATAAACTAAAATTGAAGTGGATTAAAGATATAAATATTAAAACAGAAACACTAAACTTGTTGGAAGATAAGTTAGGTAGAACTATTGAAGACATTGACATAGGAAAAGACTTTATAAACAAATCTGCAGTAGCAAGGGAACTAGCACAAAGAATCAACAATTGGGATCTCATCTTTTTAAACTTCTGTAATACAAGAGAAACCACCAACAGAGCTAAAAGACAACCTACAATGTGGGTAAATTTTTTTTACCAGCTGTTTCTTAGACAAAGGTCTACTATTTAGAATATATGAAGAAGTCAAAAAAAATCTGGCCCCCCCAATATAAAGACCCAATTCAAAAATGAGCATCTGCAGTGAACAGACATTTCTCAGGCAAAGAAGTAAAAGCAGCAAATTAAATACATGAAAAAATGTTCAACATCACTGGTCATTTGAGAGATGCAGATGAAAACAACCCTGAGATTCCATCTCACCCCAGAAAGGATGGCTGCTATCAAGAAATCAACCAATAACAAATGCTGGTGGAGTAGTGGGGAGAAAGGAAGCCTTCTCCATTTTTGGTGGGAGTGTAGACTGGTGCAACCACTATGGAAATCAATATGGAGATACCTCAAAGAACTAGGATTAGAGGTCCCATTTGACCCAGGTAATCCTCTGTTGGGTATCTTCACAAAAGAATTAAAAGAATCATATCACAGTGGTATATGCTCACATATGTTTATAGTGGCACAGTTTGTGATAGCTAAAACTTGGAAATGGCCCAACTGCCCATTAACTAGAGATTGGATAAAGAAGACGTATTTTTTTTTAAATAAAATGGAATACTACTCAGCCACAAAGAACAACAAACTAGAGACATTTATAGCTAAGTGGATGCACACTGAGGCCATACTCTTAAGCAGTGGTAACCTTTCAACAAAATTGTTTAGAGACAGGACCTCACCATTTTGTCCAGGCTCGCTCATATATGGCTTATTCCTAGGGGTTCCCCCAAAGCCTCATGTGCTCACAGGTGGGACTTTTGAGAGGTGACTAGATTATGGATCAGCCTATTGGCTGGGTGAGATTTGGGAGGTAAAGTCTGGTGGGAAGAGTGAACTACTGTGGCTGTTGCCTAGAACACTATTTGACCTTTCTCCTCCCTTCATCCCTTTCTGATTCCTACCTACCATGCCATGAGTCCTTGCTCCTCTTCCACACCCCTCTGCCAGCTATGGACGGAGACATTTACAAACCGTGAGCCTAATTAAACCTCATCTCCTCTAACTTGTGGCATCGTGATTTTGTCCCAGTGACGAGAAAGTGACCCAGGCAAGAGCTTTGAGCTGCGATTGCTCCACCTCGGCATCCCAAGTAACATGGATTTTAGTTGTAAACAAATATTTCTGACATCATTTAAAAATTTTGCAACTTAAAAGTTGCAATGTTTCCAAACAACAAATACATCAATGTTTGAATATATAAAATTAGATCAAGCAATATTCAAATAAGAAAAGCAAATTTATGTCACTGTTTGATTTCTTAGGCTACTTTCCCATTAAGCTGAATTATTTTTCCAAAATCCTTTCTTAGTATATTCATTAGAGTTCTTATTCAAAATCACTGCAATTTGGTAGGATTCTTTGGCCTTAAAAATTTTATTTACATTAGATTTCACTATGACAGCACTACATTGGAAAAAAACAAGCGAATAGTGAGGGTGACTTGATTTTAGGGGAAAAGTCCTTAGCTGAATCTTTGGCTTTCCTGCTCTTGCTACCTCATTAATCCTAAATGGTGTCAGTCAGTTGGGTCTAATAGCTGTGAGTGTTACTACCGTGGTCAGTTCCAAATTATAGTATTGATTAATTGATTGTCTCCTTCCAGTTGTGAATTATATTAGTGCTGGCCCAGGCAGCTTGGCACAGGACCAAAGTCTAATTTTCAATGGAAGGCAACAAGCAGTTTTACTGTTTCATTGCTGTAGCTAAGTGGATGTTCAGAAAACAAAAACCTCCAAAAAGGTGATGTGACGAAAAGGAATGTACTAAACATAGTACGTATTCAGTTACTGATTGACCAAACCCAGAGAAACAGAAAGAGAGTAAGTCAAAAATTGATCATTTCTCGAGCTCAGATTTCCCCAACAATCTTAAAACAATTGATGAGAGGAAGAGAGTAGGAGGCAGCAAGATGGCCCTGAATGACAATGAGGCAGCATCTGCATCTGGGGAATTAAATCCATTCAGGATACAAGTGTGGTGACTATCATGGACACAGCTGCCCAGGAAAGTGCAAGGTACGCGCTACACTGTGGTGCACTGGGACAGTGGTGCCTTAGAAACGTGTAAACACTACTGGGTTGAACCACAAAACAAGATGGGCTGGTTTCTTGTTAATTCTCTGCTTTAATGAGGAACATAAAATGGATGGGTGTGTTCATCATTGATTCTTGTGGAATGGGAAAAGCTAAATGGGGCATTGAGAGGTTAATAACTTTCACAGATCCATAACTGAGTTTGTTTGCTGCCAGATCAATTCCTTTTCTCTACAAAATGTGAAGAGAAAATTGGTATGAGACAAGTAACTCTGATTATAAAATTATATTCACATTAAAATATATTTATAATCATTATTGGTCCTTTCCAGCGTGAACAAAACTACATGTCGGTGCAAAGGGAATTAGAAGAAACTTTTTTCTTCAACTACAGGGAAGGGGCAGGATAAAAAAGAGGAAATGATTCAAGGACTTTAAATTTCAAAGTGATGAAACATTTATATGCATGAGGTGAAATGGAGGTTATGGAGAAGCAATTGTGTCAAAAGCAGGCACAAGGTCAAACATTCCAGTAAGATGGAAACTGTGGTAACAGCTGATACAAGAAAGTGGTGAGACTGCAGTTAGAGATATCTGTAAGAAAAAAAAAAAAAATCCTCCTACAACTGGTATACTAAGTTCAAGATCATTAGTGACTGACGTTATACAGAAGAAAAATCCTTAACAAAAGCACTGATGTAGCAGCCTGTTGGCAAAGATTCTATAAGGGAAGTCCACAGATAGATGTCCATAAACATAAAGAAGTCAATTCTCTATCTGTAGCAAAAAGAAATGGTTAGAATCGGGAAGCATGCTCGTTATTTAACAACAATATAAACATGATTATTTGATAGGTGCCAACAGAACTGAGAAATGTTAATGACAAGAAGCAAGCCTTTGGGGCAATCTGCTGAGTATTAGTAATTCAGGGAGTGCACAGCATGGATGATGTTCTTAGTGTATAAGCAACTCAAAAAAACGAATGCATATCTTAGTGGACTTAATTAGTTTTTAGGTCTTAACTTGGAAGATAAAAGCATGTTCAGTTTCCTGAAGGATAATTTATTCTAGTTCACTTCTCAGCCCTCAGTACACAGAATCTACCCCAAAACAAGTCATTCAGTGAATATTTTTTGAAAGAAGAAATGCATTAGAGTCTATGAACAAACGTCCTGCCAGGGATAGAAAGTTTTTGGCAGGAACATGCGTGCCCCAAAGAGACACTGCAGTAATATCAATGAGAGATTAGCAGATGAAATGCACTAGGGACATCAGGCTTTTCCCCTCCCCCTTGACTTTTTCCTCACCTAAAAAAATCTGATCCCTTAGATTCAGATATCACTTCCATTCCTGGGGAATTCAAAAACTCTGACTATTGGGTTTAGATTAAGTCCCTGTGCTTCCCTCATTGTGAGAATATTTATGCTCTCCTGTAGTTGTTTATTGAATTTGCTATGTGAGAACGTCTATGTCTGTCAGTTTTGTTAGTGCATATTAGCTATACAGATTAACGGACTTCATTTTGACAGCTTCATACATGTGTGGAACATACTTTCACCATTTCCACCCCCATTATCCTCTTGCCTTTCCCACCTCTTTCCCCTTGTTGCTTTCCTGTGGTCTCATAGCCTCACTCCTAATTTCATGTCATCTATTTTTTTTTACTTTCCCCACATATGAGAGAAAACACACAAATTTGCTTTTCTGAGTCTCACTTATTTTTCTTAAAATAATCTTTAATCCCATCCATTTCCCTGTGAATGACACAGTTTTATTCTTCTTTATGGGTGTAAAATATTCCATTGTATATACAAAACAAATTTTCTTTATCCGTTCATGTTCAGTCACCTAAGCTGATTCCATAGCTTATCTGTTGGAAGTTGGGCCAAAATACACATGCTTTCAGGTATCTCTCTAGTACTCTGACTTTAAATTTCTTAGGAATGTTATGAAGGACTGGTATAGACCGAATGACATCTCCACTTTTAGGTTATTTTTGAGGAACCTCAATATTGATTTCCGTAGCAGATGTACTCATTTACCTTCCACCAGCAGGGTATAAAGGTTCTTCTTTTCACATTCTTGCCAGCATTTGGTGTCTTTTTGCACTACTGATGACAAGGACTATGTCTGTCTGATTCCTTCTTCCTCTGTTTCCTAGATTTGAGCAAAAGACCTAGCATATAGCTAGAGCTTGGTTCTTCCAGTGTGTGTCATTCTTGACTTCTTCCCCCCACACCCACAGGGAGAGGATCTGCACAGGTGGGCAGCCCGACTCTCAGCCCAGCACACAACCACATCTCCGACCACCAAGTCATCATCGGGACCTCTTGCATGTGTACTTGAACAGGCTCCTTTCTAGTATACTAATCATTGTTCTTGGTTTACAATCCACAAGCCCAAAGAATCCCCTTACAACATGTCACTTCATGTTCACCTTCTAGTCAAAACCTTCAGTGAATGAGCACCTCTCTTAGACTAAAAAGAAAAGTTATTCCAAAGGGCTACAGGGCATTCTCTCCTATCTCCGATCCCAGACATCTCTCCTCTCTCTCCTTGTACCTTAGACTCCAGCCGTGCTGGCCTTTGGTTCTTCACTTTAGGTAAACTCTCTCTCTAGGACCTTCACACCTGCCATATCTTCTTTCTAGAAGGTTCTTCCTTGATACCGGCATGACTCAATCCTTTACTATTCAAAAGTCACCCACTCACTTTGAAATTTCTAAATTTTCATTAGTCTCCTTACCTAATACTTTAGTATTCCTTTATTTTTTCCCACCAACACTGATTTCAAGTCTGTCTGAGCTTCTCTTCTGAGATGGTGTCTGTCTGTCCTGGTTGTTAAATATTTTGAACTTCACCCTCCCTCATCAGCATCTAATCTAATGTACCCTCTGCCTATTCCTCTTTCCCACCTTCCTCCCGTGGTGTTCTTAATCAACACCATCCCCCGCAGCTCCACCATCAGGCTCCTGTAGGGGGCACTCTACTAGCATGCCCGTATTTTGGCCTATGCTTGGTGAACTACCTTAAGCATCATGTTGGACATAATGAATACAAACAATTTTATCAGCACATTAAAAAAACACACTTTTAAAAAGGACTACAAATACTTCAGAGAATAAGGAGCATTGCTAGGTATTTTAAGCCTCTGCAATAATGAAGTAGATTAATAATTTTTTAAGGACTAAAAGGTATAATAGATAATGTGAAATAGGAAGAAAAGGGGCAGAGGGGAAGAGGAAGTGGGATGGGTACAGGGAAGGAAAGAAGGGAATAGAATTAATATGAGAAAATGAAAAAATGGAAACGAAGTCTTTGTAGATAGGGAGGGAGGGAGAGGTTGAAGGAAGGGCAGGGATATGGGGAAAAAAGAACCAAGATGGATTATGTAAAGGTGCAAACTTCCAATGATGAATGTCATTACATTGTATACCTTAAATGTACCAATAAAATCAGTAAAAAATGCTCAGACCAGTTTAATACATGCAAAGGCATAAGCTATGAAATAGTGAAGATCTCTGTTCATAGCACAGCTCAAAGGATAAAATGCTACTGATTTTAAAAGTACGGCAAAAGTCATCATACTTAATTGCTTCCACGTTGTCTCTCAGTGACAGAACGTGAACTCCTTGAAGGCCGGTTATAATTTAATTTTATATCCTCATCTAGGGCAGTGACTGGTTAAATAGTAGATGAATGAAATAGAAGAACTTTGTGCCTATCCATAATGGCTCATTTGAAATATACAAACCATAACAATGACTCCTTTATTCGGTGAGTTGCTTTTATTTTAATCAAAATTGTTTGTACAATTTCTATTGCCTTAAATATAATAGTTTAATTTAAATATATCTAATGTGTAAACTCACTTGCCAGAAGAACATTTAGGTGCATAATCCTTGTGAATAATGTGAGAAAAGTGTACATACACTAATTTTATCTTGACACTAATATCATTTTAAAATTGTAGTAGTAAGACCATCTCGTAAGTACACATTTGTTTTTAACACAAGATATTGTAGAAGAGATTCCTTAATCACATTAACTATGGGCTATTCTGGATATTTAAAAATATTATTGAAAATATCATTCTGCATGTAGATATCTGAAATCATTCAGAAAACTTTGAAAAATTGTTTTCAATTTTGGAACTTTTGGGGGGTTATATTTGGTGGCTCTGGGGATCCAGCTGAGAGGATCTCCTAGCAACACCCTCAGTCCGAAGTTTGGAACCATTTTTAATGTTCTTCAATTGGGTGCAACATAATTACCAACGTGAAAGAACGAGGAGGCAGGAGCACTGCACAGTGATTGGGTCACGATAGAGAATCCTTGTGAAGGAGACTGACTTCCTTGAAAAAGCCAGAGAACGGATATGTCCATTCACCAGGCGAGGATGCAGCAAGAAGGCCCTTGTTTGACACCAAACCTGCCAAGGCCTTGAACCTGGATGTCTCCATTCCACAAGTATTAGAAATAATATATTTTTTGTTATTCATACACCACTCAGTCTAATGTATTTTGTTATAGTGGGCCAAGTAATCTAGGACATGATTTTTATAAAGTATTATCTTTAGGTCTACCCCATCCATCACAAGAACAACCCCTAAAATCCTTGTCAATAAATTTGTAACATCATATCGATCATATTTATCAAATGTTCAAAATATATTATATCATTTCTCATAAACTTAGGACTCAAACTTATGGTGGCTTTCTTAAGAGAACTTCCTCCTGTGACCATATTTTACTACTGCCCTGCACATATATTGCCCCTGACGTAGGCAACTCTACCTGCGTTCAGCATAGCCCACCCTGCGCACCCTTGTCCTCACCATACTATTTAAGAAATGAGTCAGGTATTAGCAAACAATGATATTATTTTGAAAATGCAAAGCCATTAGGCAATGGTTATATCTTAACTCCTGAAATGCATAGGCCTCAGCAGAGATAACAAAGAACAAACAACAAAGACTTTTATCTATTATTCTTATACTCAACTTAGGGGAAATCTTTCATAGTTGAGCCCCCAAGTCCCTTCCTGTGAATGGTAAATGTCTAGCAACCAAGTACCAAAAGTTCATGATGAAACCACCTTAGGTTTCTGTCCCAAGATTTTAGTTCCCATTTTTGATGTATAAGTAGAAAACGGAGTGAACACCACAGATAAAAGGAAGGGTTAGAAGAAGAACGGAGGGAATGCAGAAGGTATCCCGAACAGCAGTCTGGCCTTCTGGTCCCACATTCCCCCATCTAGAGCTGAATCTGGTTGAAATTATTCAGTTTACTTATTGCGTCATCTATTTCTAGAAATCATCTATTCCACCTTTCATGAACACAGTCATAGATGTTTTGCCAAGTAGGTCTCTGTTTGGAGGGGTTAGAAGTCAGCCTCTGACACTGCTTCTAGGAAGCCTTTAAGAGCTTTTTCTTTCTTCAACCATTTTCTGTTAAGGGACTCTTTTTGCTTCTTGTCTTTCTCTTAGGAGATTTATAAAAACTAGTGACTTTGAGCTTGACTAGTAAATAAAGCTGAGACAAAATGAAAAAGAGACCCATATATTATAATATATTAATTGAATCCAATTTTAGATGACTGGATCTTAAAAATATATGCTATGTTTATCTATCTATTCATTCATATCCCTTCTTTAATCTCTTTATAGGCCATTCCAATTGTCTTAGCCTCTATTCTTTAAAGTAAAGTGATTAAATACTGATTAAACTAGTGGGAAAGATTTACACCTTAGGTGTATGAGTATATTGCATAATCAAGGAGAAAAGATATTCAAAATTGACATAGAAGAACTATCTAATTATTTTTACAGTACTCATTACATTTTATGCTTTTAAGCACTCAAATTAGAGTTATATTTTAAAAACATTAAGTCTTTCTCAATCAATTCAAACAATCCAAACTTATGATTTTTTTTTATAATTCTCATGATGAGTAGAACAAATAATTATGTCTCTCTTGGCTTAAAAAGTGAGAAATATTACCAAATCATTTTAAAATCTGTATAAAAGCCCCATATTGATGGGGTCTCTATAAAAATACCTCTGTGTTTTCTTTGACAACTTAATTATAATGAAAGCAAAGTTAATTTTAAAAGCTAAAGGTGCAGCAGTTTAATTGGGAAACAGTAGCCCTTTCCAATACTTATGAGGTTATGGAGCCACCACTTGCTACATGGTGTTTAATTCTAGGTCTCAACCTGAAAGATGAAACGTTTCATAGATGCACTAGGGAAGAGACAGGAGATAATAGATCATCTGAAACTCATGACAGCAGAAGAACAGTTAGTGGAGCTACGAATATTTTGCACAGCAAATAGAAGATTACAGGAAGACAAGGGCACATCCTCATTGTGATTAGCGCTCCTGGATGATGGAAGGCAGATCCAGATCCCGGCTCTTTACTCAGAGACTGGCTGGCTGTGTGTGGCGGGGAAGATGCATGTTGTGTAGAAAGCTGGATAGTGTGGCCCCCCTTTGTCCAAGTCCCTTTTCTATGTTCCTGTCCACTGAAGTGTAACACAGCTTTAAATGCCAAGGAAAAGGTATTTGAGCCACAGATACGCTACCAAATATAGTTTTTATCTTAGTTAGGTTATTTATCCTCTTCGGGTCTAAATATATTCTGTAAAAATCACGGGTTTTAAAAATCTATTTTAGTACTGATACTCTTTGATCACACCAGTGACACACTGAGTCAAACTCTTCAGTCTTCTCATGGTGAAGAATCATTACAGTTTTAGACGCTGCAAGCTAGGGAGCTCTTGGTCACTGCCGTTGCTTAGGTCTTGACTGTTCCCACAGAACTGCGTCATCCAAGGCTTGTTCCCCAACCCATGGCACTCTTGGGAATTAGCAGGCCCTATGAGAAACAGGCCTGGCAGAGAAGTTAGATCACTGGTGCATGTCCCTGAAGGGATATTGTGACCTCAGCTCCTTCCTCTTTACGCCATGCCCACCATGAGGAAAACAGGCTTCCTCTACCACATGTTCTGCCGCGATGCACTGTGTTACAAAGGAACAAGGCCAACTGAAACCTCTGAAATCATGTGTCCCCACAAACTGTTCATCTTTTTGTGTTGATCTCAGGCATTGTGCCATAACCTCTGTACAAGTTACATTACACATATTACGACTTCTATATCAAATTGTTAATAAGTTCTATGAATCTTTCTTTTAAATACTATGCATGCAGTGTGAAAGTTTTTGTTACTACCCTTGTAATGCAACTCTCTTAAGCAAAATTCTTCCAAGAATATCCTGCTGAGCTTTCTTCTTCTGGGCATATAGTCTTCACACACAATTAACCTTCCCTTAATTAAATTAACTTGTCCTTTACCTGGAATTGTCAAATTAATACTGTAATCAAAGATCTCTCTGTTAGAGATCTGAGTATGTCTCTGCTATGCGTATTTTTAATTACTTCTTTACTAAAAATAACTAAAATTAGGCTCACATAGTGGGAAGTCTTAGCAGGTCTGGTTATATCTCCAAAATAGTGTCAGAGAGAACTTTATAAATGATTTTTAAAATCTAAAGAAATGATGTTTCTGGCTGTCTTAACTGATGAAGTTCCAAGAATTAACTAACACTCTAAGTTACTCCTAGTTATGTGAAAAAAATTATAGGCACTGGCATGGGTCTTTATATTGTTTTAAAACACGTACAACATAGCACATAATCAAATGTATCATTTATAATGAATTAAATTGCACTTGCCAAAATAAGCAAAGCCCTTGGCTAAGAACCCATAATATTATTATGCTCATTCCCCATTCTTATATATTTCAGATATTTTACCAGTTTCTGGCCAGCATTAGCTTGATCCAATTATGAAAAGTGACACTGACAATTACATGGAGAAGAAAGCTCACTTAACCAAATTGACTAAACTTGGCTAATGGCCCTACAGCAAAATGTTGCAAACTCTTTACTACAGAGTAGTGCATTCAGCATCGACAATATTTTATATATCTCATAATGTTCCCAGTCAGTCATTCATTAAATGTCCATGATGTCAAAGCACTCTTTTCAACTTTCTGGGAAATACACAAATGACTAAGAAGGCTGTACACTCCTTTTAAAGAGTTTAGAGTGACAGCCGTGGAGGAACTGGCAGGAAAAGCTGATGTTCTGCCATCAAGTTAGACCGTTTTGACTCTCGCAAGTCAGAGCAGTCAAGGACCATCTTAAACAGGTGGTGATGGATGTCTGAAGTTCCACCTCGATTTGAATTGTAATGTTGCTATTGCCTGTGGGACTGGGCATGACAGCATTTAGCTTCTCTGGTTCTCAAGTCCCTCATTTTAACATAGAAATAATTAAAGTTTAGACCTCAGAGATTTGCAGAAGTGGAATGCAGTATATATACAATGTACTTTGCATATACTATGTAATAAAAAGTAAAGGCTAAATGTAGTAAGGGATAGAGGATACACTGAACAAGAAAGTTGTCTTTTCTTCTGAAAGAGGAAGAAGGGAAAGATTTTATAATGTGTCAACCTCAGATCCCTCCATTGAGGAGTGATGTATAGCATTCAAGTACTACAAAGGGAAAGAAGAAATTCGAATGTGTGGCTGTAAAACATCAGTAGGTATTGGGGTTGTGATCTTAAACAAATGGAAGGGAAGACAATTTGGGTAATACTGATCAAATGTATTGCGAACACTGGGCTTTATCCAGTTGTTTGACATATTGTATGTTATTTTTGTAGACAATATGGAAGACACAGGATTAGAAAGACATAGATATACTTGTTAAGTGGTAGAAAGCCACAAAAAAGATGTGGGGGTACATAAATATTAACTGAAAAAGCATTCTTGGTCCTGGCTCAGAGTTGTCTTTGGTAGGGTGGAAAAGTCAGGATGGCTCGGGTTGGGATTCTTGTTCTAACTCATGAGCTGTGTGAAAGTTTACCTCCTTGACCAATAGTTTTTTTTTTTCTTTTTTATCTCTTATGGGATGCTATATGGATAATATATATCTAAAACCATTCACTTTATGCTTTGTAATACTAAGGTCTCAACAGTATTATCAAGAGTAATTATTGCTTGTTTTAGTTTAATTTCATTTGAGTGATGAGATAAAGGTTGTAATGGTATCTTGTTTCTTACCTTGGAAATGTGAGTAGATGGAAAAAAATCTGATCAGTAGAGTTGTTCTGTTTCTTATACAGAAAGACTTCTATGACTCAGGTGTCTATCTTATCTCCAGAAGGTGAACTGATAAAAAGGTCTTGCTTAATTCCACCTTCAAATATTTCTATAAGTGGGCATAAAAGGTTCTGACACTCCGAGTTTCAGTGAAAATAATATCTACAGACCAATTTTTCTACTGCCTATTGTGTGGCATATACTGTTCTAAAACAATTTTAATACATGAACTAATTTACTCTTCACAATGGTCATATAAGTCTGCACTGTTATCATCTCTAGTTTACAGATGACAAATCTTAGGCATCACTCGAGCAGATTTAAGGTGATAGATAAGTAACAAAGAATCCAGGCAAGTGTTGGTCTATAATCTACGAAATGTATCCCTCATAAGAGAACTGATTCGTCCTGAAGAAGCAATGTCCTAAATGAAAGTATGCTTGAAATGTTTATAGTAGCTTTAGGTAAGACCCATGAAACTAAAAAGAAAATAGAAACATCATTTGAATTATTGATTCTATTGGAATAAGTATTAGGACATGCAAACAGTTGTTTGGTTTTAATGAATTCTGGAACATAAGGTACTCAGAAAATGGGAACTGATTCTATGCAAACTGCGGAAGCACGAAGTGGAATAACCAGCGTCATAAGATGGCTATGAACAAAGACAGAGGAGTTCAGAAGAAGAAGAGAGCAATTTTGGCCGAAGGTCCCCAAGATTGCTTTACAAAGTAAGTGAGCTGAATCTTAACACGTGCAAGTGACAATGAGAAACCGAGAGGGAACAGGCTAAAAGCCTGAAATAAATTCACTACAAGTTCTCTCTTGTTTGTTTAATTCTCATCTTAGTTGACTTCAATGGCACCTTGATTTCTGGAGGACCTTTTGATACCTTTTCTATATGCAGAAGTTTAATTTTTCTTAGTCATAAGAGACATCAACTGGAAAATAAGATAAACTGTGACACAGAAGGTAGTGCTATCTCTTTAGGCTGGGAATTCAACATTTTAGCCAAGAAGAATATTGGAACAATCTAAAGAATGTTAAACTTCATATTTAGGAATACTGATTAAAATCATTTGAGTTTAAGAATTCTTTTAAGAAAAATACTTAAATGGTATGGTAATAGAGCACATATCTTAGGCAACTGGCTTAGGAGTTGTTTATATGAAAGAATTATCTTTTTAAGATTAGAAGTACAGGGGCTGGGGATTTAGCTCAGTGGTTTTGCCACCTGCCTAGCAAGTGCAAGGACCTGAGTTCAATCCCTGGTACGAAAAATAAGAAAAGATTAGAAGTACACTATTACATTCCAGTGGGTAAGGAAAATATACTTAACTGGATTTTTACAAGAAGTATTATGATATCTGAAGGCTTTATATTAGAGAAAGGATATATAAGGTAACAAAGCTTTGTGTTGATACCAAAATATATGCCACAGAATGAGGACTTAATGTATTTGCGATAACCTGTTACTGTTTAACAGATCAAACTTTTAAATGCTTGCTAAGGTATTTTCTAATATAATTTTTCCCCACTATATTTCCCCATTAACAATAAAAGGCTCGATGGCTTCCAGAAGAGCCAAAATACAGTATGTAGGCAAGACCACTGCAGAGGCATGATAATTTCACAGCAGCAGCAGCTAAACTCAATCAAAGCTTAAATATATAGACATCTGCTGCTCCAATTCAAAACTTTAATCCTTGATTAGATCTTTTCACACTCATGTCTATCAATCATAACTGAAAAATAAATCTCTCCCTGAAAGATCATTTCCTAGTTCCATTGTTTTGAGTACATTGTAATTTCATTTATAAAATAAAAGGTGTCATTGATAGTAAAGAGTATATTCTAGGAGAGGAATATTAATTAGGTGACTAGAACAAAATATTTGAATGATCTATTCATGCATCAATCCTAATCAATATTCACTGAGTGCCATTCTACATCAGGTACTGTATCAGGTATCAGGACCCAAGGAGAGCGAAGGTTAGAACACGTTGTGAACTCACTTTTGTGTTACCAACTGGACGTGTTTGCAGACACAGTTCCTGGCCCCAAGAAGTTCAACACCTAGAGAGAAAGAAAACAACAGTTACTCTTAAAAGGACTCAAATCTCTACATTATCTTCAAGATATTACATTTTTATTGTCCCATTTTTAAAGGATGATTGAGAAGAAGATGGAAAGCAAGAGGGTTAATGAGAATCAGTTTCAGGAAATACACTCTTTATAGGAAATGGTGAAGTGCTGGAAGCCAACTCGGGAATTTCTTTTGTCCACAGGCTATAAAGCAGTGAATAATGATATTTCTTAAAATATTGAATTGATATCATCATGTTTAACATAAAACGGCTAAATTGGTTTCCTATTACATCTATTACATAAATCCACTGAATGTCGTGGTTTGGTGACTCCTAAAATTATAGCAGTATATTTTAAAACATCCATTCTTTGGTCCTCGTAGAAATGATGTGTTCAAAGTTGTTAAGTGATCACCTAGTTTCTACAGCCAACCTATGGCAAGTCTTTGTCTCTACTACTCATCCTGAGAGCAGTCAGTGAAAGAATTCCAAATCTTTTAACTACTCATTTTCCGTGGGCCAATGTTATTAAAAATAAATCTACACTTCTGAAACGCCTATGAAGGCACATAGCCTTAATTCCTCCACAGAATCAGAAGCCCCTTGGGCCTTGTCACTTTCTCTTCTGGGACTGACTATGTGTACCAAAGAACAACTGCTACTAAACGGATCGCTTTGGCCTGAAAGGGCCCTAAGTCACAAGGGAATCAACACTGACAAGTTCTAGCTGCATGTTGGGGAAAAACAAATGACAATTTTTACCAGGAAAATATTTGCACATCAAAATGAATTTATGGTGTACCAAATTCAGAGTTTGAAAGCAGTTGGGTACCAAGGTACAAGACCTGCAGTCTATCCTAATGCTTCCAGTTGGTTTTGTATTTTCAGAATTGCTTCTTTCTGCTTTGAATGCTTCTCAATTCTTAACATGTTCAACTGTTTTTTTTCTCTCAGCTTTAATTGAGTTTATTGGTACATTTTAGGGGTACAGTACAGTTACATTCATTGTTGGGATCTTGTACCTCCACATAATAGGTCTTGATTCTCGTTTTTTCCTTGTCCCTGCCTTCCCTTCACCCCTCCTCCCCTCCCCATTTACAAGTACTTTATTTCCATCTTTTCTTGCTCCTGCTGCTGTTCACAGAGACACCATCATCTGTCACCGACAACTTTCCCTGACATCCGACCCTAGGAGTTTCCAGCTGCAGAATATTCTGGACGCTGCAGTAACGGCATTCTACACTTCCCTGTCACACCCGTCACAGTGCCCTCTGCCACAGAAATAGGCTAGGTGTTTCCCAAAACTGTCTCTTTCTTTTGGTTGAAACAGTCGGACTGCATTCTGTAGTTAGATGTGTCTGAATGGCTGCCTGCTTTGCAATGAAATACAGCCTTACAACCATTTCAGACAGGATTCTTCACTCCAGGTTGACGCTCCGTGATCCAGAGGAGAGAGGAGCCCCAATCCTGAGAGAGCACGGTCCTGCTGACGTTTTCAGGACCACCCACACTTCCACTACAATGGTCTGCTTCCCCTGGAGTGCTGGGGATCACCCAGCACTATGGGTACTATGGGGATCACCACATCTTGATGAGAACGGTCTATGGCCACTAGAGGTTTATGAAAAATGAGAATTAAATTTCAGCTCCGTGAGTCATTAGAAGGTCAGGTATTGAGAGCTCTTACCTAGGCACACCATGACTGCTGAATTTGCTTGATTTTATCTATTAGACTATCATCACTTATGTATTTCCACAGTGACCATTTTTGTCCTACACCAGGTTTGATCTGAGCCTGTCACACCCTAAGTGACACATGAGGACCCCCTATTTTTAATAACTGAAATTTTATATAATAAAATGTCCCATGAAAATTCCATAAGAAATGTTCTAAACATGATGATGCCTTGGCCGGAAATGCAAAACTTTATTTAGCACAGGCATCAAAATCCCTTTTTAAATGCCTGAAAGGTAAATCTGATTTTGCTTAGGAGATCAAAGTAAGTAGAAACAATGAAACAGACTAAAAGGTGTTTGTGAGTATCTCTTTGCAACATCTCTTTTAGACAGTGAGAGAAGCGCATGTGGTCTTAGCCAGAAGTAAGGGGCTCCAAAGATCCTTGCAGGAGTTCTGATGATTTGGAATGTCCTACCAACCTCCACTGGGGATTTAATGCCAATGGAGAGAAAATGAAAGGTAATTTTCTTTCCTTTTCAAAACAATAACCAATCACAGAGCCCAAGACCTTCTGCTCTTCACATATTACAATGAAATAGCTTTTGAAGTTTAGATAAAAATAGAGACATCTGCCAAGCAATACCAAGTTTCAGGCAGCACGCCTGCACATACTTATTACGGACACATCCCTTTTTTACTCTGTGCCGTTACACTCAAAAACTGTATCTACAGACTCCTTCTCAGCGACCACTTGTTTGAGGCCACTTCCAAAAGGTGTCTTCATCAATCTCACCCGCCTCTCTCTTTACTACCATCCACTTGCTAGTTAAATTTAGTCTTGCACGGTACAACTTTGAAAGCCACACTTCCTTTACCTTAAGAAAACCCTAAGAAAAAGGAAAGAGAAACAAAAATGAAAACAGGGGAGGCAGTCAGATCTCCTTGGTTTGTTTCTAAGGAATGCGGAGGAAGCTTCTTAATGCCAGACATGCAGCTACATTTACAAAGCAACTGTGTGTATTTATGGATACAATGTAGCATTTCAATACATGTATTCAATGCGTTATGACTAAATATGGCATGTGTATCATTTCTATGTTCAAAATCTTCTCTAGTAGCTATTTTGAAATAATCAATCATTGTCAGCTACTTTACTTAGAACATTAGAAGTTACTCCTCCTGTCTAGGCTCAGCCGTGTGTTCATTAGCCACTCTCTCTTTATTCTTGTCTCCCCCAGGCCTCTGACCTGAAGTAGTAAATTCTCAAGCTTTGCTTCACAACCTATTTAGATCACTGCTGAATGTCACCTTTAGGCTATATTTTAAGGTAAAATTACTTCCTATGAGCTTTATTTCTGCTGCTAACTTTATCCTACAGCATTAAAGCTCTTGATTCTCACAATAGTGTATAATTTTGAAACAGGTTGTATGTACATTAGCACAAACAACTTGGATCTTTCAAAAGTAGCCTAAAACTGCATATCGAAGAGATTTCATGAAGAAGATTTCATTTTCTTTTATTTAGAATTGTTTGCACACATTCTTTTTTAGTTGTTCTCTCTCTTTTTTTTTCTAGTGTAAAGAAAAACTCTTGCTTTACATTTAACATTATATAAGCAGGGCTGGGTATTAGCTCAGTGGTTCCGGCACCTGCCTCACAAGCGCAAGGACACCAGTTCGATCCCTGGTACCAAAACAAAACAAACTAACATTACATAAGAAAACTTCCAGGAAAAAAAGGAAATTTGAAATACCTAAAGATACATGTTTTATAAAACTGTCAAGTCTTTATTTCACGTACAGATTTCTTTCCCTCCCTCACTCCTACCCATTCTATCTCAGTCCCTTCTCTCTCATTCTTGCTCTAATGTCATTCTTTATTGCTCTTTACCTTCTTTTTTGTGAAGTAGATGGAGTGATTTGGAGTATGGTTACCTAAACGACATTGCAACTAATTTATTTAACACCGATACATTTTAATCCTGAAGTGTCAGCGTTAGCTCAACAGTGAGGAAGCAATCTGGAGGAATGGTTTCCATAATACATACGGGGAGATGGCTGAACCACCAGGACTTCTTGGAAGCCCGCACCATCTTTTCCCAAACACGAAGAGTAACTTTTATTTTCTAAGAGTTTAATGTCATTATAGAAAAAGCATACACAATGAATCATACAATAGCAAACACTGCCCAGGTAAACGTATGGAACATTTTGAGTACTGCAGACCTTGCGCTCCTCCCGGGCCCCAGTTTTCTTTCTGTCAAAGGCAAAAAATCACTATTTCAGTTTCACAACCTGTAGCGTACAGCGGCTTTGAATGCTATATAAATGTAATATATAAACACATTATACACATATTATATATCAAACACAAAATATGCGTGCTTATAATTGATATTGAATAACAATAGTAATATCAATAAATGCACATTTATATTAAATACACAATTATATAAATTATAAATTAAAATATATAAATTATATTTATACAAGACTATATAATACATTATATGTTTTTCATATATGTCATTACATGTTTTTTGGGTATGTTATTTTGTGTCTGACCTCTTTCCTATATATATTAATATATCAATAGAGATGTATGATAAGTAATATACAACTATATGTATATACTGTTCCTCATGCCCCAATGTAACTGTGTTTTCATACCCATTATCCAAGTTCCCGTTTTGCTTTTCACCCTTCCTTCTCAGCCTCCAGTCATCACTATAATATTACATACTTAGGTCAACTTCTTTTAAGCATTGAGAACATGTGCCATTTGTCTGTCTTTGTCTGAGGTATTTCATGATGTTCACCAGTTCAAAATGACAGGATTTCATTATTTTTAGAGCTGATTATCACTTTAATATTTTATCATTTCATCCATTGTTGAGCCTCTAGCTCAATTCTATGTATTAGTTATTATAAACAGTGCAACAGCAAATGTAGGTATTCAGGTGTCTATTTGGCATGTTGATATAATTTCCTTTGGATTCATACCCAGAAGTGGGGTAGACCAATCATATAGTAGGTCTAATTTTTTTGAGAATCTCCAAACTGTTCTCTATAATACTTCACTAACTTAATTTCCCACCAACAGTGTATAAGAGTTCTCTCTTCAGTCCTTCCACATTTGTCATTTTTGGTCTTTTTTGATGATAATCATTCTTACTGGGGGTGAGAAGATGACTCATCGTGGTTGGGATTTGCATTTCCTTGATAACTAAGGACGTGGAGCATTTTTTCATACATTTGTTGGAAGAGCTAGATTTTGATTTATAGTATCCATGCCACAAACATTCACCTTTATCATCACATGCTAGGCTTGTAGGAAATGCTAAGTGAAAGCAGAGAGAAAGGCAGTCTTTCTCTGCCCTGTCACCAAGGCCCTGTGAAACTGGAGACTCTCTGAGAGGAAATGACATTTCTCAACCCTTACACAGCACATGGTGATATGAAACATTCTTGAGAAATGAAAACGCATTGTTTTATGCCACCGAGATTTTCAGTTGTTCGGGGGAGCAGAAGACAGGCTGTGGTAGATCACTTCGATACTGGATCTCAGATTCCCTTCTAAGCCTGGCAGCTTCGTAGATGCATAATTTTATCCTCCTGAATGTGGGCTGGACCTGGTGACTTCCTTCTCGCAGAAATAATACTGCAAAACCCATGGTATGTCCCTCGTAAGATTAGATATTAAAAAGACTTCTCCCCGTGTCTCTTTGACTTGGAAGCTCTGATCTGAGAATAATCAGCCATCATGTGAAGAGCGGTGCTGAATCACGGTAAGGGATGAATTTCTCCGGCTTCTACTGAAGCCTGTGATGTCAACACTCATGTGAAGGACCTTGGAAGTGAAATTTCTCAGCCCCGGTAAAAGCCATGTTCAAAACGTTAGATATGGATCCTTCTCTATCTGATACTCCTTTTTGACGTGACTCCAGTCCCGGCTGATCCTTTAGTCCTGTGGCAGCTATTGAGTTTGGGATACCCAGCTGCACCATCTCCATGAGTGACCCAAAGAAACTAGAAGGCAGTAAACATCTGTTGATGCAAGCTGTTATGTTAGGGGTGACTTGTTCTACAGCAATAGCTAACCAATGCATTTTGTGAATGTCTAAGTTTGTATTAGGAAAAAATGCACTTAACATTACGTCAGCGGAACCTGAGGACAACCTCATCGGAAGCAGAAATACTTTAGATCTGCATTTATTGCAGCATTGTTATGTACTTAGACCCTATTAGTGAAATATGACCCTTCCTAAGAGTCAAGCTTGTACTTTGGTTCTTTGGATCAGTTAATATACAGAGCAGTGTGGAAAGATTTCTCAATATAAATAAAATACAATTAAAATATAGTAGAGTTCAGTATCTGGAATCCTGGGAAATTGGCCATTTTGGATCTCTTTGATTTTATTTTCAAATAACAGAATATTTGATTTGTCCACTAAGGAGAAACATGGGGTTTTATTAGAACAAGTTTAGTTGCTCCAATATAAGCTGACTTTTACTTTCAGAGCTAACCCAATTCTACTACTCCTGAAGCATTTATCAAAATAGATCAGAGAAGTGCAGGGACTGTGTGTCATAGAGACACTTGGGCTATTTTGAATCATCTGAATCTAAAAATGAGGGCAGAATTCCTGTACTATCACAATAGTGGCCCAATACCAAGAATCCAGAACAGCATCTGCCCAGAAAACCAAAGTTAATGTTAAATTTTATACAGCAAATATGAAGAAAGGTATGAGGAAAAATTACACAGTGTTTGGGAGAAAGCAGGAATCTGATTCTTATATAAAAAAAATAAAATCAGGAGCTGGAAATCTTGCGTTAGCTACCTTGTTACTACAGTACAGCTCCACCGCTCAGGGACCAGGCTAATAAAAGCGTCCAATATCAGGCGTCTCAGTTATGAAGCGCTTTCTTGTGGGTTCCTACTATTGTTTTGCTGTGTTTGAAATCAATCTGGTTTCCTCCCAGCAGGAATGTTGAATGAATACTCCATTTTCTGTGGAAGCAACAATCCATAATTTCCCTTGATTCTTATTTGTTACTACAAAATACTATCTCAGGGGGGATTTGATTAAGATGATGAGAGAAATAAAGAAACAGAGGGTCCATTAATGTCTGCCTGAAACCAGAGCCCCACTAATTAATATGAATGGCTGCTCTAAACCCATAATAAAATCATCATCTTTTTTCCCACAACTGATAAGCAAATGAAGGCGAGATGTAGCTTTTGGGGAGCTAATCTGCATGGGAGGAGAGAAGATCACCAAGAGCACGCCTGTTAATAAATACAGGGAGCTGCAGCAGCCACCAGATAAGCACAGCACACCACATGCTCCTCCAGCTAGAAAGTGGCAATCACTTCCCAAGAAGAGACTCTGATAAGGACCCCACGTGCAATCATTTTGCATTTTACATTATTTGAAAAGAGCTTGATTATTTTCCTTTGAATGAAACCCAGGTCGATTCCCATTTACCTGTCAACAGAATGTTCCACTCTTGTGTTTTGCCTATCTATTTAAAGGCATATGACCTGACTACGAAATTCTACATACAAACCTTTAGTTAGAAGTAAATAAATAATAATAGGTAACCAGTTTGTTTTTTTTAACAAAATTGATGCCAAAATCATGGTAAATTAAAATATTCACCACGATAAGTATAACTGATATGTGCAGTTCAAGGATGAAGGTCATGAATATTGCGTTACTCAAGGTCAGATACAATCTTTAAAAGATATCCTGTGGGAAAAGCTGCACCTGGAAATGATAATTTATGCTACTTGGGGCCTGGTTTAAAAGGGGAAAATCATAACGTAATCTCTTCCGCTTTTGTAAATTCCTCAAAATGTTTAAATATTGCACCACCAAGGAGACAGAGACAAGAAGTGTGCATAAGGACAAACAAGGAGTGAGCAGCTATTGAGTGACTTTTGTGGGTTTATTTCACTTAATGAAGAGGGTCCCAGGCTCCAGAGCCAGAGTGGGATATAGTTCTAAAGCACGTGTAGAATACTGTCCAATGTTACACTTGTGTTGCTTATTATGGAAAGAGAACAAAATTCTTTACTGAATATCAAAACACTTGGGCTCCAGTTTGAGTCCTGTGCTTTATAAAATTTGCATCTTTAGTGAACCAGTCAGATTTTTTAGTTTCCTTAATCTATAAAATGAAAGAGTTGAGCAATATTATCAAAGACTAACTCTAAGAACCCTATGTGTATCATAACGATACAAGATGATATAATAATAACATACATACATAAGTATGCATGTGTATATATTTGTACATATGCACAATGTATATTGCTATACAAGTCTTATTTATCTGAGACAGAGCCTCTCTATGTACTCCAACCGGAATTTGAACTCATTATATAATATAGTCTGGCCTAGAACTCATAGTGATCCTCCTGCCTCAGTTTCCTAAGTGCTGGGACAACAAGCGTGCACCACCCTACCAGGCCCTCAGATTTTGAAAAGTGAATCATTAGGCTGATGCCTTAGTGATTTTCTTATCCCTGAGACAAAATACCTGACATCTACCTCTTACAGGAGGAGAGATTTTGGCTCATCGATGGTTTGGGTATGTTGTTGGCTGGCTCCAAGGTGGAAGCGGGATGACAGAGGGCAAAGGAGGTGGTAAAGGCGTAGAGTGAAGGGCGAACAAGGGACAAGGATCCAGGGCCTGCTTCCAGCTCACACCCACCTTGGCCTGACTCCACCCAGCCTCCGCCTCCTAGCTGCACAACTGGCTACTGATCTCAGCAGGAGATAATCTCTATTGAGTGCAGCACTCCTGTGATCAAATCACCTCCCACACACGTGAGAAATTCGGGCAACATTTTCTACCTAAATGATAATAGCGGACACAGTGACAGCGTTTAAAGCTAAGGAAGCTTTGATGTCAGTACAGGACAAAGAAAGGTAAGTTATACTGAAGCTGAATTTGATATTCGTCAGCTCATTTACAAAGAGCATTTCGTTTGGAAGCTCTTTTCAAGATGAATCAGGACATTTGCTGTGTGAAATGAGAACTGGCCCTTTGAAAGACTGCATACACCCTGGGGGATAGGGACTGAGCGTCGTTTACCATAGAATGTCTAGGTAGGTCTGAATAGAGGCGACCTGGTCACCGTCCCATGACGCAGTGGAGGCGTGCTTCTTGTGGATTATGCAAGAGCCACCGTATGTTGGTTTCTGTTTTGGTAGGCTTCTGTGTGGTGATAATAATATAAACTTGTACAATTCGGCCAATTGCCCCTGTTCTTCAATTCATCCTACAACTTGAAACCTTTTCTTTCAATGGATGCGCAGTGCCTCCCGAGTCTAGTGTCATTGACTCTAGCCATACATTAGCAGTCAACTTTGGTCATCAAGCTTCCGTTAATAGAAAATATGTGCACATGAAGACCATTTCAAAAAAAGCATACAAGGACTGTAACCTATTTTTGATGCTTAAACTACTGAAAGAGGAATAGACTGTCATGATCAGGAGAGAACAATTCTTTAAAACGTAGTTGAAACAGACTTATGGATTGGTCAGGGATTCATCATGTTATAAATATCTCATAAATGCTAGCATTTAGAAAGTAAAAGGAAAAATGGAATGTTCTGTAATTTTCTTCCCTTGTTTACCTTATTTTGGAGAATTATAAGAAAAAGGGGCTACAGAGTTTGAAGGATAGTCCCTTGGACTTAGGTGTGAAAGGCGTAAATCTAGCTAATGTTGGGCTACTTGTTATTTCTTTGCTTTTTGGTGGAGACTTAACATATCTGAATTTCAAATTTTGCATGTGAAAAATAAGAATGATATACTCTTAATAATATAGGTATAGAAGTTTCTTGTAAAAATCACAATTCAAAAGCTGAATATTTGCTATTATATACCCAGCGTGATTGAAAAATATGGTGCACTTAAATAAAAATAATTATTACCATACAAGATGCACTGCCATCGACCCCCCTGAAAATACTCCTACCTAGGTCCCATATACTTCTTACATCATTCCTGCCACTGTCTGAAACAGATCTGAAAGTCCTTTCTCACAAGAGGTCCTACTTGCATCGTTGTAGTTGTCTCGATGTCCTGAGTTGATTCAGAATGTGGACCTTTCACGCTCATTCTGACTTTGTGGTAGAGACAGAAGTTGCATCATGCCAGAGCCGGTGAACGAGGGAAAGGATGCGTCACAGTATTTGTATGAGTGTACCTCTCCTTCGGATGACACTCAGCAGCGGTATTCACCCTCTTTAATCACATCCCATGTATGTGTACGTATGTGTGTATGTAAGTGTGTGTGTATATGTATGTATGTATGTGTATATATGTATATATAAGTATGCGCGCACACACTCACACACACATCCATCCTCACTGGGGTCTGGGCCCAGGTTCTCACACATCATAGGAATGAACTTTAACACTGAGCTACATTCCAAGCCTGTTATTACCAATATCAAAGTCTCTTCCTACATCCTGGACAAGGTGAAGCTATATGAAATATTTTCGCCCAGATCAAGTGTGAGTTCATTGTCTGTTTCATCGATCATTTAATATTTATTAAGCACTGCTATAGGCAAGTCCTCTTGCTGCTCTGTGAAATTCAGAAATAACCAAAGCAGTGTCACTGTCTCATCTCTGCCCCAATAATTTAATGAAGAAGTTTGCCTCTTCATGCACTAACGTTGAGCTAATTCTTACCTTTTTCTATAAACAGTAATTAGACACATTTGCTCTGACATCAGACAGGTCTAGGATTCTAATCCCTACTCTATGTTTGATAGGTTATGCTACTTAATGAATAACTTTAAATGTCTAAGTCCTATTTTCCTTACTGGTAACATGGTACTGTCATTTTTCTTTGTGCTGTTTCTCATGCTGATCTTTATATGCTTCTTTCTAAGAAATGAAAAAGCAACATGTAGTATTCAGGAGCTAACCTCCTTCTACCATCCATCCTTGATACCTGCTGGCCTGGCCCTCACGGATTGGTCTCAGTAGTTTTCCATGAACGTAAACAATTTCATAGAATGTCAACATCAGACTAGGTCAATCTTTGTTCTCAATGAATCCAGACAAAAATAAGACCACTGCATAATCATGTCTGAAACAGATAACAAAATAAAACATTGTGAGAACTGAAAAATGATAAGCATGCCCCATTCTGGCTGGCTCATATGATTGGTTGTTTTTTGTTTTTTTTAACCAATTACAATTTCTGCCTCACTCAGGCGCTCCTCCTTCTAGATACACTTCCAGTACCAGCTGTAAAGTACCACTGCTAACACAAAGCAGAGCTCATTTTCATATACTGTCCCCCGAACCACTTAACACAGGTCTAAATTGGATAATAAATCCTACATCAGCTCAGTGAGATCACCGTGTAGTCCTCACCTTGGTTTATGTTATCTAATGCTGCAGCTTGCAATAAACAACTTTTGCTAGTACTGGTGGTCTTGACTGGGACACATGGGTGCTGCTGACACCTGCTGTCTGCAGGTCTCCACTTGTCACTACTTCTCTTTTGTGCCAAAGTGATTTTTCAGTCTCCTGACTTGTTTTTCCTGTTACACTCTTAATGTTCCAGATACGCAGTAAATGGTTTCTGAATAAATGAATTTTTCATCTCTACACTTTTCACCTTTTTCTCTGTCATAGCCTTAACTCAGACAAGCTTTGGGAAGAATCAGTTCAGCACTGTATCCCACACTGAGCACAAAATTGCAGATCACCGACTCCCTCACACCAGTCTCTCTGGACTTAGGCAGCATTGATCAAAAGAACAGAAATGAACCATTTCAACTTCCTGTTGTGCAGTGAAGGCACACAAGAAGATCACGACAGAGTTTTGACTTTGTATGGCATGCATTTAGGTGTACTTATATTTTTAGTAATAAAATAGTTGCACTTGTTTTCCTTCTATCTGGTTGAGCTCAGTTATTATAGTTATTATTTTAATTTCACTTAACTCTGTGACTTTGTATTTCTGCAATCACCCATAGTTTCTACTTGCAGATTTTTAGGTTATAAACACACACATGCAATTAACTGGGTTGAAAGCATATGAGGTTTGTACACCATAAAATTAAAGCAAACCCAAAACATAAATTTTGCTATTTCTTCTCCCCCTGTGTGCCCATTTAAACTTTCAGTGGAAATGAGCCCTCATGTGGGCAGTTTTGTAGGGATCTGTCAAATAGGTTTGAATTCTTTTTTCTTTTATCTCTCATTTATTCACGTACTCAACATGGAGCCACTTTGGATTTAAACATCACTTAGGACTGACAAACTTGCCTGGTGTACACAAGAAACATAGAAGCACATCTTCTTAGCTTTCTCTTCTTCTAAATTGTCAGAATTTCAGCGAATTTATTCTCTACAAACACTACCAGTGACTTCTTTTGGAGCCTGAGATTTTGTATTTCCATAGGTTAGGATTCCAGGATTACTAAAAGCCAGCAGTAGAAAGACAAATGTATGAAGTTATGTTAGCCCAGTCTCCACTTTCCACATGTTCTAAAATAAAAATGAAGTCGACAGATAACTTATGATTCTGCTTGGTTCAGACTGTCCGCAATCAGTGTCTTACCTTAATGGAAAATATTTGGTTTTCCCCTTAGAGAAACAGGTATAGCATAGTGGAAGTAGTTTGACAGAATTTCTCAATTGGTTCATATACCCACTCCATTAAAGAAAGTCTGCCTTTGCTCATACAGTAAGGCCCCGGGGTTCTAGATTCATCCTAGCTTGAGTACTTTATCTTGAGAATTTCTCAGCTATGTCAGGATACCGTAACTAATGCTTAAGAACTCATGTAGCACCAAAGATATGTGGGCAGAAGGTCAAGCGTTATCTAAAAGAAACAGATGTGAAAGACAATTAAGACACAGAAGACTTCCCTGATTGGGATCATTGGTCAGTGTACCTGGAATACTTTGCAAAATATGCAAAGCTAAGATGAATTTTTTTGTTTTGTTTTGTTTGATTTTTTGAGACAGGGTCTCACTATGTAGTTGAGACTGACCTGGAACTCACTATGTAGCCCAGGCTGGTCTCCAACTCACCTCGATCCTCCTGCCTCAGCCTCCTGAGTGCTGGGATTACAGGCATGTGCCACCATGCCTGGCTCTAAGATGAATTTTTTTGTTTTGTTTTGTTTGATTTTTTGAGACAGGGTCTCACTATGTAGTTGAGACTGACCTGGAACTCACTATGTAGCCCAGGCTGGTCTCCAACTCACCTCGATCCTCCTGCCTCAGCCTCCTGAGTGCTGGGATTACAGGCATGTGCCACCATGCCTGGCTCTAAGATGAATTTTTAAAGCAAAGGTTTGGCATGAATTCCTGCTGGGGTGGGGATGGATTTCAGAAAACACAGGAAAACTATAAAGCATAGTGTATTATTTGGAGTCCTAGTATAGAACCCTATGATAAAAAAATGACCTTTAGTTAAGAAACTGCCAATGCAATTGCCATGTTGTAAACCCATGGCACACTCCTGGATACATATACAGAAAATCCTCAGTCTATAAAGCAAATCAACTGCTTATAAAATTCACTTGCAGAATTTTGCTGCTATACAGCATTAATTAGATAGAATGAAGTCAAAACACTCTCAAAACACAACTGGCAAGAATGGATGAGTACTATAAAGAACACCCCGATCATTTAAACCTAGAGAAAGCTACAGTCATATGGTACTACATTTATAAAAGTGAATGTAAATTGGCTAAACAGCTTTGGAAAAAACTCTCAGAAATACGCTAAAACTACAAGGGGTGCTCAAAACTACAGTGAACATTGAAATTTTATCGCAATAATTTCCCTCAAAATGTTCCTGCTTACTTCCTGCATGCTTATCCAATGGTTAGTGCTACTTTCTAAAGCAATTCTGGAAGTCCACTCTTTCTGGGGGCTGGGGTTGTGTTTTTTGTTTTCTGGGGGCTCTACCACAAGCACATTCTGTTAATCCTTGCATAGAAATTAAAACCAAGCTCTGTATATAGCTGAAACATTGTGAATTGTAGCTCTAAGCTCAATCTCACTTGAGACCACCTGGCACATACCAAAACTTTCTTCAAAAAATATATTTGAAAACTGATAAAAATACTTATTCTTCTTTTAATGATAAAAGATAAAACATATTCTTACTTGAGCAGAGAGCAATGACTACTTTTGTTCACTCATGACTGTTTTGTTACTAGTGTTTAGGGATATTCTTTAGAAGACTTGCACGGTCTGGATTGAGGATGGTGAGTTTTTGGCAATCATCTAAAAATATTACTCATTGCTGTATGTATATGTGTTTTACACTTCTGTGGAAGTGCTCATACTGATATTAAAAGTATGACACAATGGCTAATTGACAGGAAAACCTTGAAATAATCAGGGAAACAAAGTTCTCTATAGCTAATAGAATTCTGATCTCTCCCTTTCTTAATTAGCAGCATTTGGCCTGGAAATATTCCTGAAACATGGAAGTGTTCTTCCATGGATATCTTTACAAGGTATGATTAAAAAGTATGGCAGGACCAGGAATTCAGTTCAGTGGTTCTACCCACCTGCCTCACAAGGACAACTTCCCGAGTTCAATCCCTGGTAGCAAAAAAAGAAAACAACACTTCAAAAAATATGGCAAATGCTGCTGCTGTATGCTATCCAGTGGAAAATCAGGCTTGTAAAAACTCTATGGTGTGTCCTCCACCTTATTCACAAGGTCTGGCACTGTGTGACTTCTGCCTCTTCCTCACAGTGAAAATGATCATGAAAGGTAAATGTTCACAATCGATTCAGGGCATCAAGCGAGCCACAACAGTGCAACTAAAGACACTCACAGAAGGGGACTTCCAGAACCGCTTCAGAAAACAGCAAGGATGATGGGTTATGGGAGTTTGATAGGAGGAGGAATATTTTGAAGGGGATTAATGGAGATGCCATTAATGAAATCAGTGACCAAAATCATTTTATTAAATCTGAGACAAATAATTTATGTATAAATTATGAACATTGTGTATATTTCAAATCCTATTGGTAAAACACTGGCTTAGCACTAGGAAATTTGCATTCTGATTCTAGCTCTCCTCCTTCCTAGCAATGTCATCCAAAAAATCTTTGACCCTCAGTCTCTGATTATAACCTGGCAGTATCTATGTACATGAGGATGGTAGATCCAATGCTGAGAATAAGATTTGATGATTTCTCCAACCAAAGGGCCAGACTAATGAGGCCATGTTTCTGGGATATTTCTGACTCCAAGTATTCAAGAGTATTATTGGCAGGATCCAAAATGTCTTCCAAAAGCACCAAGGAGGGAAGGCTGGGCTGTCTGCTGATGGGCTCTGCAGAAGTCACTGGATCACGAGTGGTCTAATTTCATCATTTAGATGAATCCATTGATGAGTTCGTAAGCTAAAGGGGCTGTGAGGTTGGGGTGCCTGCTTAGAGAAACTAGGTCACTGAAGCACGCTTTTGAAGAACATAACTGATCCCCGACTTCCTCTCTCTGCTTCTCTTCTCTCTGCTCCTACGCTGCCAGAAGGTGAGTTGCTTTTCTCCACCATGATGTTTCTATAGGCCTAAAAGGAAATGCAGCAAGCAGCACCGGCTGAAGCTGCCAGAATAAACCTTTCCCCTTTTAGGTTGATTTTTTTCAGGTATTTCATCACAGCAACCAAAAGCTGATACAAAATTGTCCTTGTTCCTTCTGGCTGCCATCTTGTCACCGTAAAGAAGGCAACTTGGCAAGAGAAACAACACGCAAAGGAAGATGGAGGGGAGGAATCAAAGAACATTTGAACAAAGACCCTAATACTCTATACTGGGGACTTCTGGGCCTCCACCTCTTGTTGTAAAAGACAACCTGTCCCTCTGTCACTTAATCCAGTTGAAATGAGTCTTTTACTTGGAACATATTGTTCCATGATAAATGCTTCAAGAACTGTCTTCCTTCCCTATCTTTGATTCACAGCCATAAAGGGTAGTTCATTAAGAGCGAAACAATGTATACTTACTGTGTCCTTTGATTGGCAAGAACACGTGTGTGTATGTATGTATATGTATGTATATGTATATATGTGTGTGTGTGTATATATATAATTTTATTTAATCCTACAAACCTGTCATTGTGCAGATAAGGCAACACAGGCACAGAGAATGACATAATTTGCTTAAAGGAACACAGAATTCAAATTAGGAATGTCTTATTGCAGGTTTCATTAATGTTTTCATTATAATATCCAGCATGATGATTATGAACCTTTATGGAAGATTCCCTGGTTGACCGATGTGCTAAAATGGATTCTTTAAAAGGTGTCAAGAAATACCCTGGATAATCACCAATGCATTTGCAGTGAATAAAACACTGGCTGGATAGTGGGGCAGTCCATTTAGTCTTCTAACCAAAAACTGCAAAACCCTGAGAACAAAGAAATTATTAAAGGCTACAAAAAACCATCATTGATTACATTTCCCTATGTGATTTTCCTCTTTATTTTAGAAATCCTTTCTTAATTCAAAAGAAGCTATTATTAAAAATCTAATCTCTTTTCATGAGAAAAACAGTGCATACTGCAAATGTCTCAAATTGTGTTCTAAACACAGTTCCACTGAAGGGTAGAATAGCAGGGCTATTATCAAGTCATAAGGGAAAAGAATAGACACCTCTGAATAAATATAGGGGAATTCTTATCATGAAAAGTGGCTTATTTGGCTACAAACATCTTCAGAAAAGTGACATCCTCAGAAAAGTATTCTTCTCTTTTTTTGTAAGCAACACATAAAAGTGCCAGATTCTATGAAACACATGTCAAAATCAAGAAGAAAACTAAAATAAATGTTGAAAACAGGCAGCATTAAGAAGCAAAACTGACTTCAGTGAAGGAAACTGGGAGGCAGGACACATAAATAAACTCTTGTGTTTGGATTTTAATGGCAAGGTCTTCCCTGTTGTTCTCAAATTGAAGAAAATCATGGGATATTTGTTTAGATGACAAAAATTTGGCAAAAGTGAATGCAAATTTTAAAATTGTTCATGCTGTTGATCACACATTTATTGTGATTAGTCTTTTAGAAACAATGTAAATATTAACTACTGTGTCTTTTGTAGGATAGAATGTCCAATAATGAATAGAGTATAATAATTTAGATTTTGTGATTTTAAAAAAGAAAAAAAAAGCATTGATTTGCTACCACAGGATGATCATGAGGCCTAAACATCTAACTTCTCCATTTGACTTATTTTTTAAAAATCTTTCTGGTCAGAAGAATCAACAAATGTCTTAAAATGTTACCGATATATTTAAAAAGTAGAAATAATGCTCTGTTGATTATGGAATACTACACAAACCAGTATTCAAAAGTATTCTTATTAATTTAACATAAATAGATAATTTGATATAAGGGACTAATTTTTAGTAATGATAACACAGTCATTAAATCATTTTAATGATAGCCAGCAAATATTTACTCGTGTTAACTGTGAAAGTATAAAACTGGAACCCAACAAAAACATCAGAGGTATGATTTTTCCTCTCAAGGAATTCTTCAGCTATGAAAGACTCATAATCATAAAAAGAAATAGAACACAAGGAACGTTCTAAGAGACACAAATGCGAATCACTGGCATTCAGTACGGAAACGCACACTTTCAGTTGGACGATGACATCCGCCTCACCCTGGATCTGTCATTTGGATTAACTCGAAGGAGAAGCAAAGGCATAAAACACGTTTGAGAATTGTATTTATCACCTTTCATGTTGCTGGGATAAAATATCCAACACTGACAACTTAAAGAAAGAGACGTTTCCTGTGGGCATTTTAGTCCGTGGTTGGCTGGTTCCACCGCTGAAACGTTACTGTGGAGGGCGTGGTGGAAGAGAACTGCACACTTCCCAGTCATGAGGAGGAGGAACACAGGGGCAGAGTGTGCTAAGCGCCCTTCAAAGTCGTGTCGCCGGTACTCACCTCCAGCTTGGCCTCATCTCCCAGAGGGACATTCAGCTGTGAACACCAGTGGATCAATTGCCCTGATCAATATAGTGGTTCTGTGATCACCACTTCTCCAAGACTTTTAATCCAATCAAGTTGAGAAGTAAGATCAACTGCTTCAAGAGGCTGGACTTTAGACACCTGAGATAGTTCATCAGCAGGGGTAGGGCACATTGGTGGAATCTATTTGTTTACTAAATCTTTCCTCACTTCATAAATTTTACCATCAGTTTTACTGTTTTCTTGTCTTTCTATAGATGAGTTAAGGATTTCTGAGCAAAACAGAAATGAACTGTTTGTGCTCTTCTCTTTAATAGACCCATATATTTGAAAATGTTCCATCTTCTTCCAGACACCTTCCATGTGGAGTAGAAGTAGTAAAGTTAGCTCAGTTTTCAGCCTTCTCCTACTGTTAGGGTGTGTTGCAATTTCTCTTTTTCAAAATGCCACCAAAGCAAACTGCCACTTGTCATTAGATGCAAATCTTGAGTCTATACTCTATTAGATGTGACCCCGATCATCCCTCTTACCCTTTAATTAGGGTGGTCTTTACTTGGGGAGGCAGAGGGCATGTCACCAGTTGTCGCTCTGGAATTCCTGAAGTACAGTTGTGAATCTGCAGCATGACTGGCTTCTATGTTGAAAGATATGCTCCTATCCAAGGGTCCCCTGATTTGCTGCACAACATAATAACCAAGAGGTCATGCTTAATTAATATAGAGCACAGCTGTACATATGGGGATTTTATGGCCACTCTTCTCTGACCTTTGAAACTTGGATCTCTTATGTCCATTTAATTAAGAATGTTTTTCTAACTCCGCTGTAGTCTGCCCCTTAAATTTTGCTGTACTCAGATGTGTACTCTTTCAATTCCCAGATGGTCTCCTATTCTCTTTATGTGTCAGTGTTGATATCACCACTAACTGTCACAGCTCCAGTTCTCATCCCTCTTGTACAAGATACAGTACCTGCTCTTCACTGCCTGTTGGCCATCATCATCTAGAGATAATGGTCGTATTAAGAATTGTGATACGCTGAGCACACATCAAGTACCAAGCACCAAGGAATTTAGATACCTTAATAAGCTGAAACTTCTGCACAATTCTTTAAACTACGCTATCTCTTTTCCCTTATGGTCTGAAAGTGAGAGAGGCTAGGTCATGTCATGCACTCAAGGTCACACAAGTGGTACTCTGAAGAACTTGGCTTCTAAACCTTCTAAAACCTGACCTAGGGAAACCTAGGGTCTTTGCATTATGCTTTGCTGCAGACTGCCTGGGAACCTCCGGGCCTGTTTTCCCAGTATCTACAAGCTCACTTCCGTCAGAAACCTGGGATTGCTTCTGCCTCACTCTCTCTAAGCCATTCACTTCATCCCTTAGGTTTATTCTAATCTTCGTTCCATCCACTGATGCTGTGCAATTCCTATTATACTTTCCTTGGGATGTTTCAAAAGACTTTCTATCAGTTTTCCTATTCTCAAGATTTTCCCCTTTTTAATCCATTCTCTCTAACCCTGCCACAGTCATATTTCACAAAAAATACCTAAGTTGGATTGCAGATCATTTTAACTTACTTCTTTATATCTTTTTTGCAGTTTCTGCTATAGCAAGCAGGTGTTCTTATGAACCCAGACAAACAATACATACTTCAAAGTGAAAGTCTTTGAAAACGCTGAAATTTTCAATGTAGAAAAATGACTTTCAGAGTCATTATCTAGAAAATTTAATTTGGAAGTAGAGTATATGAGGGATTGGAGAAGAAAATAAAGCAAAAGAACCTGGCATTTTCTGCTGTCTGTACTCTTAGTATTTACATTTTGGATAAGACACAGAAGATATGTCTCTGATTTGGGGATCAGATTAAATTGGAACACTGAGAAATTTGCCGTAAGTGATCCATGCCTTTTCCAGGTCAGCTCAGACTAATGCTGGGAGCATTACTACTAAAATTAATGCTGTGCACCAGGGAACAGATGCGAGTCCATCATGAGAGTTCAAGAATAGGGAAGCCTGATAGCTAATCCATCCTGATACCCTCTTTAGCTTTGGGGAATTGAGTTGCTAAATCTGCTTTGCAGAAACGTGGTTAATAAATATGCACAGGCCTTGATTCATTAGTTAATACGTCTGCTGCTCAAAGTAGCCACATTTTTCACTCCAAACATCTCTCTTTGTATACAGCTATTGAATTTTTTCCCCTCACTCTTTGGAGTTCTCTTAATTATCAGCACAAAATCAAGTTCATGAATTAATTGCTGACTTTAAACTCACAAGACCACGTGAGCTAATTTATTCATTTTTGGACAAAGTATAGTTCTCAGACTTCAAAAATTTCCTAGCCTCTAAACTTTACCTTGGTGTAAAGTTACATAGGTAATGTTCACAAATTCCTTGCTTCCAATTACAGAGTAGATATATGTCTCATAAATTTCTGCTCCATTTTATACAATTCAAAAATGAACTATTTACACTATAAATGTTTAAAATTTAAAAACAAACATTAAACTATTTCATCAGTGCTTTAAATTGATGGCCTTGTTAAATGCAACTGGAAAGACAGTAAAGGTTCTGGCATGGTACAGTTCATTGAAAAGGGATTATGACATGGATTACCTGGAAAAATTGCAATGGAAAATACTTTCAAGAATAATTTCTAAAGGTTTCAAATTATTATTTTACTATTATTATTAAAAAACATACAAAGCACTAGGAATGTCAATATTCATGAAATGAACTGCTGCTCTCAGAGTACTACGTAAGGAAATTGATCCTAAAGTATCTCTGACATTTCAGAGAAGGTGACGTTTAGGGCTACCGAAGAATGCAAATTAATTCAGAGTAGCTGCAGAACTCTAGGGGTGGCAATTTAGTCTAATGGGAACTTAATAACTCATATTATACACATTAGTAATCTGATGCTTTGCTTACAGTAAATTAAAACCAATGAAATTATAAATCACTTATTAAAGCAAAAAGAATATCTCCTTGAATTAAATTTGAATCTTCTCTTAACTAAGAAACAGCAGGTAGAAAGAATCCTTGTTGTTTCCAAATGAATTTCAATCAAGTTTAGTGTTCGTGTTGGAGCATTAAGTAAGCATGTTTAATTTTAGACAACACAACAAGTGTCTTTCCTGAAATCACATAATACGGAAATACATGACCTATGTATTTCATAAGTTCACCCTAAACTACACACTGACTTCTATTTTATAGCCTCAGGGGAAAGGATCTTCATCATGTGAATTCAACTGTAAATTATTGGCAATGGATTGCCCAGAATTCAAGCTCAATTATTTCACCAGAATAACAGCAATAGTATAAATCCAAAAGAAATAATAAAATTATTTCACAATCCAGAATCTATGTAAATTATTCTATAGACACTTGAAAAAAAAAGCATGATTAAGTGATTCTTTTATTTGCATAATCATGGTAACCTGGGCTAGTTTTCCTAGCACCAAATATGAACTTTTATGTCTCTCTGGAGCCTTTAGTTTTTATCATGCTGATCTGCAGATATTTACCTGTTAACATTTCCAAGTTGATGAACTCTAATGACACACTCAGCCATTCAACTACTCACACAGTCACTTACACAACATTTGTGCCTATTCAATGCCAGGCAGGGCTTCAGAGCCTCACACATGAAATAGTGCATGACACCAACTCCATACCCTCATGGCCAGTCTCCGGAGGAGGAAGCAAACAACCCACGAGGTACACAGACCATTTATCAGTTGAGCACAGGTGCCTAGGACAGAGAGAATGATAAAGGGAGGTAGGCAGGGAAAGCCTTAGCGATGTCATTATACAAGTATTAAGCTCACATTAATAAAGGGTGGGAGCCATGAAGAACTCTGAGGAAAGAGCATTTCAAACATGGGGTTGGCAAATTAGAAGCCTGGTGGTTGAAGAAGAGGAGTTTGCTTAATGATCTCTTGCTAGAGGTGGGTGAGCTTCAGAGAAAGAAGTGGGAGCCAGGATCAGAGAAGTTGTGGTGGATGGTGGTGGCGGCTGTACAGACCATTGAAAAGACTGTAGATTTTACAACAAGAGGAACACTGACGGATTGTATGCATAGGTATGGCATGACCGGACCAGCTGGTTGTAAGAAAACCCTAGTGATGATGTGAAGGGTATACTGGAGTGAGAGCTGAGGGGAGATAAGAGCAAAGAGTAATAATACAGGTGAGAGATAGTAAGGGTTTAGAGCTGAATCTTGGATCTGAAAAGAAGTGGTAATAATCTGAATATATTTTAAAAGTAGAACCAATAGGAGCTGCTGATGGAATCAATGGTATCTGAAAAAGAGAGAAGAGTCAAGGATATCTTTTCAATCTGAAAAATCTAGAATGTTAGAGGTATTTTTACTAAGCTGGGAGAATCAAGTAGGAAGAGTGGTGTGAGGTGAGAAATTAACAGAACCATTTTGTACTTGTTAAACTTTAGATATATAACAGCCTTGATGAAAACATGGAGTAGAGAATTTGGAAGTAAGTTTTGAGTTACCCGTAGAAGTCAGGGCTGGTGATGTTAATTTGTGAGGTGCTGGTAAATAGAATGCATTTCCCTAAAATATAAAATAGGGAAAAATGTCAATCATCCTATGGAAAAATGGATTAGAGGAATACACAGTTCACAGAAAAAGCAGAAAAAGTGATGCAAATGGCTTCATACTATAAACAAAGTTACTCAAACTAACCTATTGGACTGACACATATCCAAAGTTATGACAAAATACAGTGTTGGGGCCTCTGAAAGAGTCAACTTTGTGGAGAAAAATGTCCTCTCTCACAAAGTTGGTTAGGATGCAGAATGGCACAGCTATTAGAGTCTCATTTGGTGGCTGTATAAGTAGTTACCTTTTGATCTGGAAATCAGTTTCATAAGAACTATGGTTAAAAAAATATCACTACTAATATATGCAGAAATCTGTCCATTATAAGAATATATGTGATAGCAAAAGCACTAAAATAACTCAAATGTCCTTCAATAGAAGATTGGTTGAATAAATTGCAGAGTGTCCAACAGAGAACTCCACAACTTGAAATGGATGAGGAGAATCTCTGTGTGCACCATTCCAGGAAGCAATCTTTGTGGTGTATTTTTGAGTAAGAAAGGCAAGGAAAAGGTAGGTAAAAGTCTGCCATTGTTCATCAGAGAAGGCAAATATGTTATAGTTGGGAGGGAGAAAGGCATTTAAAATTAATTAAGCCTCTATTCCCAACAAGCAATTTAGAGAAAACAGAGAAAATTGAATCATATAGTAAAGGTCACAGATGGAAAGTAATCAACAAAATGAAGACTGTGAGTAAATAACTGTATTTCTTCTATAGATAGATAAATTGCAACTAATAAAAAGAAAAATTACTATAAGACAAGATATTAGAAAAGGGACACATCAATCAATCCCACTGTACTGATTTCTTCTAGAGACAAATCACTTTTTAAGAATATATTTATAAGGTGAGTAGAAATTAGGGATCATGACATTTGGTCGAAATAAATATTTGGTGTAAATTAACTTGGGTATGTTAATGGTATTGTCATGACTTTTATATTGTAGAGCTATTTACTGAAATACTTCTATATCAAATGATATGATGCTTAGAATTTGTTATGAAATAACGGGGATCATGAGAATGAAAGGAGGCTACCCATGAAAAGAGACTACATGAGTCGATTATTGCTGTCGTAGGCAGTGACCTCAAAGGAAATTCATCACACATTCATTACAAATTCATTACATTGCTGACTTCTGTTTATGATTAAAGCTTTCCATACCAAAATTTAAAATTGTAGTAGGTCTGAAACTTTAAGCTACTCGGAACTAGCCAATCAGTCTCTCCTGGTTCATGGCTAGTGACAGAAGTTAGAACATTCTTGCTTCAGAGTTAAAGAATTTAATAATTCCAGAAAAATAAGCAGCCAGAATATTTGGATCTGTTTCTCTTGATCATCAGATCTTAAGAGTGATGCCAAATGGTCCAAACTATTTTATCTCCCAAGGCTGTTACCAATCTTGAAAGGATGTTATGAAAGAGATCAGGCTGCTCTGCTCACACATGGGCAGAAACACAAGAGACCTGTAGAGAAATGATTCTTCACAACACTACCCGGGAGACTAAAATGATTCTGCATCCTTTAAACCCCCAGGTGAATCCGATCCATCTATAGAAGCGAGACTTAGTGTGTTTTCTACATTTTCTCTTGTAGTTTGACTTACTGCAGCGATATTCTGGGAGTCAAATTTTTCTTATCAAATTTATATAATTAATGTATTTTAACACTAACTCTTTTTTTTGCTCTCTTGTTTCCAGCAAGGGACACAACTTTGGACCCTTTATTATAAAGTAGCCACACTTTGCTCCCTACAGCTCCTTTGAATATTATTTGAAATGTCTCATACTATCTTTTGCTTGAGAGGCCTTGCAAAATATCCCTGGAATTCATGTTTACGAACTTGGACTATTTCTTACCTACAAATAGTTTGCCACATGTTGCAGGATTTGATTGTTCTTTGGAAGTATTTTCAGATTGGGCTATATTTTCCTGACACATCTCTTAGGCCAGCAAAAAATGCAACTATTTTCTTTTTTTTCCTCTAGTGACCACACTAATTTTGTTTCCTGACACAAATTTATCTTTGGTTTCAATACGTACAGGTAGTTAATTTTGTTTTTTGTTCTTTTCTGTTTTGTAGAAATTAGGCTTTTATTATTTTTTAATAGGATCCTTTTTCATACATATTTGTTATTATTCTTCCTGATATTTCTTTCATGTATCTGTTTCTTCTGAAGTGGAGAACATATATAAACATAGTTCTGTATTAAAGGCTGCTTAAAGCAGCAATTTTTGTTCTTGTAAATATCAAGCATTGCACATGTGCATCTGTGCTATGTTTGTGGCTGAATAAACTCTAATGATTTCTGGACACTAATAAATAATTGCTACATACAGGCCCATGTTTGACTCTTATGGACTTCTATATGGCTGTGTTACCTAATATTTGATGATACAAATTCTGAAGCTCAACTATGTTAGTTCAGAGCTAGCCTTGTTACTTCATTGATGTCAACCCTACTTGGATACAATACTAGCCATTTATCCATCCCAATGCCCTTATCCTGGAAGTGAAGATTCACCCCTGTGTACTATATTTCTTTATAAGGATATGGAAGATGATATGTGTAAATCGTCTATAACAGGATTTGGCATATTTTAAGGACTACTTAACCTCAGCTTCTGTAGATGATGTCTCCCTCCCTCGTTTCTTCTCTCCCTTCCTTCCCCTCTTCCTCCTTTCTTTACTGCTTTCCTTCCTGTAACAAATCAAACCATCTGGATCTAATGTTCCTTATCAGTGATATTAAGAAGTTGAGTTATATTCCCTTTAAGCTACAACGTATTTGACAGGTACCAAAGTGTATTAAAAATTACAAACTTAATAAACAATTATAAGTAATATGTTTTTTCTCACACTGAGTTTACTGGTACATTTTAGGTATACAGTACAGTTACACTCATCATTGGGATCATGACAGGTCTTGGTTCTCATTTTTTCCCCTTGTCCCTGCCTTCCCTTCACCCCCTCCTGTTTTTTACAAGAACAAAACCCAAAAGATTACATGGTAGGAACTTTGTCAAAGGCTGTTTATTGTTTTACATATCATTTAGTTCTCATAATTATCCTAAGATAAGTTATCTGAAGAAGCAGATATTATTGTTTTCTTCCTGTTGAAATAAAGAACTTGACTGCTAGAGGGCTAAAATAACTTAGTGTAGGTTATACAAACATTTCAGTATTGCTACCAAGGAGGATTTGAAACCAGATCTGTAAAACTTTAATATGTGAGAGCTTTATAAAGAAACCCATTATCTCCCCAAGCTTAGTAAAATATAAAATTTTAGACGCAAACATCTTTGCTTCTTGAATATATTAGTCAATTCTGATTCTTTGTAAAAATAATAGCACCAAAGTCGGATTTACCCTATAAACAAAATAACTATTTCATGGTTTTGAACGAATAAGAGTGATCACCACCATTCACAGGGATAAAATGCTTGACTTTAATAGTATCTATCATTACTCATTGGTGAATTCCATGTTCTTAATTGTCTAAAATATCCTATTACAATTTATGTAAGAAAAATAATGTAAAGCTAATGTCTGTTCTAAAATCATTGCCATGTGACTAAAGAAAATAATAGTAACATCACTAATACAAATCAAATGTTCCCTGTAATCCTCGACCTCTTTGTGATTTCCCCTTAGGCTGAAACAGTTATTTTATGCTAACTCCTAGTTTCTTTCAGCCGCTCTCTGTTCATTCCTATTGTCACCTTCTTGTGTTTTAGTTGATCTGTTTACAGTTTGTGAGTTTAGTGTTATTGATGGTGCTTTCCTGCTAAAGTACTTGGGTCAAATCAATTGAGCAGCAAAGCAAATTAACTTAACTGCTTGCTTATTCCATTTTAAAATACCCTACATACCCAATCAATAGCACATAGGGAGAAAAATGTAGGAAGGAGTAAGAAATTTGGCATATGGAAATAGAAGTATTTTGCATCTACAGCCAAGACTTGCCAAAGATAAGATGAGTTTGTCTTGAATATCATTTCAGGAACAGACACAGGTATGAGTTATTAGACTTGAGACTGGTCCTACTGAGAGCACAGCGGGGGTCATGCTTGGAGAGACATTTCAGTCTGCACTTGCTGATGTAGTTTATCCTTTGACATGTTTGGTGAAAGAACCCTGGAGCCTGGGTGAGCTCTGATCTTCCTTATGCACCATGTCATCTGAGTTAAATCATGTCACCTCCTTCAATTTGAATTTGTCTCCTACCAAAAGTAGGATCTATCAGTCTGCAGAACTGGAAGGTTTTTGTAGATCTAAAACATGCAACTGTTACCTGTTGTTTCAGGCTAAGTTGAGAGTAAGATGTAACTGAAATTTCTAGTTATTCTAATACTATTATTTATTAAACGAAGATGAAATAGGGCACATAAAGTCCCCAAAATAGGCTCTTAAAATTCTAACCTGTGGTTTTTCAAGGTGGTTTGATAAAGTACTATACTCAGTGTTTTCAAATTCCATTAGAGATCTTATTACAGAGGGTTAAGTTCACATCTCCGTAGCTGAACTCATTAAGGGAGAGGAGTAAATACTTTAAAGCATTATTAGCCAAGAAATGGTTGGGAGCGTGGGAGGACTAGGAGAAGCCTGGCGGTTTCGAGGCAACAAGAAAGATTTCAAAATTTTGATGTACAGATGTTTTAAAAAGTTAACAGAATACAGGTTTGCTCTTTGATGTGTGGACAGTTTTGGGTATGTAAAAATACTCTGCACCTTCCAGCTCAATTATACTTAATGTAATTTAAAATCGCATTTGAAAAGCAAATGCTCCTGCTTTTCTTTCTTTGTAAGCGAACACTGTTGGTCAGCTCCGCATGATTTGGGGATTCAGACGCATCTATTGCAAATAATGCCACAAAGGTCTATATTTTTGTACCTCTGTACTCAAATATAGTGGCACATTGTGCTAAAAGGCACATTTAACATCAAACAGTGTGTCCCTGGCGCTCTTCAATCACAAGGCAACATTCACGCCAGACCAGAGGATGAAAGCGGAGTGCTGGGCTGGAATACACTACAGAGGGGCTGATCAACCCCCTCCTCCCACTCCGCGCACAGCAAACTTTGAGATTAATGCGTATACAAAACCACCACCAGGAGAAACGTGACAGATTCCCGGGGCCTCTATTTCTATAGGAAAGCTTGCCCCGTGTTTAGCTTTGCTATGTGAACAAGGGCAGTTCTGTTGCGACTTGTGTTTGCTAACAGCCTAGTCCCTGCCATCTTCCTGTATTTCTCAGCTATTACTATCATAAGAAGGCCAGCAAGTGTGCAGCAGAACAACAGGTAAACAAACACACTCCAGTGAGTAACACCCACCCCGTGAACCCCCAGACAAAATGGCAACCAGAAAGGAACACTTTTCTCCAAACTACCGGAGCATCGCCTGCCCTCTTCTAGCTGAGGAGAACTGCGCGGTATCGGGAGGATCTGTTGACGGACGTCAGGCGGCTCCAGCTGTCAGAAACACAGCTGTGCGGTTTCCTTCTGACTGAGCAGTGCCCGCTGCCCCCCAGCTAGCGTGCTCCTGACAAGGTACAGTGGAGAGCTGCAAAAGAGCTGAGCACTTGGCTTCTAATAGCAAATGCAAAAAACAAATTGCATTCGCAGTGCTGCCTGATGCCACGCGATTAGACGGGTGAGTTTGTTCTGGTCCACTAATTCGGCAGACATCGGAACAGTTTCTCCTGGTGACTGTTAAAATGTTAAAGCAGTTAAGGGAGAAGACTTTGAAAAAACCAAACCAAACAAAAACCCTCTGCCACAAAGTGGGGGGCTGATCAAGCTTATTAGAGCTACTCAATTAGGAGGAAGCAAACAAGGTCATTTAACATCTTTGTTGGGGTGAAAACTCAATGAGACCTCTCCACAACTTTTTTGCACAAAGTCTTCATGTTGAACTTGAACAGCGGGAGAGGAAAACTCAATATTTTAATGTAGCACTTCTAATTTTTTCCCAAAGCCCTGTACATTATCACGAACTAACAGCGCTGACAGATACAGCATATTCACAGTCTCTAAGGCATGGCTAGTCCAATACACACGTATGAACTCATTCAGTCTTCTCAACATACCTGTGTGATACACACTCATGCTGTTTCTTTTTACAGATGAAAGAACCGCAGCCCAGAGAGGTTAAGTAATTAACCAAGATCACAGAGCTGGGCAATGGTAGTTCCAGAATATAAATTAACTCTTGAGTCTCAGTCTGTGTGATCGCTACGTTCTGCTCTCCTGAACACATGATTCTTTGACATTTGTGCATACACAGCGCTGCTATTTCCCTTGCTTCCTGAGTCAGCCCTGGTCAATTTACTGATCTGGGTATTAATAAGTACAATGACCTAGCAAGATTGGTCCAAGTGGACTTGTGGAGCGAGCTCCTCCTCTGTGGACCATGTTCAAGTCCTGTTTTCCCACGTCTCTTCATGGAGACATTAGTTGAAGAACTGAGGCCTGACAGTTTTTAGCCCAAGGTATATGGAAGTTGCCCTTAGAAATTTAGATTTACCCAAGGGGAAAGCGGTAGAGCAGAGGTCTGAATTACCTACTGTGTCACCTACTGAAAATCTCTCCCTTGAGTTCCCAAGATAAATAAGAATACACTGGCTACCACACAGAGTCGACATGGTCAGATATGGCAGCATGAAATATGTTGAAAGCCACAAGGTCTGGCTAATTGTTGGGAATGTAACTTCTCTGAGGGCCAGGCAGGCTGAGACAGACAGGAAAAGGCCCCGAAGTCTAGGTTCTGTCCGGAACTTCATCTAGCGCCATGGAAACTGCGCAAGAGACAAATGGGCAGAGGTACAATGTAACCAAGCTGGGATGAAAGGAACCTCAGGGCTTTAAAAGCCCTGGAGTCTTTCAATACAATTAGATTAAAGCCCATTTTAGCTACAAATACCTGTTGCTGCTCAGGTCGTCTTTCAATCATTTATTGTTCATCAAGAACCATTCATGGAATCCTCTGTGTAAAAGAATTTTGCAAGGAGGTCAAGCAACACAGTAGTAAGACTGCACAGTGTCTTCTCTAAGCAGCCAACAGCCTAGCCAAAGAGGCAGAGCTGTGAACAGACAAGCACGGAACTCTCTCCTAACCCTGGGTCCAAGGATTCTACAAATGTCTTTATAATGCTCTTTCCTCTCCTTGGAAGTTTCACGTGGTGGCTAACACACATTGACAGTACTTGTTGGAGTGCTCAAGCACTGTGCATTGTGGTATCAGTTTCCTTGGACTGAGCTCCTCATTCCATTCGTTTTTTTTTGGTATGGGGATCTAACTTGGGTCCTTGCACTTGTGAGGCAGACCGAACCACTGAGCTTAATCCCTGGCCCTTCGTTCCATTTTTTTTGTGGGGTGGGGTGGGGTACCTGGGAGGGATTGAACTCAGGACCTTGCGCCTAGAAGGCAGGCACTGTGCCACTGAGCTAAATCCCCAGCCCACTGCAAGCTGTATTATGAAGGGAGAATTACCACTCTCCTATATCTCAATACTGTATATCCATCCTGACATGAGGATTTCAAGAGGCCCTAGCTCAAAAAGATGATACAAAATTAGCTTATGCTTGTGTGCCTGAAGAGTTTAGTACAATTTTGAAATTATGATAAAGATGTCAATGCTGATGACCATTACCTGCTGCCAAATTGTGGCCATTTATCTCTATACCTCGGTTCCCTTCCATGTGACATGAAGCTAATAATACCTACTTCATAGGACCGCTGAGAAGAAGTTGGACCAAATATATAATCCCGGACCGAAATTTTCAAGGTCAAATCCCATATAAAATCAAACTGCTACCCAGTCCTTTTCTGCTCCTTCTACTCTCTCCTAATTTGAACCTGTAGTTCAGAGGGAATCTGTAGTAGATAACAGTGAGAAGCAAAGGAAACTAAGAAGAATGAGACAGGATAAAGGGCAGGTCCCAGCGCAAATCTGAAAATTATGGGAGTTCTCATAAAACTTTTACTTGACCGATGACTTACATATAAAAAGTTTGGACGATTTTTCTCTTTTGGGCCTTCTTTTTTTTCTGATTTTCTATTTTCAAAATGAAGCAATCCTCACTTTTTAAAAATTAAAATAACAATCTAGAAGATGTTGCCAAGGTCAAATATATCTTCGTAAAAGCTAAAACTTAGTTAACAATGAGTAATTATGATAAAAACTTAAAATAGAGTAATTAAATGCATTTTGGCTACCAACATTTGTTGATTTCATTCGAAATGGTTTCTTCTTCTATTATTCCTAAATTGAGCTTTGGGAATTTAGAAAGAAATTTGGGAATTTAAAAAAAAAAAGTCTAGAACAAATGTGTTTCAAAAATGTCTGTGATTACGAGTTATAAATGTCTGTGATTACGAGTTAGTTTTGTTCTTATCTTTCAGATGAACATTCAGATGAATTCATATTTGAATGAGAATCTTGTCCCCGGGCCACAGGGATTCATTTGGGAGGCTGTGGGCCGACCTGTTCCTATTCTGACTATTTCTCTTCTCAGTGCTGGGAACCAGGGTAGGCAAAATGTTCTCGTCTGCAAGGTGAGGATATAACTGTCTCTACCTCATAAGGTATCTGTGTGAGATTTAAATGAGTTAATATTTTATAAGGGTCATAAATAAAAATAGGACTTCATGTTTGCTAAACTTTTGCCAAACCATTTTAAGGCTATTGCTCTGGACAAGTGTTTTTTCTGGATGACCTGTGGGTTGTATTCAAATTCATGATGGCCCGTTCTCTAACACAGCTGTTGCTTAGCTCTGTCACCATGTCTTCTCCCTGGAATATGTTGGCTACCGCTGGTGTTTTTATATCCATTCAGTGATACAAGTACACAGTTATTTTTCTAAAAGACAAACTTGAATATACTATTTCCCTCCTTACAAAATTTCCTGGGTTTCCACGGGCCTTGTGGAAAGAAGCCCAAATTCCCTACTTTATATTCCAGTCTCTCCACCACCACCCATAGCCTTCCTTGGAGCCATTTCTGCTTCTCCACGAAACTTCACCCTTAACAGACCCCCACCCCAGCAACTTCAGTCTGATGCCTCTTTGCAGACTATTCGTCTCTTCCATGTTTTCGGATGATCTTCTATTATTGTACATTTTTAACTTCTCTCTCTCTCTCTCTGTCTCTCCCTCCCTCCCTTTGGTACCGGGGATCGAACTCTGGACCTTGCTCTTGCAAGGCAGGCGGTGGAACCACTGAGCTAAATCCCCTGCCCATTAACAAAGCATGAAATCTATGTGTTTCTGGGTATTTGCTCTGTCCATCCTTGAGCCCTTGGGTATCTAGGAATGAAATACGTACAAGGACTGTCTGTGTATGTTTATGAGATCCTGACTTCGGGCCTGGAATTCAGCTGCTTAATAAATATAGCAGTATAGTAAATAGAGAAAATAGGCACTTTTGGTAAATGACTTGCTTCCTTTTCTAGCTCGAGTGACTATCCTCAGAGTTCTCATGATGTCAAATTCCTGTGGCCTTTTGCCGCAAATGTTCTACTCGATTTTCCCGACCACATCTGCGTGCCTCGCAGATCGATGGAGGAGTAGATGTGCCCTGAAGTTTGCTTGTTGCTCCTTTTAACCTCATACCCCCATCATGCTTCCTTTTTAGGAGATGAAAGAATTTCAGTGCTAAGATGAGAGTAGCGGTCATCAGCTTAAAATTTCATCATGGCGTTAATCTTGCCCTCCTCTTTCACAGGAACAAAATATATCTCCGTTTTATTCTGCTACTACGACAGATCAAGTAACGTGCCTTTCCCACGTGAGGCTCCGAGATCTGATAATAATTGGTAAGAATAAGACTCTGGTGTTTTTCTTTCCTTACAGAGGGTATTAAGTTGGACAAAGGGAGAGCTACATCCTCTGGTAACCCACATAATGGGACAGGCACGAAGAGAGAGCCTGGTAAATAAATTCAGGACATCTGTTTGCAGCGGTGTTATTAGGGTTTTCTTCTAGTCTGGGAATACGAGCAAAGAGCAGCCTTTCTGCACTACCATGCGTGCCAGCTAATCGCAGCTGAGGTGGTAAGGAACGCAGCCAGACTCTCACACCCCACAGTCTCCGGAGCAAAGCTGCGACCTCCCTGGGGCACAGTCTTGGCGCGTCCTGAATACAAAAAAGCAAATAGGCCTTTTAGCTATGTTTCATTTGCATAGCCCAGCTGTTAAGCATCAAAATAAAAAGCGTAAACATCAACTGCAAATTATATAAAGAAAGGAAGAAGTACTTTGCTACACAGTTTTTCACCAAACAAAATTTTCCTTTTCATTCCCTAGGTTCCACTGAAAATATATTCCATTATTTTATGTGCATGATATTGTATGATTATTCTTTTTAGATTTCAATTTCGAAATTTTTCATTTTTAGTGTTTATTAGTATATGTCTGCACTGCACCATGACTACGCAATTTGGTACAGGTATAAAATGTATCTCAATTCTGTTTTATCCCCTTTCTCATCCTTTGTTCCTCAGTCCCTCCACCTCAGGATCCCTCTCCCATTTGAGAAAGTTCTATCTCCCTATTTCCCATTATCTTGCATATTTCTCTTTATTTATGAGAGAAAACATGCAATATTTAAGCTTGAGTGTGATTTATTTCACTTAACACTACAACTCTCTGAGATGGTATATGGCTTTTATAAACATCTACAAATTTAAAAATTCAGATTTTTAGGAGACAAAAGTCTTTGTATGTACAGCTTGACATAGTACAAACAGTTTGTTTTCCGAGATGAATCTAGTTTAGAAAGAGGAAGGATTATACTTCACGAAATGCTTTGTTCAAAATATCAAATTTCACAGATGATTTGCTCTATAATGACAATGCATATTGTGTTCCATAATGATAATGCATCATCTCATGTTTATTAAATACAGAACTTGATAACCACAAAACTAATACCAAAATCACAACCTTAAACATTGGGCCCAACGCCAAATTCCTTAAAGTGTAAAGCAGCTGTTCAATTTGTATTCAAAGAAGTCACAGCACTAATTTTACGAATTCTTCGCGTGTACTTTCCCCACTGTTGGATAAAACAGTTTACATTGAATCAGGCAAAAAATAAGCAATACCAGACAAAGGATATCCCTCTGTATCAAGATTGAATTCTGTATCCACACAAACTTTGACTCCCTAAAGGGAGGACTGGCACTTAGTATACAAGTAAAATGGGAGAAATGTTCTGTGGAGCGAAGGTGGCTGGAAGGTGGGTCAGAATGCTAACAGCCACCTCAAGGGATGCAACAGTTTTGCTCGTGGCACCGAGACAAAACTGGCAGCTGTGTGTTCCAGTTCTGCAATTTTCCACAGGAAATGGGCATCTGCCCCAATTTCAGCAAAAGATCAGGACTATGGCAAAAAGGAAGTTTTTGTTCTTCATTAACTCAATGAAATGTGCATTTTATAAGTTTATTTCTCTTTTCATTTGGTGTGGATTTTACAGAGTGATATATAAACTGTCGGATGAAAGGATTCATATTTCATATGCTCTTGAAAATTTTAGAATTTGAAGGACTAGGTTGAAAGACATTCAAGTAAAGAAAATAGCAGCAAATCATTCTTTGTATCCTTTAAATAAATCAGATTTAATATATGGAAAAAGATCAGTGGAGGGCTACAGAAGCTCATATTGTTATGAGAGTACTGCCAGAATTGTCCATACACAAATAATTTCAGTATTTGCTGTTGAGAACACCATCCAAATCTTTTTGTTTAGAGCGTGGAAATGCTACTGATATATCTTGCCAAAGTGGAGGCCAGTACAGCCCTGCAGTTCACATACTTGCTCGCAGTAACCCTGTCTTAATTTGTCTGCTCTGTGCAATGTGCATATGTTCTTTGTAAAGCCGTTTCTGAAACTTTCTGAAAATAGATTTTAAAAAATGAATAAAATATCCCACGACTGCAAATAGCAGCAAATCTTTCCATAATGCAAAAGTAGTGTTTTGAATTAGGCACTGGGATCTGTTCATTTACATGTTTGGTAAGAGTCAGATATCGACATATGTAGTATTCCCTAAGCCGAGTCAACTACATTGGACGTGTACCACAGAATAATCGGTTTGCATATAGCAACGTGGGTAACTTAAGCAAGTTTCTACTTCATAAGGTTTGTTCCCATGGCCACTCTGTGCCTTTATAATTCGTAAGATAACTCTTCATAGTCATGCTATTTAATAGATCCCTCCAGCTTGCTCTGAGGCGGTACCATCATTTATTTCCCCAACACTCGCAGATTGATGACCTGGTCTATGAGAAGGAAAGGAAAGGGGGTTCACTGGTTAGCAGTGGCCAGGATGCTTGGCTCCATATTTCAGGAGGTGAAAAAGCCATGGCCACTTCCTCCAGGGATGCTGCTGAGCCTTTTTGAAAGATGTGATGGGAGGACATGGCCGACACTGCTGCCCTGAAACCAACCACACAGAACTTTTCAACTAATCTACCCAGAATCCTTACTCTAGGGTTTTAAGAAACTATCTTGGTAACAGGAATAATGTAATAACTAAGGAAAATCAAATGCAGTCTTTGGTAAGATAAGAAAAGCATCACGCTTCTTCTATCCAATCAAAATCGACATTCAACACAGTCAGGATAGGGATCAAAGCACCAGTTAAAAGCTTGCTTCTGTTTATTCTGGTTGGGTTAATTTATATAGGTATCTTCAGGTATGTGGGAACAAAGGGAGCAAAATAAGACCCCTAAACCCTGTATTTTTCTTGGCCTTCCATACTAAGATTTATCCCAGGTGGACTAAACAACAGAATTTTATTTTCTCATGTGCCTGGGAAGCCCAAGACCAAGTGTTTGCTGGTAAGGGTCTGCTCCTGCTTCACGAAGTGTGTCTTCTCACTGTGTCCTCGTTAATCAAAGAGAAAGAGTACTCTGATATCTCTTCTAATAAGGACCCTACCCCAGAACTCCACTGTTAAGACATTATTCGACCTCAGTTACCTCAATAAACACCCTGTGTCTAAATATAACCACATTGGGGTGGAGAATCCAGCATATGGATTCTGGAGGAACATAGCGCAAGCCCCAGTAGCCGCCAAAATCTAAGCATCTGTGCGACAGTGGAAGGCAAATCCATAGAACGAAGCGAGATTCTAGCGCATTGCTGCACAAAGGTGGTCCTTGACCCAGAGAAGTTGTTCTTCCTTGGGAGCTTGTTCGAAATGCACACACTCAAGCCCCACCTTACACCTGATTCATCAGAATCCGGATGTAGGTCATCTGGAGGACCATCACCATGTGGGGAGGCACTATAGTGTTTTACTATAGTAAAAACAAAGGTTAATTCTGTCTCTTGTTTTGGAATCTAGTTCTATAACTAGAATTGCCAAAGTTATTCATTGTAACCATTTTAACATTTTTAGAAAAAAAATAGGTTAGAAAATTCCTTGGTATTATTTCTGCTGTTGCAGGGAAAAGAAAGCTACTGATTGAAGTTAGATCCTTAACATTTTGTTGACATATTTTATGATAGATTATTAGCTTTCTTGCCCCAAAAATTTAGAAAAAAATCTTTACCATGGATATAAAGTAAAACTTTATTTAATTGTACCACTATCTTAATACGTTCTGTTCATTTTTTACAAATGTTCTGTGGTTAAAAATGCTATTATTTTTTAAATAAATAGGCATATATTTTCTACAACTCAGGGAGTACTACATTACTTATAATAGAATTTTCAATTATGTAACATTTCAAAGTAACTAAAAAATTTATTCCATGATGTCAAAAATATAGAATTGTGCCCACAAAGCTTAATATTTTGGCACAGTTCTAGAAAGTGTTAAATAAATCAAAACCCCTCTTACAACTAACATTTATGGTACTTACCCTATCTTTCCTTAATATTCTGTCTAAACACAAAATAGATGAAATAAATAAATAGAATATAATTTTCTTTGCTAAGGAGGAACAAAAATATCAGCATTAGGAGATAACTGAAAAATATCACTAGATGTTTATAGATTATAGTTTGGAATGAGCTACAAATAAAAGTGACACTTCCCATGTAATAATATGTGATAATTTGAAAGAATGTATTTCAATATTCGCTTATATTTTGGTTTAATTTTGCAGTACAATATTCATATCTGTGTATGAATTCTTAGTGAGTGCTTCATTAAAATAGCAATATAGATTAACAATAGGATGACTTGCATACTTGTTAGCTAAATTGCAATTAGTATAAAGCCCAAGTTGCAAAGCTATGTCTTTACCAACTACATAGTGCTTTTTAAATTTGAGAGAAAGTACAAAACTATAATAATTTCTAAGAAACAAAGAATATTGTGGCATGGTAAGGCATTAATAATGTACTCCGGATCTCTCAGCAGATTCGTCACATACACCTAAGCAGACAGACATTTCTAGAATGGTTCACTGAGGAATGGGGCTGTGCAGAGGAGTTGTCATCATACACTTGAGGGGACTGTACAGCACAAGGCATGATGTCTCATCCCTCAGAAGTGTGATTACTTCATGAAAGCCACACCCCACTGAGCTGCCTTATTGCTGTTATAAACAATCTTTATTATAGGAAACTCTTTTGTGTTGTAAGAAGATGAATTCCACGGTTTAGAATGTTAAACAGCAGTTTCAGCAGAGTTCTGTACTTCACACAGATTAATCTACTCCTTTGGAATATTCATGATTCAATCAGAATGCTCTCAGTCTCAGCAATTTTACCATTGTAAAATAAACTAGGTACACTCTGATGAAACAGCCTATGCCTAGCAAATGCCTTCATTAATTTTTGGAAAGTATTTCATGGATTCTGTTACTATCAAAGAACATTTCTTTGTGAAAGCAGACACCATCCCACTGAAGCACATTTGGTATTATTGAAAAACTTGGTACTTGAGAAAAACAGGATAAAACCAAACATTATCAAGCCAAGTTCATTGACGATGCAAATGAAATGTGCATGGCTTAATTATAATTGTGTATTAACTGAAGAACTTGGGATTATAAATGATGTGTCTCTGGTGAAGAGTTTGGCTGAGTATATTACATATTCATTAGTGTTCCATTTTTATTCACTAAATGTCCAGTTCTCTGTCCTATCTTCCAAGCTTCCATGACTGAAATTAATACTTTGAATTTAGAAGACCATGCGTATATATAAAAAGGCAAAAAAATTAAATAACAAATAGTATTATTTTCCCACTAATCTGCATACTGTCATCAGATTAACAAATTGCGTTGATTTTATATAAAGCCAGAACATTCTATAAATGCTAAAAGATTGTTCTAAAATCTTGACAGAGTCCTTGAAGGCTCTCTTTTACGTCGGATGAAATGGATGGAGAAACGGATCAGGCAGCTCTCAACACCTTGCCAAGACCCGACTCCTTAACCAGTGACGGAAGCAGAAGAGCCCAGTTTGGATTAAATTCCGAACACAGTCACTGCAGTGTTGGACATCGTGAGTTTGGGGAGAGGGAGGAGGAAGGACATTTCAGCTGAAATTTTTCATTTTACATAGACGGTTCTCATTGTGTGAACTGCATTTCCAATACATTTATTTTCACTTGGCATCTGCTTTCCAAGACTGCCTCTGATTATGCCCATGATTGAAATTTAAGTAGTTTACCCTCCTAATTTTGAAAAGATTTGGAAGTAGGGGCAACACAATATTTCTACTTTAGTTAGTTGTTACCATGGTCAACTTTTCCCTGAAAATTGGGAAATAATTAATGATTAAAGCAAGTGCACCAATTATGGTTATATATTTTATTATGAATTAAAGTAACTTATTTAAACTGATCTAATTTTATATTGTCTTAAATTTTAACAGATTCTACACATCATTTCTAAGTATTTACTGATTTTTAATGTCTTTAAAAAAAACTCAACTGTTGAATAAATAAGTCACACATGTGTAAATACCGAATAGTTTCTCTGGTGTGGAAAACTATAATACTACATAAGAACCTAATGAGATAATTAACAATGTGAAATAGGAAGAAAAGGGCTAAAGGTGTAGGGAAAGTGGGAAGGGTAGGGGAAAGCTAATGAGGGAAAAGAAAAAAAATGAGAAAATGAAAAGAAAAAAATATGAGAAAATTTAAATGGGGAGGGGAGGAGGGGGTGAAGGGAGGGCAGGGACAAGGGGAAAAAATGAGAACCAAGACCTGTCATGTAGAGGTACAAGATCCCAATAATGAATGTAATTGTACTGTATACCTAAAATGTACCAATAAACTCAATAAAAAAAAACTCAACTGTTATACAACAAAAGTCTTTTGGAATGTATAAGATCTTAAGCTAAGAGCAAATTCTGCTATGTAACAAAAGACACATGAGATTCAACATTATCTAATGGTTAATGCCTATGCTGTGCATCCACCTGAAATTTCCTCAAGATTCTTCTCTGAAATCATTTTGAAAAATTTGATTGGATACCTGTTAACTTGTTCAATACTGACTTGATTTAGCAAATCAATTAAACCTATTTATACATGTATACTTACATCTGTGGTAACTTACTCTCCAGGGAAAAACTGCGCATGTTTCATCACTCTTTAGGTATGGTCACGACAAATAAAACTTCTTGATAAGAAATACATAGTTTTATCAAGTTATTATCAGTGGCAAAAATGGAAAAGCTGAAGTGAAGTGGAGCTTTCTAGAATCTTCTCAAATGTTTACATGGAAACAGTTTTTTGAGTTTTATCTGTGGTTAGCTTATCTGATTCACTTACACACCAGTTTTAGAGAATGGTAACTATGTTAAGGGAATAGCCAGAGACAAACTGACTGAATAAATTGTAGAAAATATGCACCAAAGAGGCTTTTTACAATCATGAAGACTACTCACTTTAAGAAACACAGAGATTGTTACAAGGGACACTGTATAGGAGGGTGGGTATGATGAGTATCAACTTCACCACCTCTAGGAGAAAAGCAACTCATGCTGTTTCCTTTATGAATGCAAGAACTGGGCACTCGGCATCAGTTCCCCACACAGAGCCTACCTTCCCATTCATCAATCAATGGATAGTGCCCGCATCCTGTACCAAATGTGGTTCTTCCCCAAATCCCAACCCTAGTAAGGTAATGCTAGTTCAGAAACTTCACTGGAAAACTGTCTCCCCGATTCGATAATGGAGCATTGGAGAACTCCAGATTCTGGGTTTCAAGTGCCTTTTGCAGAAAAAAAAAAAGGGAGGGAAAGGGAACACTGAAGAGAGAATGTTTTTCTCTTGATCACTTAGTGCATATCACAAGGAAAGGACTAGACTAACGAGTATTTAAAAAGGTCTCACTATAGTAACACAACGGAGGGACTCCATCGGGTTTGCCTTGTTAACTTGAGTATTAACAACCACTGTCCTTCAAAGACCCAGGTACTTCTGACATTTCCTTCTACCTCAGGATCTTGTTGTCAAGGAAAATGTAAAATTAACCTCTTCTGGAATTCTGGGATACTGCCTTACATAATAGACCAACTGCATCAAATTTGTCCAGAACCAAAAAATGAGTTGACCTTTTTTTTAAAGATATTATTTCCATGTTAATTGCTGCTGCACTTAAGATAATTAAAGAAGTGGAATCAAGGTCATGTTGGGTGCTTAGGCAGCTCCATTTTGGGACTAGAAAACACCTTCAGAGTAATACAGCAGGCGACGGTCCACGTTTTTGTACAGATGTAAGTGGTGGGAAATGATTGTTGGTTTCAGGTGAAAGCTATTACATAGATGAAAATTCTAACCTCAGGGGATGAGGAGAAATTTTACTTTTACTCAAGAAATGACAAATAAAAAATCTCTTTTGAAATTCCTGGCATATTTTAAGATTCACCTTTGCTTTACTGTCATTGTTGTCTTTTCCCCAAGACAATAATGTCCAATAAATTACAGTTTGCACTTCGCTGTGACAATATCTGACACCCATGGCTTAGAGGAAGAAATGTTTAATTTAGCTCATGGTTTCAGCACATAATTAGCAGACTCCAAGGAAGAAATGTCTTGAGGGAAGAATGTGTTGGAGAAAAGATGTTTAGTTCGTAGTGACTGGAAAGTGGAGTAGGAGAATGGTGCCAGATGTAAATGGACAAGGGACCACAAATAGTACGTAATGTTATGCCTCCCTGACTACCTAGATGCACTAAGTAGTATTGATCTTTGAATTTAGGGGTCTTCACTGCATTTTCTACTTCATTTCCACAGCTTCACACACTGTACTCTCAGGGCATCCTTGCCTGGCCTCCCAGATTTACTATGAAATTTGGGTAGAAGCCTGCTTGATCCCACAGCTGTTGCATTGTGCATGCTGGTAAATCAGCATCTCATGAACCATGCTAAGATCAGCTTCCAGTTACAGCAGGAGCCAGACCCCCTTGGACTATGTCTGCAGCAGCCTCTGAGTGCCCAGATGGCTGAGCACAGTAAGATGAATCACAGGGAATCATTTCCCTAGGATTGAGCAAGCATACCAGGGACTTTCTCAAATGAAACTTATACTTTTGGACCTTTCAGTGTTCAATGGGTGGTTTCTCCTTAATTCCTGTGATGATCTCAAGGCATCTTTCTTCCCATCCCTGTTCAAAATACATGGTTTCTTTAGAATGATGGTACTCTCTTCAGCAGCCACACATTCTTTGGCTCCAGCTTTATACCTGTTTCCTTCTGAGCCCAAGTTTAAGCTTTCAAATTATTCTCTTCTGCCTCCCCACCTCCATTTACATTACATACATTGCTAAAAACCTCCAGCCCTCTCCATGCCACAGCCTGAATGTTGGGCTGTCTTAAGATTTCCTCTACTACATTAATTAGTCCACCACCCTTAAACTCAGTATTCTACACCATTTTAGGACAGGAACAAAATGTAGACAAATTTTCTTCCAGGGTATACCATGCATGACCTCAAATGCCAATAAAGTTGTATTCCCAATTGAAAGTTCCTGACCCGAATTTTACTGTCCAAGTTCCTATCAGCCTTGTTCCCAAGTTCCTATCAACATTTGGTGAATAATAAAGCTTCTCTAACCTGAATATTTAATTCTTTCCTAACTTCTCCAGTAGACAAGTTTCAGAGGCTTCTAAACCATATGGTCAGTTACAGTCATCGCAACTCCCACTTGGGATCAATTGTGTGTATTATTCAGCTTTCCCTTTGGCTGAGACAAAACACCCGACAAGTTTAATTTAACTTATGGTTTCAAGAAATTCAATACATGGTTATCAGGCTACAGGGCAGAAACCTCATTGCAGAAAGACATGGTGGAGAAAAACTGCTTGTTCATGGCCACCTGGAAACACATCAGGGAAATAGTACCAAAGAAAAATGGTGAGACACTAAGGCCAAACCTCCCTAGCCCACACAGGAGCATATTTTAATAATTTTCTGGGTGTTTCAAGTGAAATGAAGTTAGCACATTAGGATTAACAGTCATGGTGATATTATTGGAAATTTCTTGCCATAGTAATATATCCAAGTTATAAATGAATACATAGGTGAATTATTTTTTCATATCTATCTACCTATCTGAGGGAGGGAGGGAGGGAGAAACGGAGGGAGAGAGAGAGAAACCTTTGCACTTTCCCTGAAATAAAAACACTTCTGATAATGTACCTATATCAAAATACCTACCCTTCAAATCCTTTTCAGCTGTTCTTAGCAGATTCTCACTTTCAAAACTTTTCAGTTTATACCATAGGATTAAGTAACTATAAATAAGATATTTTGCAAAAAGATAGGACAAGGGGGAAAAAAAAATCAATGCCTTATGAGTGCCTTCTATGAGCCAGATATTATGCTAAGCATTTGTACTAGTCAATTTTTTATTGCTATAATGAAACATCTGCACCAGGCTAAATTTATAAAGAAAAGGCATTCCTTCATTCACAGGTCTGGAGGCTGAAAATCAAGATCAGTAGCCACATCGATCTGGCCATTAGTGAGACCCTTCTTATCTGCATCACATAGAGACAGATTGCATATGGAAATACTGAATAGTTTCTCTGGTGTGAAAAACTATAATAGTACACAAGACCCTAATGTGATAATTAAGAGTATGAAATAGGAAGAAAGGGGCTAAAGGTGTAGGGAAAGTGGGAAGGGTAGGGGAAAGGAAATAGGGAAAAAATATGAGAAAATGGAAACAAAGTTTGTTAATGGGGAGGGGAGGGGGGGTGAAGGGAGGACAGGGACAAGGGAAAAAAAAAACGAGAACCAAGACCTGTCATGTAGAGGTACAAGATTCCAGTAGTGAATGTAACTGCATTGTAGACCTAGATTGTATCAATAAACGCAATAAAAAGAAAAAAAACATACAGTGTGAAGATATGCAAGAAAAAGGACTTACAGCTAAACAGAGAGACAAAGCAATTCAGGAATTGAACCTGCTTTTATAACACCTCACATGTGCCTCTGAAGGGCTGTAGGGTTCCATATAAATCTACCTTGATCCCTTCCAAATTCCGCTCCCTCCATCCCCTACAGATCTCCCATGGGCTCCATCTCTTAAATACTCCACATCAACTCTACACCAGCAGCCTGAAGACCAAGTTTCCACCATGTCAACCCTCAGGCTACAAACCACATTCAAATCCAAATCCAAATCATATATATCTATCTTCCCCACCAAAACCATATGCACACACCAGAAAAAGAAAAACAATAATAATATAATACTTTTTCAACATATGATGTTACTATCATTTGGGGGAACCTAGGGGATGTCATATATCAAAGAAAACCCAGTACACTGCTGGCCCTTTGAGAAGAAATCGAAAATGCAGGTACAGCAATCTAAATGACCAAGGTTACCCAAGCAACAGTTGGCCATGCTAAGAAATGCCTGGAAGCTAATGGCCATCACTGTGAGCACCTCTTGTAATTGCAGAGATCAAAGATAGCTTGTATTAATCTAGTGATATCTTGATAAATTTAGCATTAAAATATTTACACAAGTTTTTTCTTTTCCTGAATTGTGCGTACATTCTTTTTGGTGGACTCTATATATTCTTTTCTTTTTTTTTTTTTGGTACCGGGGATTGAACTCAGGTCTTTGCGCTTGCGAGGCTGGCCACCTAACCGCTGAGCTAAATCCCCGGCAGACTCTCTATATTCTTGATAGAAATAACTTTGTAATGCAGGTCATCAATGCTAGCAATGGAATGTTAGCATGAATTGACCTTTTTCTTTGTCTGTAACATTCCTATTTCACACAATTGTTTCAGTAGGATGATATCATGTTTTATTGATGTATTCTTAGTTTAAATATAGGCATGAAAATCAATACGATTCCACTTGAAGGTACTATATTTTTAGTTTTAAAAGTATATTTACTTACATTGGATAAAACAAAGAAGCAGTTCTGCAACCGGTAAGATTCTAGAAGAAAGCAAGAAAGAATCTGTAGCTGTGTTAAGTCAGGGAACGATCGCTGGAAGCCTACGGCAGCTCAGATAATGAAGGAGAACAGGAAGAATGGGAAATGAGAATGCGAAGGGCCGCGATGGTTCACGGAGGAAAGTCTGTTCAGCCTGCTACTGTGTGACAAAGAATCTATCATCTTTCCTTCGTCATCCTGCCTCTCACCCAAAACCCAAACTCTCAGACAGTATCTGTTGGGTCAGGCTTGGATTCTGTCTCTTCTCTCAGCTGAACCAGGGTGTTGAGAGAAAGCTTATAGCCCCCATGGTTACTGTCATGCAGTAAACACTGGATTTTACTTTCACATACAAATTGCACATAATAGGAAGAGGCAATTTCCTAATAACAAATGAACTCGATTAGGAAAGACTAAAGTTGATAGGTTGATGGGAATCACACAGCTTTCAACTAGTAATGTCTTTCTTGGCCAACTCAGCTGAAGGGAAAACAAAGTTCCAGTGAAGATAAAGAACCAGAAGGTCACACGGTGACATGTGAGGATAAAATTTAGTATTTGTGTAAATTTTTTGAAGTTTGATCATTGAATAACAGAACATAATGGTCACATTTTAAGGGCCAGACTAGTATTTTCTTACAGTTTTCTTAAATTAGCACAATGCATCATTTTGAGATAAACTTCCACATGGAGATTTTTTCTTCTAAGGATTAGTTTAGCAAAATGAAATAAGCATTTTAAATTTTATTTTTATTAAAATGCTTATTTCATGAGTAGATAAATATTTGATTAACAACACTTGAAAGTAACATCCAATATAAAATTATAGGCACTTCTGAAGAATACATGCTAACTAGAAAACATGAGGATCTTTGTTGAGATTTATGCGAGCTATTAAAGACTATCCTTGTGATACGAATTAAAACACTATATACATAAATAAGAATGCAGTCACCCATTCACTGCACAGTCCCTTCAGATCACCTAAAATTCCATGTTCAAGTCTTGTATGTAAAATGCCATAGTCTTTGCACACAACCCAGGCAAATCCTTCCACATAGAATAAATCATCTGTGCATTACTTATAATAATGACAAGGGAACATTCTGTATATGTTCAGTACAGATGAAAACTTTTATTTCGCATGTTTATCTGTGTTTGGTTGAACCCATGGCTGTGGAATCTACTGACATAGAAGGTCAACTGTATATTTACCTGGTTGGTATCTTAAGCCATATTTAACTAAGGATGGTGTAATGTAAAAACGTATTTGGTCTTTGTACAAGGTTTCTAAAACAAGGACCCTAAAAATCCAATTTCCTAGTGATAAAAGTGACTTTTATTATTCACAAGAAGGCTTTAGATGAAATCTGAGTTTGTGCTAGTGGGTCATGGCAGGGGCTCGACAGCTTCAGGGTGAGGCTGCCCTCCTGGAGACCAGGTGGTCAGAGAGCTGCTCACACGGAGAGCAGGGAGGGGCTGGAAACTAAGTTCTGGAAGCGCTCAACCCATGTGATGTGTGTCCAAGGTTAAAGTAGGAAGAGGTGCCTCACTCTGAGGTGACATGGGGGCCATCGTCCCTCCCTGTCCCCCACACTTGTCCTGAGTATCTCTCCCATCTGCCATGTCAGAAGGGTTGTGTAGGTAGAGAAACACTGGTTTTCCAGAATAAGAAATGCCATAATCAAGTAGCTGAAAATAATAAGGGGAAAATGTGTAGCTTTTCTTTTGGAAAGATTATGACCCATGAAGTTTTCCCTAAGAAAGCCATCCCTATCTTTTGTTGGATATTCTAATGAAAGCCACCAACCCCCAGGCAATTAATCTTGGGAGCAAAGGCAAATAGATTTTTATCACTGTATGGTGTGCAGCCCAAATGGGAATACTTCAAATAGCCAATCTTACACTTGCTTAATCTACCAAATAAGGTGAAGCTTGAAAACCCATATGTCCTTGATTCCTCTATCTGGGGAATGAGTGTTTAACAAGTTAGGAATACAGTTAAGATGCCCAATTTTCTAGCTGTTCTGGTATCAGGCTTCTATGTGCATTGCATGCCAAGATTGGTGAGAACATAAGTTTAAAAACTAGTTTTAGAATAGATGTTACTGTATTTACACAACCACAGAATCCTATCCCTCCCCTACTATGCAAGATGGTTTTACAAATGGAAATTAAATTTACGTGGTTTTGCACACTGATTGGAAGAGCCAAACCCGAAATATATCATTCATATAAATAATGAGTGACAGTACGTTATTATTGACTGTGGAGAGGGTTACAATATAACCAGGCTTTAAATGGGAGAACTCTTGGAAGTGAATGGGAAAGTAGAGGGTCTTAAAATTTTCATTTTGAATATTTATGTATACTACATATATTATTTTGTATATGTATACAAATTATATTATATACTAAAATATTAAGACTTGCCATCTAAATACTGCTCAGAATATTCTATATAAAATTATCTGTCAAACAATATTCAATATAATATATACAATTAGGTATGTGCTCAAGTAACTTTTCCTAGGGCCAGGGATTTAACTCAGTGGTCCTGTGCCTGCCTTGCAAGCATAAGGTCCCGAGTTCCATTCCCGGTACTAGAAAAAGAAAAAGTAGAAAACCCTCAAATAACCTTTGCATTCTTTTTCTAGGATATCATTTTTGGTATTTAAGTCTATTCAGTTAAAAGAGATTTAAATAAGTAATGAGAATTTATGTGACTAAGAAATACTCAAGCATTGATGCTTTCTCTTTGGTTTGCCTCTTTGCCACTCTGTCCAGGAAACTCAGTATAAGATTCTTTGTGATTGTCTAAAGACCCATCTCTAGTTATAACAACTTGTCAACATTCATAATTCTACGTCAAACATCAAAAAGAAGTACGTGGCCCCTACAGTGCACTATCTACTTCATGTTTCTGAGAAGTGGCACAATGTGGCTTTTGAGATCCTGCTATCTGCTGAGGTTGAATACTAAATTCCTTAGTATACAGAGAGTATAAGCTTTGCCTAATGTTAAGGCATCAGTAAGAGGTGTCAAGATGGATCCGAGTTAACATCTCTCGGGTGTCCAGTGCTAAATGTGCAACTGGATTCGGTGCCCGGGGTCACAAGTGGAGTTTATCTTATGTGTCAGCCTGACCGCTAGTGGCTGCCTGGTGTGGGCTGAGAAGAATTCTGAAACGGTATCAAACAGCCCCTCACTGTGGTAGACGCATATTGCATTCTAGAGCCAAGAGAAGGAGAGGCCATGGGATATAACCTGGGAAAGGGACATCATTTACTATCTTTAAAAGGTAAGGATGCCTTTTGGGTCTTGCAAAACACGGACAATTCTACCAGAAATCACAAAATAAAATACCTGCAAGGATGATGCAAGCGAACATAAGGAAGTACGGGAACTTAGCAGAGGAACAGGCCCACAGGAGTGGTTTCCTCGATAGGGGATCAGCAGGGACGCAGCCCTGGCGGCCAACTCTGTTGTCAACCTGCAGGGTCGGTGCTGTGAGACCGTTCTGGTTTTCCACAGGAGTCAGAGAGCAAGATTTCTTTGGGTCAGTCTCCTGATTCCTAAATGTTATCAATAAATTCAATTTTCCAAAAGTACTGGCTAGGCCAAGTAACAAAATCACCTACACATTATACCTTGTAAGCTGATGTGGATTCTTCTCATTCTCTAACTCCTCCTCCTCCTCTTTCTTTCTCTCCTTTTGTCTCCTTCCTCCTCTTCCTCTCTCTTTGCTTTCCTCTCTTCTCTGTCTTCTCTCCTCTCTGTCCTGGACTGTCCATCAAACTCAGTTGATTTAAATAGTTATAGTCAATTCCACAGTTTTAAATCGTGCATTCTTTCTGTGGAGATGAGCTTTCATGGTACACTCCCGTCACTGTCTCAGAGAGGCCACTCTAAGTAGCTCTTTGCTGGTAATTTTTTTTTTAAAGTTGTGACCTTCTATAGACCTTATGGTAAAAACAAAATGAGCTGAAGGATCAGAGGAAAGGATAAAAACTCAAACTTCAGTGTTATCAGGCAACACATTATAGTTCCCCGGTAACAGATTAATTAGTTCTTCAGAATTTGAAACCTGTGTGTTTTAATAAATAGGAAGAAATTGAGAGGAAAAAAATCATATTAAAAAATCCCTGTAGGGCTGGGGTTTTAGCTCAGGGGTTCCACTGCCTGCCTCAAAAGTGCAAGGACCTGAGTTCAATCCCCTGTACAAAAAAGAAAAAAAAAATCCCTGTATTTTGGATTCACCTTAAGTTTAATACCATTTGACTACAGCTCAGCAAAGGGAAAAAATTTTATTGTGGCTCATGTTTAGCTTGATATCTTCCTTCCTCCCAGAATTCCCAAGCAGTCTGTCAAGAGTGGCATTAACAAATTCTTTAAAGCATCACCACAACTTTGTGTTGTATGGTTTAAAAGCGCCTTCTAGAACTTGTGCTGAAATTTAATGCTAGTTCTTTGAGGTGTCTCCATACTGAGTACCTCAGTGCTTGCACCAGTCTGCACCCCCATTTGCAGTGGAGCAGGGTTCCTCTTTTCCCACAGCCCGGCCAGCATTTGTCATTGGTCGATTTCAGGATAGCAGCCATTCTTTCTGGGGTGAGGTGGAATCTCAGAGTTGTATTTATTTGCATCTCTCAAAGAACCATTAAGGTGGAACATTTTTTCATAGGTTTATTTGCTATTTCTACCTCTTTGTCCAAGAAATGTCTTTTCATTTCAGATGCGCATTTGTGGATTGGGTCTTTAAATTTGGGATGTCTGATTTTTTTAAAGTTCTTATATATTCTAGATAGTAGACCTTGCACTAAGGAAGAGCTGGTGAAAATTTTTTCCCACATTGTGGGTTGTCTCTTCACACTGTTGGTCATTTCTCTTGCTGTGCAGAAGTTTTATCATAAGAAGAGATCCCACTTTTGTTGATTGTTTGTGCTAGTTCACAGGCAATTGAGATTTCATTCATAAAACCTTTTCTGCAGCAATGTGGTCAAGAATTCTATCTAACCTCTCTTCCAGCTGGTTTAGTGTTTCTGTTTTAATATTTAGATCTTTAATCCATTTCAATTTTAGTTTAGTTCATGGTAAGAGATACAGGTCTAGTTTTAATCTTTGGCAATTTGAAACCCAGTTTTTCCAGCACCCTTTATTAAAGAGGCTATCCTTCCTCCAGTGTGGGTGTTTGGCTCCTTTATCAAAGATGAGGAGGCTGAGTTTGTCTGGACTTCTTTCTTTTTTGACCCTACTATTCCCCTGCTGGGTATCTTTCCCAAAGAATTAAAAGAATCATACCACAATGATATATGTGCACCCATATTCATAGCAGCACAATTAGTGATAGCTAAAACTTGGAAGCAGCTCAACTGCCCATCAATAGGAGACTGGATAAAGAAAATGTGTGTGTGTGTGTGTGTGTGTGTGTGTGTGTGTGTGTGTTTCAATAAAATGGAGTACTATTCAGCCATAAAGAATGAGAAATTAGAGACGTTTATAGCTAAATGGATGCACATTGAGGCCATACTTGTAAGTGAAATAAATAGGACACACATGTGTAAATACTGAATAGTTTCGTTAGTGTGAGAAACTGAAAGTGTAAATAGGAACCAAAAGGTATAATAGATAATGTGAAATAGAAAGAAAAGGTACAAAGCAGAAGGGGAAATAGGAAGGGTAGGGGAAACGAAAGATGGGAATGGAATTAACATGAGAAAAAGAAAAAAAATGGAAACAAAGTCTTTGTAGAGAGGGAGGGCAGGGAAATGGGGAAAAAATAAGAACTAATATGGATTATGTAAAGGTGCAAATTTCCAACAATGAATGTCACAATACTGTATACCTTAAATGTACCAATAAAAATTAATCTAAAAAAAGAAATTTAATGGCCATGTTAACAGCATGAAGAGCTGGGGCTTTTAACAAGCAAGGAGGCCACAAGGGCTATGCATTTACAAATGGATCAAGATGGATATTTCAGGAATCTAAAACCACGAGGCAAGTAAGTTGTTTGTAATTTACCCAATTTCAATATTCTCTTACACAGCATCACAAAGTGGAATAAGACCACGTGCTTCCACTATGGAAAGCTCAAGGGCATTGCCTACAAAAACCCTAGCCTTTCCTGAAAGGCTGTTTATCCCAATGTGTATTAATGGAGCTTTCCGATCCCAAGGGAATTCAGGTGGTTACCTGAATGATTTGCATATAAACATTACTTAATGTGCTACCTTATTTACCTAGTGACTGTCTCCCAGGGCAGCACTCAGGCAGTTTGAACACAAGCTGTCACCATCAGGTGAGACAAGGAATGCGGGCACTGTGCCCTTCACCACGGATCTCAGTTTTTTTTTTTTTCTGGTTTTAACAAATGCCCCCAACTGACTGATGAAGGGTGACTTTCTTGACTCAGTGCCCATTCCACAACGGGTGGAGAGTATGCTCACTTCCTTGAGTTTAAAGTCCTCCTGACAGATGCTAAACAAGAAACATGATTTTAATTTCAGTTTCAGAAAATTAGATGCACCTCCTGGATTTACACAAGTCTCTGACCTTTTGGGACTTATGCATTTGGGGAAATAGAAATAAAAAAAATAGTAGCAAAGCCAATCCAAAAGAGATACAACAAACAAACAAACAAAAGGGAAATAGCAATAACTGCAAGTAAATAACAGCAAGACAAAACAGATTCTGTTGCTTATTTTCCTTGTGCATTCCTGTGAGAGCACACTGTGAAAAGTCCATTTATTTATCACTCTGATCCTTGAATTTATGCTTGGATCACACATAGATACATCAAGGCTTGAGAGAAATACATTCAGTCTTTCTGGTCAGTAAGTGTGACCCAGTTTGAGAGCTGAATTAGATTTTTTTTTTTTTTGGTGGGGGGTGGTACCAGGGATCGAACTCAGAACCTTGTACTTGTGAGGTGAGCACAATGCCACTGAGCTAAATCTGCACCCCCATACATTTGAAAGTGATCTCCTTCTCCCTTTTCTCACTGTGCCTACTAACTTCCGAAGGTCTGTTTCATCATTCCTACTCTTTTGTGATAGAAAAATAAGTGGCACAAATCAAAACCAGATTTGACGCTGTGCACTATCGGGGATGTGGTAAAACGTAGGCCGGGTATTGCAGGCCGTGGATTACAGAGCTTGGATTCTCGCTGGGTCAGTGGTAGGCTGTTGTGAGAAGGACCCGAATCCAGCAGCATGCAAAGGAATCCTTGTGGGTTACCACGTCTCACGAGTAAAGGTGGAATTCTTTTCACACGGTCCGTGCCTTTCCCTGTGCGTCCTTTGCTAGCAGTATCTTTGCTGCTACTCTTGTACTCCTCCTCCTATCCCCCCACGTCACGGACAGCTGCACGCTGGGAAGCCTTTGTCAGTGGCATTCTGATCACTAGTTATTCTTTATCTTAATATTTGCTGCTCATTAATTTTTAAATTTAGGGATCTGCTTGTGAAGGGAGCTACAGTCTCCTATACTTTCCTGCGGTCAAATATTGTGTCTCATTTTCTCACCACGGTAGACTTTGTTGGACTATATTGTGATCTGCCATGATGTGAATGTGTTTTCCAAACATTCATGCATTAGAACCTGAATTCCCAGTGCAGCAGCTGGGAGGTGGGACCCAAAGGCAGGTCTTTGGCTCGCGGCTGCACCACCTTCATGAATGGATGATGACCTCTTCTTGGGCGAGTCCATTAACTCACACAGGAGTAGCTTCACTGTACAAGTGAGATCATTAGCCTGCTCTTGTCTTCTCACCAAGTTGTGAGGCATCAGGCAGATGCTAAGCAGATGCTGTGGACTCAACACCTTGCACGACTTCAAGTCAAATAAACTTTCCAGTCTCAGGCAATTTATTGTAGCAACAGAAAATGGACTATCATTATTATTATTATTACTATTGTTTTGTCTCTCCCCACAAGACTGAAAGCTCTTTCAGGTCAGAAGTGTCTTTTCTTCATCTATCTTCTTGAAAACCAGGGATACTTCATACATTTGAAACAGTCAAGAGTGTAATTATTGGATAAATGTGTAAGTAAATGAATGGCTGGGTAGATAGTTGCTCTAGAAGCCCACTTATAGCATCTCTGTAATCGTAGATGCTGCTGCAGTCTGCAGATACCTTGGGTTACCATAATGTCATTCCGTGGTCCCTTTGCCCAGTGAAACACAAGGTGCTGCTCAGAATGTTCTCACTAAAATCTACCCGTGTGTCTGCCCTGCCTGTTGTCTTCACAACTTACACGTTGCTGAATTCTATTTCCCAAAAGCTCCTTTCGGCATGAGGTTTCTTGCTCACCTAGGGTGTTTCGAATGGGTCACATTCCTCCTGGGGATCCTGTGGTAGGAAACCAGATTATGCCACCCTGACATAACACTGTAGGAGGGTGAAATATTCCAAAGTATGACTCTCTGTGAAAGGTTGATTTATACTGATTATTTTGGGACAAGCAGGAAAAGGAGCATCTCCAAAAGCAGTGTATGGTTTTTTTTTGTAAGGAAAATTTGCAATAATAAAAGGAAATCTCTATCTGTAAGGGCATCTTCCTCTGCACCAGGAAGAAAAAGATGACTCTAAATCAAAGGAAGTTCTGCAGTGGAGAAGTGATAGAACTAAATATGCATAACAAACTTTACTCTTGTATTATGCTTTCCCTAATTGCAGTCCCATAACTTGTCTTCCCTATAACCAGCCTTCCTTTGTATTAGCAGAAGGTGGCTACAAGCCAATGTTCTAAGAACTTGGTTCCTTATTTTGGGGACTCTCATTGTCGTATGCATGGTTCAAGTTGATAAACTGCTTTTCTCTTCCTCCTCTGCCTTTTGTTACAGATACCCAGTCTAGGAGCTACAAGGCTAGAAGGAGAGAAGGAAACCAAGATTTTACCTCCCTTATACCATCTTTTAGAAAGACAGTAAAGGAATACAGCTGAATTTGAAGTTATCAGAGAAATAAGCATAAGGGCATTAAATCAAAGTAACCTATTGACATAGTTTGCCTATTAAGGAAACCTGAATTTTTAACAGGAAAAAGAATGACTGTGAAATTTCTAAAAGTAACTATTTTGAAACCATTTCCAAAGTAAGTCAAATATTCAAAAGTATCCAGCAGCAACATCTCAGAACTCACATTTTGAATCTCCACATCTGAAGTACACACAGACTTAATAACACTTGCATCTGCATCATCGGGGTCTAAATCCTTTTAGAAACTATACTTAACGACATCTGACTCTATTCTCTTTAAGGATCTAAAGCTTCCCAAATTTCACAGGCACATGGAATTAATCTGTTAAAAAATACTAAAGTCTTAATTAATTGACTATTTATAAAGTTGTAGGTTTCTTGCACTGAATCTAGGAATTATTGAGGAAACACTGTCCTATAAGAAGTAATTAATCTTACTGAACTTGGTTATTAAAGTCGGCATATTCTTTATTATTGGATTTTTTTATCTTGATTGTACTTTTGAAAGTATACATTTCTCTACCCCCTGCCCCTTTTAACTTCAGTACCTCCAAGTACTTCAGTTTGACTGATTTTGATGTGCTTGAAATCTCACTTAGGTTAAAGAGAGGTCCAGTGGCCGGGGACTTAGCTCAGTGGTTCCACAGGACCTGAGTTCAATCCCCAGTATGAAAGAAAGAGAAAGAAGGAAGGAAGGAAGGAAGGAAGGAAGGAAGGAAGGAAGGAAGGAAGGAAGAAAGAGAAAGAAAGAAAGAAAAGAAAAAAAGAAAAGAAAGAAAGAAAGAAAGTCAGTGGAATCTTAACACGTGCCAAGGAATAGAGTGCTTTGAGTGATTCAGACAGCAGTTTGAATAGTCCTTGTTTCGTGAAATATTCCTATTTTATTTTTCACACTTCAGCAACTAGTTGAAATCAAATATTCATCTACTAGGACTGCAATAACAAATCATCACACACTCGAAGGCTTAAAACAAAGGAATCTTAGCCTTTCATAATGCTAGGGGCAAGAAGTCCAGAGGCAAGGCATCAGCGAGGCTCTGTTTCCTACAAAAACCCCCGGGGAGACTCAGCCTGTGGCTTCTCTGGCTTGTGATGGTTGCTGATCTTCTTGATTTGTGGCACATCACTCAAACCTCAGCTTCCAATGTCTCACCCATCACCTACTCTTTCACTTGTGAGACTCTTGGGAGGTTATTCGTCATGGGATTCAGAATCCTTATCTCAAGATATTAATTAGTCTGCAAAGACCCTTTCTCCAAGCAAAGCAGCATTTACAGGTCCCAGGAATGAGCCCATGGGCACATCCTGCATGGGGTCACATTCTGTCAGTGGACATGCTTTTCCATAACAATTTCAGCAGAAGAAAAGATTCCTTTTCAGATAAAGTGAGCATGTACACAGTTTCTCTTTCCTATTTATATTAGGGTGGACTGTGTGGTCATAAATTACATGGAACTGTTCATGGCTTACTTTTGAGATTGGCTTTAGAAGTAAATCTACTTCAATAAGGAGATTTTTATTGCTGTTTTTGTTGGCATTTTAGTTATCCAAGAAAGAGTTATGGCTTTATTGATAATTAATTGTATTATCTGTAGATGATATACTTTTTAACCTGTAAGGATGGTCATAATGGAATTCTTTTCCTTTCTGCCTTAAATTATGTGTCAGTTTATATAATATATATTGGAATAGTGGAAAGAAAGAATCCCAAAGACAGAAATGAGTTGGAGTTAATTTCACTAACATTGAAGATTAACATCTGGAAGCCTTAGAACTGATTTAACACCAATATCAGCACATATTTCTTGTTGGATAAACCATAATGGAAGAAGCATATACACATGTGAAAATAATTCACTGCTTATTTTTTAAACAGTATTGTAAAACCCTCCATATTTTCATTCCTCTCACTCAGTTCCCGTATTTTTGTTGTAGAACCTCAAGCCACCAGATATTCCTGAGAACTCACTTTCAACACACACATTTTCCACGGCTGTTAGAACATTTTTGATTTACTACACCATTATATGTACCCTAAAATATCCATTACTGAAAAACAAGTTGTAAAATTATGACCAAGATCTCTTTCATTGTGATGCTTCCATGATACAAATGAGACTTCGTGGTTCCATCGAAAAGAAAGCACAGGTTAGCTAACACAACTGCACCAAGTAAATAAACAAAGCCCAAGTCAAATACAGGCTAGGCTTTGTGGTGTGCAAACAAACCCAGAGAACATCTGTAGTTCAGTGTCACTGGAGCACTAACTTGCTTTTAGGTGTTGAAGAAGAATAAAAATATGTTTGCTTTGATCACAGTGATGATTTTATTTAAACTTAGTTCTCATTATTGCTGATTTATTTTGAGTCTTTCCAAGGACTGCCTTATTTTCTCTCAATAATTTCTCTAAAAGCCATTTATTTTTAAAGGTGACTAGATGATACTCAATTTTCCTCCCTCTTGTAGCTCTGCTAGGAATAGGAGTGGATAATAAATTAGTTGTATATTCTTAGGATTAAAATATTTTTAAGGGCTGGGGATTTAGCTCAGTGGTGCCACCACCTGCTTTGCAAGTGCAAGGTCCGTGTTTGATCCCTGGTACAAAAATCTATTAACTAAAACTTATTTTTAATAAGCTGAGATTGCTTCCACCCCAAAACTCTTTCACGGACAATGAACTCACAGTAGGATTCTAATAAAGAAAAGATGTTTAACATCAAACGTCTGTCTTTCCTTTTAAAGCATTACACAAACGGAATGGGTTGTTCTTACTGCCTCTCAGGATTGTGGGCTTATGAAGAGAGGAGTAATTGGCCCAATGGGTTTATTGACACAAGCACTAAAAACGTACAAGCCAGCACCACAAATTTTACAACTGTGTTCTAGAGAGAAACACGTTTAATCATAAAATATAATCTAATTTTCCATCCTTAACATAAATATTCCACAAACAGAATCTATTTGTCCAGGACTGTATCCTTGGTACCTAGATCAATTCCTGGTCCCTGCTGGACTCTGTGGCTTAAAGCGATCATTAAGACATCTGACTTGAACACTTTCAGGCCTCACCAAGATTTAAAGAAGGTTCTACCACAGATGCTGTCTCCCTAGGTGAATGCAAAGCTTTATTGAATCTTGAGAAAGACTCTCAAACTTTACTGAACTAAGATCTTCATTGTTAACAGTGAAAAAAGTCTCAGAGTGGGGTCAGAATGTCCATTTGTGTAGAGTGGGCCTGGGAATAAGTGAGAGAGATCGTACTAAAATTCATCACCCTTGCTGCGTGGTTCTGAAATGACAAAGATGAGTGACAAAGACATTGGTGGCCTCCGAAGTCATGGAGGAAAAATCTAAAGCCCTCGCACTTCTGTGATTGAACAACTACTCCTGGGGAGAATTTGAAAACATCTGAATCCAAGCCATGCTCTAATTCTTTCTCACTTCTCTTACCTTCACCCGTTCCTTGGACTTTTCTCTAGTAACATCTGCACTTAGGCTTTGTAAACTACCTTTTCTCCATTTTCTTTTCCTTTTCTCCTCTTGATGATTTTAATGTTATTCTAGAAAAGATTTATGCTCTTCTAACCCAATCCTGAAACTCACCTAATTAAAAATTCCTCACTTATTTAAAGAGGACTCTGGAGAGTTAAAACAACTTCCCAAACGTTTCACCCAATGACCGGCAGATCTGGGACTAGGACCGCATGCTTGCACCCTCAGCCACTCCTGTTTGTAGGGAAAAACGCCATCTCCTCTTTGTCTATATTTTGTGGCTTCTGCATTCAGCGAGTCTTCTATATTTCCCTTGCAGTAACCAGGCTATTTTATTTACTCTGTCCAGGAAAAACAAAGCCTTCATCTGCACGCTCTTCTTCGGTACTCTATTAACCATTTAATATCCCCTCGCCTTCCTTTCTCCAGCATTATACGTCTAACATATCCAATAAATGACTTTTCATATCTCACTTGTGGACCATCTATCACCATACTGAAAGGGAACCTGCGGATGACCTAGTAAAATCTCCTATTCGAGGGAAAAGAAATCTGAAAGTGTCAAATGTCTTCACCAGGCTTCCCACTGCCGCAGGAAACTCTGAGATAAAGGGAAGGAATGGAAGGAAGGAAGGATTTTTTTTTCTTTTGGTATGGCCAGAAATGTATAGACAGTCTTCGGGCCGTGTTTTCATTTCTCACATGACACTGGGGATGTGGAAGTTATATCAACAGCATGAGACATAATTTGAGGCTAGAACTGTTGGTTCTCATGTTCAAAGCCCAAACTCTGAATCATTAAATGCAATTAATCCTGACTTTGAAGATTGATAGAATCTTTAAGAAGTCAGAATTTATTTATGAAATTTAAATGTCTGTGTGCCAGGGGAAAAATATATTAACTCTACCAAAACTAGCAGGGATATAAGGACAAATTATATAGGACTAGCTTTTCTTTCTAGGACTCTGGGTGGCTGAGGCAGGAGTATCACAAGTTTGAGCCCAGCCTGGGTAACATAAGACCCTGTCTCAAAATAAAAAATGAAAAGGACTGGAATGTAGCTTGGTATGAATGCCCTCAGTTCAACTCCCAGTTCCACTTAAAAAAGCAAAGGGAGTTTTGGACTGGCAAAAACTTCACCAACAATGCTATTATAGTAACATTTATTCTTAGACTTAAAATAATTATCTTAAAAAATAGAGAAACAAGCTCAATTTACAATAATTAGACTTTCTACTTCCATGGCAATGAAAAAATTTGAAGAGTAAGACAGAATAAGAAAAATTAAAACACATATTTATATATTTAAATGACAACTGCATTAGGTTTCCAGATAAACAAAGCAGCCATTAACATTACAAGGCTTGACAGCTGCAAAAATAACTGAAAATGACAGTAACCAATACTATACAGGGCTGAAGCATGTAATTTACATTTTAGTGAAATTAAACATATTATAATAGCTCCCGGGAAACAATAGTATCAAATTTGCAGTAGTAGATTATGACATCATATAGCCCCAGGATACACATTTAGAGCTGGCTATTATGGCTTGTAATCTGTGCTGCTGTTCTGGTTAGTTTTTCATTTAATTCATTGCAGCCTTCTGTTTAAAAAGACAAATAAAAGTGGCCGAGGATATTGCTGCCTACAAAATCAGCGAAGCCTCTGGTCGCAGCAAAGCCACATTTAGAGCCAGTGACAATAGCTTGTATCTGAAAAGCATTAAGGGGTCAGAGCTATAGTGTAGAGCATAGTAATATTCATTTCTTTTATGGTCAGCACGTTTAATTTGGGGAGGTTTTCAATGCCAACTGTTTCTTAGCTAAGGTTACACAATGGTGCAATAATAACAAAAACCTCCTACGTCTAACAAAGGGTTTACTTGTCTAGCAGCAGTCTTAACCAAACAGGGCACTGCGATGCCCGGAGTGCAGATATTGATGGGGGGTAAAGGAAGTAGGGGTATTTGGGAGCATCTGAAAATGTTTTCAGTATTTTGTATGTAAATTAATCTTTCTGGAGTTTCTTTTATTCACATAACTAATGTCTAATTTTTCAAAAGGTTCAATCTTGCAAAACTTTTTGCATCTTGTTTCATTTTAAAAACAATCCTCAAGGGTTGGCGAGGCTAATTAAAATCTCTCATGGCTCATATGAGAAAGGATCATAGAGTCTGAAAAATTCCCCTCTACCAGGTGGCCCTGGTCTTGTCACACAAAAAAATGTGTGTCCTTCATCCCCAACCCGATGCTGAAATAGTAAGAATTCCTTACTAATTGGAAGAGGACACTGAAGACCAGGGGGATTAAAAAAAAATGAGTTGGCAAAGATTCTTCAACTGCTGATTTCCCATCTTGGGACTGGAACCCGGGCTGCTGTTCTCACACTCAAGCTCCTGCTATAATGGGGGCTACAGGAATGAGAGACCCACAGACGTCGTTCCCATAAATAGCAGACACAGACATCTGCTATAGGAAAATGCAGGGCAGAGGCCGCTACAACTCCGGCTAAAAGATGATTTAATCAATACGGTTTTAACAGGGCATTTCTGTGGAGGTCCAGCACTTTTTAGATAGCCCTCCAGCCCCATGAAGGTATGTGAAAGTGTGGAGCCTCAGGCAATGGGAAGGTTGAGTAGAGAGTTTCCAGCACGTTCTAGGAGTCGGGCATGCCCGGAGCCATAGGCCTCTTCTATGACAAAAACGAAGATAGTGCACCTGGCCCAAAGCATCTCACTGAAAAACAAAAGAGCTCTGGTGCCCGCAAGCAAAGTGTCGCTTTCAATGGTTCTACCAGTGGAGACTCATTGAAAGGTTTGTCCTTCTTGAGGCACAGGTATAATCTATACATGATTAGCACCAATAATAATCCAGCAATAGTAAATTTGGGTAAGGCTGCACAGAGAAGATTTAGCGAAATGTATTAGTCACTCCCCCAGCATAACTGGGCTTTGAGGTGGGAGAGCTCTGAGGGAGCTTCTCTATGGAGGATGGTAAACTGGAGATTTTGGAGCATCAAGGGAAGATGGGCTTAGGAAAGCGAGGAGAGTTTAAGGGAAAACCTTCAACCTTACAGCCTGGGCTGGACTATGTTTGCCTTAGTGACTTTTGAAGGATGAGCAGGCTTCAAGCCACAAGTGGTCCCCAGAAACGTGCCCTAGATATTGATAGTGTAACACTCAGACAGTTGAAAAAATGCCAGACAACTCTGCACAATGCACAGTTTCTGAGCCTGAGCAGATATGGTAAGATCTATTTCACACAGATGTGCAAATTAGGTAAGTTGATAAAATTCTCTGACTCCTCACTTCCAAAAGAAAAACGGTAAAAGGAACTAGCCCGTTAACACAGGACATTGGAGTGAATAAAAAGAGGCTCTAGAAAGCCTTGAACCTGAAATATGGAAATATTGATTCCATGGGAGAGAGGTCCCTGCCTCTGCCTACAGTGCCCTGCAGGAGGTAGAATTCTGATGATTATTCAAACAGGAAAGGAATTTGTCAAAACTACCCATTACTACTTTTGGGGAAACAACTTCTTACATCTTTTGCCTGAGGGAAAAAGTCATTTTGGGAAGTTTTAGCTAAAAATGCCAACAGTAGAGTAACATGTGAGGGAAACTCTTATTTAAAATTTTCTCTTTCTAAGGGAGTTCCTCTCTTCTCGCTATGACTTTTTTCCTTTTATTTTTTTCATTATCTGTTTGAAAGGGTGATGTATGTTGAGGTAGGAGGAAACTGGGATGCTCTTGAATTAATAATACTGTACAAAGATGATCTTACATGTCATGATTGCAATCCATGGCACACAAGGGAAAATTCATTGGAAAAAATTACTGGATAGATGATAGTAGGGGAAAGTGGATGGAAAAGTGACTGGCAGTCACTTTTTCTCCTGTGTTTTCCGTAATTTAGGACAAATGATGCAGAAATACTGAGCATGATGGTCATAAGGTTTTGCTAAAGGTGATTATCCTGCCCTATACCTAATCAGTAGAAACACAGAAGCAACCCACACATGACTCACTCGGCTAATCCTTGGTACTTTCTTGCAGGTCTCTTTCCCTTGCAGAATTTATTCTTTAATAGCCATGGGTACTGAAACTCATGTTTGTAAAAGCGAGAGAGTTGATTAATAGGTATTTTATACATCTGGTATTTTCTCATAAAAGGCTGGAAAACTTATTTCAATTATCATACCACCAACAAGGATCCAATCTGTTCACCAGGCCTGTTTACGAGTGGCTGCTTTCGGTAATGGGTGTTTTCTTAGCACGGGAAATGAAATATAGTATTATTAAACAGAGATATGCAGAATGAAGTGTCAACTTATCCATCTTTCTGATGTTTATAGGCTTCATTTTTTAGAATGTTTATTTTATTTTCTAGGACCACAAGTTAAAATATTTCCTATTTGAAAGGATGCAATTTCTTTTATTCTGGTTTTAATGTCCTGGAATATTAACATTCTCAAAGTTATAGCCAATCAACTAAAGAAACCTGTGGTAGGTATTCTATTAATTCCATTTAGAAAAACACGTTATAATGAAACAGGCAATAAAAGTGAACACTTTATCTTTACACGAGGAAAAGAACTGATCATTGCCAGAAGGGCAGCATAAATGATTTTAATTTTTAGAACCCACCTGTGAGGAAGGAGATGGTGGTTGGTGAAAAAAACCTCAAACAATAAGTTATTCTGCGTGTGTGTGTGTGTGTGTGTGTGTGTGTGTGTCCTGGAGGGAAAGGGGAATGAATCAAGATATTACAATGAAAGTAATGTAATTCAGCTGAAGGATTTTTAGTAAAATCATTGGAAATTCCTAGTTATATGTACTTTTGGTAAAGTAATAAGCGCCTATTTCACTAACTTTCCTTATTTCATTGAGGGGTGAAAATGGGAAAGTATGGATTTTTTAAAAGGAAAGTTCTGCTGCTGATATAATTATAATATAATTATAATTACTATTATTTTCCAGGCCAGCATGCTACTACATGGGCCAACTATTAGGTACAGTAAAGCAAAACCTACCTGAAGAGAAAAGGACACTGTAGGCAGTATATAGTGTAGAACTCTAAAAGACACTCATGGATGGTATTTGCATAAGAAAAAATATTAAAACTGGCAGGATGTATGACATCTAGTAATGTAATTTTCTTACTATGATTTAATGTGTAATGATTGGACCATGAAAAAATGTTAGAATAAGAAAACACTGCTTTTATTATTTTTTAGGTCAGTGTTGTCTAGAAGAGTCATGGGTTCGAAACTTACAGAATATCTCACATTTCAGTCATATTTCATATTCTCAGTTGTCACATGTAGCTTCCGGCTACCATATGACACAATAAAGCTCTGGATTGCCTCCAAAATGCTTTTTTGTAAAGAAGCAAGCTGTAAAATGTGCCTCAATATAATTGAGTGAAAAATTGCCCTAGTATAGAAATCATGAATCCTTAGTATCTTTAGTCACTGAGCCAATGATTTCTAGAGCTAGAATATAACAGAAAAATCAGGGATACTTTTTTTAACAGACTATAAATGATGTTATTAAAATGTTTCCTTTGTGATCTATTACTATAGAACACACAAAATTCCATTTCCAGCATTGACTAAAATACATATTCTTTGACTTACTGAATTGAAATCTGTCCATTTCTTAATGTATTAAGCATTGTGATGAGTTTGCTTTTTAAAAGTTACCCAGTTTAATGACTGTTTTTTTAATAATTTTGGCCCCTGAACACAGAAAAACTTATGTTCTTCCCAGAAAAATGCAAGAACATGTAATATGTATACATAATGTATATGCAATTTCACATATTCTTAGTTCTCAGAAATGCTAATGCTCAGGTTAAAAGAATCAATTATGAAGTATGTGTGAAAGAAAAAACGAATAGTTATTTGTTGAAAAATGATGTTTGGCCAACAATTCTGGGGGCTCTGTAACAGTTTTGATCACTTCTGAAGTTTTATTGTCTTACATGACTCCAATAAAGTATTCTACTTAATTATCAGAAGAATGTTGCCTTTGCACTGAATACTTTTATTACTGTCATTTTATTGTTCTTTTGCAGGTATAATTTCCACAGGGGACTTGGGGGAAAAGATCATGTCTTATCCTTCTTCCCATCATTTACAACACACAGAAGGGTCAGAGATTTAGCTCAGCGGCATCACGCCTGCCTCACAAGTGCAAGGTCCCAAGTTCAATCCCCAATACCAAATAAATAAAAATCAATCAATCAATCACACAATATAGCATCTTGTTAGTTCTAATTCAGGTCGCCTGAACTAGTCTACATGAACAGTTGCAGTGCATCTCTCTCTTTTCAGTCAATAGTAAAACATAACCATTTTGAACAAATAATTTCACATTCTATTCCCAACACTTGAAAAGTGTTTTTCAAATACTAACATTTTATGAAAACATCATATTCTTAACACCTAACATAGTGCCTGTGTCTCAGTAAATACCTTTTTGTTTTGCTGAATTAATAAATTTGCCCTTCACATGATGTGCATTTGTATTTAAAGCTGCTTATTGTGGTCTTGATCTAAAATGTACCCCCGAGTCTCATGTGTTCAGAAGTGGGGTTTTCGGAAGGTGATTAGTTCATGCAGGTGCTGTGCTCATGATTAATTCATCAGTGAGTTCATGGCTGAACCTGTAGTTAGGAGGTGGATCCTGGTCCAAGGTGGGTCACTGGATGTGTGATCAGGAAGGCTCACCACTTCTGCCTGCACTGTTAAGCAGCTTTCTTCTACCGCACTCTGTGACAGCTGGTTGTAATTCATGTAAGAAATGCAAACTTACTACCTCTCTTAAATCTTTGATTGATACTACAGGTATAAGGACAAACATTTCAGTCAAAGTTTCTGTGTTAAAGATTTTTATGTTACGGTGGGAGAGGCACGGAAGCCAGTAAATAGAAAAGAGGGGAAGGAGGAAGATCATGAGCTACAGCTGAGATACAGGCAACAGCCTCTGAATCCTGGAGGGCCTTGTAGGCCATGGTGAGGAATTTGGATTATCTTGTGTGTAAGATGAGAAGTTATTGAAAGTATTTCAGAAGGAAAGTGGTTTGTAAACTGCCCTAATAAATATTGCTCTGGAACAAAATAGTGGATTCGAAATTATTATTCTAAGGAAGATCAATGAGCTACAAGAAAACACAGGTTAAAAATAACTTCAGGAGGGCTGGGGATTCAGCTCAGTGGTTCCACCGCCTGCCTTGCAAGCACAAGGACCCGGGTTCAATCCCCGTTACCAAAAAAAAAAAGAAAACTTCATGAAATTTTGAATTTCAATAAAGAAAATATGTAAAATAAAAACCACACAGAAATTCTGGAGCTAAAGTACACAATGACTGAAATGAAGAGTGCAATCTGTGAACTCATAAACAGGTTATCTGAAAATGCTTGGTAAGAAGGGTGGGAGAAGGTAACAAGGAACAAAGAAAATCTATAGGACTTATGGGACACCATGAAGAGGACTTTCACATCATGATGTTCATAAGAGAGAGAAGATACAGAGAAAAGGTTGTAAAGTTTATTTAAATAAATAATGGCTGAAACATTTTCAAATCTGCGTGAACAAGCAGGTACACGAGGGTCAAAGGTTCATAGTTAGATTCAAAGGAGACTTTGCTAAGACATATTATAATCAATCTGTCAGAAGTCAAAGACAGAGAAAAATTTGAAAGTGGCAGAAGAAAAGCCACATGTCATGCATAAGCCTCTTTCTGCCTTTCAGTAAGATCATTAGGAGACTTCTCAGTGCAACCTTGCAGGACAGGATAGAATGGAATGATTTACTCAAAGTACTGAGAGAAAAATAAAATCCCTATCAACAAAAATAAAATTGTCTTTTAGAAATAAAGACAAGGAAACAGTTGCCCAGATAAAAAAAGCTGAGGAGTTAATCAACCCTGGACTCGCCTTACAAGAAATGCTGAAGGCATTTGTTCAAGCTGAAACAAAAGCTCACGGACTAGTAACATGAAGACATATGGACATGCAAAGGTTACCAGGAAAGATAAGTGACTTAGAGTATTCTAACGCTATTATGGTGGGGGATAAATCACTTTTAAAAGTGTAATAGCAAAAATATTAAATATTATTAAGTGAGGAACACACATCAGAGTCTAGTGTTCAGGTTTATATTTTATTCCAGGACACTACAATTGCACAGCCTCCAACTTTCACCTTCTCTGTTTTCTTTTCTCCCTCCCTTCCTCCCTTTCTTCCCTTGCTCTCTCCAGAGATAGAGTTTTTCAAAAGGAGCGGAGTATCAAATCTGGTGCAGGTGACACTGCTCTGAGGCAATGTGCTAGACATGGCCCGCGCTTTGAGAAACCATCCTCTAACTGTTCTGTGTATTTGGATAGAATGCCTTCAGAAATCTTGCTGAAGATATTGTCCTACTTAGATTCTGTGAGCCTGCTGTGTACTGGCTGCGCAAACAGGTGCTTTTATCATCTGGCCAATGACAATTTTATTTGGGTCAGAATCTACTAAACAGCTTTTGCACATAAAAGATCTAATTGCGAAGTTAATTCAGTGGCAGAGACAACTATATCAGTTGAGGATAAAGAACCTGGATATTGGAAGAAAACCTCTATGACAAAACAAATCACATCAGTGAAAGCAACACTAGCCCAGCTTCTCTCAAACCTCTCAGCCCTCACACAGGCCATCCTGTGAAAACCAAAGAGGCCCTCAGAATATATGGCTTAGGTTGGGCAATTATATGGAAGGAAGAAGTGGAAGACAATATATCATGCTGTATGTTGATCTTTTTTTAAAATGACACATCCATTACTATTGTGTGGTAGGGCAAAAATGGGCCATGTTTAGCTACATCACCACCCTTGAATTTGTGTGGTACAACACCAACTTTTATGGAACGGTATAAAGGCCCTGCCAGAAAGGTCTTAATTGCAAAGTAGGATCTGAGTCAATTAACCAAATCCACCATGATTGACTGTGATAGACTCATTCAGATCTTCAGCTTAAGCCCTGGTCTTGTGGTAGGGCCCTGGAAGAAAGAAGAAGAACTGGCTTTTGTCATGGAAGACCTTCATTTACATTATCTTGTAGAGAGGGGCACATTAGAATCAGCTGCTGTCCCCTGTGAGCTGCCTCCTCACGTTCCCTTTCTGGATGACAACCAGAATACGGACTGCATGGCTATCAATCCCACACTGACATGCATGGCAGTGTTTTCTTCCTGCGTGGTGCATTTCACACTCTCTTCACCATGAAAGGATGCACTGAAGACGGATATGGGAAGCTTACTGTGATACATTTTCAAAATTGCCAAGAACACCTTCCTCTTAGTGGGAAAGTTGGCATTGCATGGAGAACTACTATTTTTGATGCCATTAGAGAGAGTTATTCTGTCACGGATGTGACTCTTCTGGATGAGCATGGAAGACCTTTAGGTGCTTGAGTGCTGCAGTCCACATGAGGCCAGCCTCCTGCCCCTCAGATGGTCCTTATTTCTTGAGACAGACGTACTTTATCGACTACAAAGATGTGGAAGGAAGAGTGCATGCAGAACGGGTGCGGACTGAAGAGACAGAAGACTATTTCACTGTCAGCCTGGTCCTTTACCTCAGGGTAGCAAAAATAAACCACGGGTTTGGAAGAAAATACTAAATGGTAGGAAGCAAAGTATTGTGGCTAGTTAGCCATTTGTTTTTGACCAACAGCTTTGTTCTTGGTATTGAAAGTTAAAGCATATTCATAGTAAAAAATTACTAAGTGAAATAATTTGCTAATGGACATTCAATGTGAGAGTTATATATTGTGACATCAAAAACAAATTTTGAGGAGTGATAAAATGTATAGATTTTTATGCACATAAATTATTTACTTTGGAATGAACTTAATATTTTATATAAGCTCATAGTAACTACAAAGCAAAAAGCTAATGTAAATATACAAAATATAAAGAGAAATACACCAAAGAACATAACTACAGAAAATCATCTAATTATAATGGATGAAAGGAAGAGAGGAACAGAGGAAGGAAGAATAGTAAAAATATCCATAGAACAGTCAGAAAACAATAAAGTGGGAATGGTATGTCTTTATTTATCAATTGCGATTTTTAAGATAAAATGATTAAATTCTCCAATCAAAAGCTATAATATAGCTCAATGGAAAAATGAAGGATATGCTGCCTATAAGAAGCTCACCTCACCTTTAAACACTTACATAGGGTAAGCAGGAATGTGTTTGAAAAGATACTTTATGGAGATGAAAAGTAAAACCAGCAAGGCTAGCTATAGTTAGACACATTAGACTTCACAATCTATAAAAGGAGACGAAGAAGGTCATTATACCATGACAAAAGGATAAGAGGATGTAATGATTTTAAATATATATGTAACTTGACATCAGAATACCCAAGTGTACATGTATCAGCGAATCTGAAGCGAACATATTCAGTAGTAATATAATACTAAGAAGTTTTAATGCCCCACTTGACCAGTGAACCACACAGGTGTTACTATGGGAGTACTGCTGTTGAACTATGCTTGAGATCAAATGGGCCTAACTAGCACATATAAAACATTTCATCCAACACATTTTTCTCAAAAGTACATGGAATATTCTCTAAGATAGAGTACATGCTAGGTCACAGAATATATCTTAGGAAATTAAAAAAGATTGAAATAATATTAAGTTTATTATTGTCCATAATTGTTTAAAACCAGAACTCAATAACAGGAGAAAAACTGAAAAAATTCACAGACAAGTGAAAATTGAATAACATGTTCAGTCTAGGCAACCAGAGAGGAAAAGAAAACATCTAAAAGGAAATATAAAAATGTATTGAGATAAAAATAAAAAAGACAGCCTTTAATCAAGCACTTAGGAGGCTGAGGCAGGAGGGTTGTCATGAGTTTGAGGACAGCCTGAGCTACATAATGAGTTCAAGACCAGCCTGAACCACATAGCGAGACCCTGTCTCCAAAAACCAAACCAAAACAAAAAATGAAAAGATGAAATATATTTATAAAACTTATGGGTTTTAGCTAAATCATTTTTAGGAAGAATGTTTAAAGTAGTAAATACCTACATGAAGATGAATGAAATATCTCAAGTAAGAAATCTAACTTCACAGTTCAAGGCACAAGAAAATGAAGAATAAACTAACTCAAAAGTTAGGAAAAGGAAAGAAGAAATTCCAAAGCAAAAATTAATGTAAAGAAAATGCTAGGAAAGATAAATAAAATTAATAGTTCATTTATGACAAGAGAGGCAAAATGAATAAAACTTTTCTAATGAAAAAGGAGAGACACAGATTAAAACAGAAATAGAAGAGACATTACAACTGATACCACAGAAATATAAATGATTATAAAAACTACTGTTAAATGCCAACACATTGGATAATCTAGAGGATATAAATATCTCTCATATATAACCTATCAGATTTGAATAAATAAGAAATCTGAACAGACCCATGGTGATTAAAATAATAAATAGGCAATAAAACACTCCCATCAAAGCAAAGCCCACAACCTGATTGCTTTACTAATGTCTTTTATTTTATCTTCATATCAAACCAAAAGGCTACTAAAATAAAATTATAGGCCAATATTCTTGGTAAATGTACATACAAAAATCTTCAATAAAGTACTCGCAAATCAAATTTAATTAGTAGATTAAATGGATCATACCCATAACCAAGTGTATCCCTAGGATACATGCAAGTTCAAAATACACAAATCAGTAACATGATATACTACAGTAGCAAACCAAGGAAAACAGACAAAAAACCAGCCCACGCATGATAATCTTAAAAATGCAGGAATAGTATTTGATGAAATTTAACATCCCTTTATGATTAAAAAACAAATCTGAAAAGATTAGGTACTAAAGGACTGTACTTAGTACACAAAGCCCTTAATAACAAAGACAGACCTAAGATCAGACTCAGTGGCAAAACCTGAAGTCATTTTTTTAAAAGATTGAGAGAAAGAAAAGGATGCTCACCTCTCCTGTTCAACATAATATATAGTATTATTACCAGAGAACATACACAAGAGAAAAAACTAAAAAGGAAGGAAAGTTGAAAGGAAGGAGTAAAATTTTGTTGTTGGTAACATGATCTTAGAAAACCCTAAAGACTATCTGCAAAAATGTTAGATCTAGTGAATAAATTAAGTGAATTTGGAGGATGCAATATCAACATACAGGAATAATTCCTCTTTCTATACACTAACAGTGAAATACTCAGGAAAGAAATTAAGAAACAACAAACAATCCAATTTAACAAAACATGAAAAAATAAAATACTTATGACTAATAAGTATATCAAGGAAGTATAACTTTCTGTATACTGAAAACTGTAGGAGACTGATGACAGGAACCAAAAATATGCATACATGAGAAAATAGTTCACATTCATGGATTAGAAGTCATTTTTGTCAGCCTATCTGCACCACCAAGAAATATACAGATTCATTACAATCCCTATCACAATTGCAATGGCATTTTCCACAGGAATACAGACAAGGACTATAAACTTCCTATGGGATGAAGGAGACATCCAATAGTTAAAACAATCCTGAACAAGAATATTTTCCAGAGATGGAGACATCACATTTTCTGATTTCAAATTACAATAGAAAGTTATTCTAGAAATAAACACAGGATGGGAAGTCATAAAAATGGAAAAAGAGACCAATGAAATAGAAGATGCCAAGAATATACAATGGTGAAGGGATAATGTCTTCAAAGAACTGTACTAGGGAAACTTTATATGGATATGCAAAATAATTAAATTTATATCTTACATCATACATCTAAATCAGTTCAAAATAGATTAAAGGCTTCAGCATAAGACCTAAAGTCATAAAACTCCTAGAAGAAAACATAGGAGAACACTTCACTGAAATTGGGCTCGACCATAATGTTTTGGATATGACTCCCAAAGAAAAGGCCAAAAGCACAGAAACAAATAAGTGGAACTACATCAGGCTCAAGGAAATTCTGTAGAGCAGAGGAAGCAAGAGACAAAATGAAAACAAATGTTATGGAATGGGAGGAAATGTTTGAAAACCGTATATTCAATAAAGGGTTCATATCTAAAATACTTATACAACTCAGTAAAACAAACAATATATAGCTTCAATTATAAATGTGGAGAATATCTGAGTTAATATTCTTTCCAAAAAAAGACTTTCAAGCAGCCAGCAGGTTTATGAAGTTTGCAACAAAACTAATCAGGGAAGCAAAACTCAAAACCACAGTGAGATAGAACTTCACATCTGCTGGGGTGACTCTATTATCCAAAAGCAGACAGATAACAAGGGTTAGGAAGGTCTGGGTAGAAGGGAAACTCTGCACACTGTCAGTGGAAACAGAAAATTGTAGAGCCATTGTAGAAAACACTGAAGGTTTCTCAAAAAATTAAAAATAGAACTAATGTAAGAGTCAGCTTTCTTACAACTTTGAGTACATATTACAAAGAAATTAAATCAGAATGCCCACCAAATCTGTACAGTCCTAAATTCACTCTAGTCACTATGCAAAAGAATCTGAGTGTCCATTACTGATGGATTAGTGAGGAGAAAGAAATAAAGTCTATTTATATCTATACAATAGGACACTATCCAGCCCTGAGAAGCTAGGACACCCTAGTGTTTGCATCTATGAGGATGCATCTGGAGGAGGAGATTTTGCTGAAGGAAATAAACCAGACTCAGAAAGACAAACTCTGCATGATTTCATTTATATGTGGAATTAAAAAAAAATCTAACTTATATGTAGATTAGAAGGGTCATTCTCAGGGTGGAGTGGTGGGGAGATGGGAAGACATAGTTCAAAGTGTACAAACTCGTAGTTATAAGTAGAATGAGTTCTAGAGAGTTAAAATACAGCATGGAGACTATGGTAAATTATAAAGTATATACTTGACATTTGCTAAGAGATTGGCTCTTAAATATTCTCACCTTATAAAAAAAAAGGTAACTCTGTGAAGCTATGAATATATTAATTAGCTTAATTGTTGCAATCATTTGACAAATTATAAGTATATTAGACGTCCAGGATGCATACCTTAAATATATGCAATCTTTACTTGCCAACTATGCTCAGTAAATTTACTAGGAAAAATAAAGAAACACATACGAAAACTGTAACTTGGGTTAACTGCTGCGAGGAAAATAATTATTGGTGACGTAGAGTGCACCCAAGGAAAGGAGTACATCTAGTTAAGAAAGTCAGGGGAAACACTTTGCAAAAGTGTGGGGAACGCGGTGGATGACCACAGGCCAGAGGTGGAAAATGCCAGGGCTACTTCCCAGGCAGTGAGACATTCAGATCACCAAGTCCCGAGGCAGCCAAGAATTTGGAATACTGGAGGGAAGAAAAGCCAGTGCGGCTGCAGCGTGGTGAAATACAGAGAATTCAAGGTACTGCTGCTGTGGACTCGGGAAGGGCCAGGTCATAGCAAGGATGCAAAGAAGGATTTGGTTATAAGACAAAGGAAAGGACACAGACGGTATTCAGACAAGAGGCTCTCATGATCTAATTTAGGTCACATTAAAGTTGGCATTTGTTGCTATATCAGACAGGAAATAGAGAGACCAGGGACTTGGAGAAACCATATTGGGAGAGTGGGGGTCTTCGGATAATGGTGTCATGGTCTAAAGAGGTAGCAAAAAAGACAGAAGTTTACAGATTTCACAGCTACTTTGCAGGGAAGACTAACAATGCATCCACACAATGCATAGAGGAACAAGAAACAGAGGAATCAAAGAACGCTCCTGAATTATTCTCTTGAGCGCTTCTGTGGACACAGAAATCATTTAGGAGTAAGAGGAAGACTGAGGAGGTACAAGAACATCTCCTTTGACTGTGGCAAGCTTCAGCTTCTGAGAACTCCAGGTGGAGCTATACAGAGGCAGAAGTGCTACTAAGCTGGGCTGCCCATACACAACTAGAGTTGAAAATGACCGAGCACTGCAAAATATATTAGACTATAGTATTAGACTAAATAATAGTCAGTTTCCAGAGAATAATCGTACACCTTGAATTGTAGTAATTCTCTAATTGAATATATCATGGAAACAATTCTTAGAAGGAACAAATGATTGAAAGAGTATTTCTCTTCAAATTTATTTTCCTCTTACAAAAATAAAAGGATAAAGCCCATCTGTGAATATTCTCAATTTTTCCAAACACGGTGTAATTTGGAAGAGTGTGTCTGTCTTCTTCAAATTTCTGATTAACTCTTTCAGTCCAGAAGAGGAGTTAAATATCTATATGGAAAATATTTTCCTATTATGTTACATCTGCAGAGAAGATAAATATGGCTCACATTCTGAGCTGCACAGCAACATTTGAAAAAAGGCTTCTTAAATATGTTATGAATTGAATTCATTAAATCTATTGGGTGTAGCAATTTAATGAAGCAAAAAATACTAATTAAATTATTAAAATCTGGATAGCAAGTAGTAATTAAAAGGCTTGTTGCTATGCAACTCAGAGGGTTTCTATAGACAGTGTGTAAAAGTATATTGGTTAAATATGTGGGAATTTTGCCTTGACCTTTGCAATTAAATACCTTCTCAGTCTGTAAAACTGTGTTTCTGAGACAAACATTAAATATAGTTTGAAGATTAGGAAAAAACAGTTTGGAATTTGATTAGGTGACATATTATTATCTTCAAATATTAGGTGTGAACAGTTCAAATCTCCAAAAATAAAAATGATGGAATATACATGGGAAATAGTAGTAGGTGCTTAAAGGTTTCTTCATGATTAAATATGGAGATATAAATCAGCTACTTTGCTTAATTACTTTTTATCAGTGTGGCAACACTTTATGAAAAGGTAGGCTAACAAAGATGAAATTTTATCTGGGTAATTAATGTAGTCAAAACTATCCATAGTAAACTCTTTTCCAGAACTGTCAGAGAACTAAAAGTTAGTCTACATTCTAAAAATCTTCAGTAAAACAGAAAAAGTGTATGTTGAAATTACGCTTGACCCACAGAGCTGTTTTTTAAGATATAAAGCAATTGCCCTAGTGAACTTTTGAAAAGTCATTTTCTGTAGGCAATTACTGCAGATACTCAGAAGCTTGTGTTCACGCCTGCTTTAATTCCAAATGTCTAAGCAAGGGCTCAAAGAGAATGAACCTAGAACAGGAAGGTTGGGGTTAACATCTACTCTGATTAAATCCAAAATATTTTAATGTTTTCAAAACTACTACTTAAGTACAACGGGATTATTCAGGATTAGTGGCAGTGTACACAGACTATTTAATCAGACACACTATCATCCTGATTTCAGAGACTGAACTGAATTTGGTAAGGTAGAAAACAAGTACTTATGGATGTCTTTAAATGGGATCAAAGGTTGCTTGATGCCACTGCCCTGCCATATGACCCCTGAGGATAAGCTATGTGTATATACATACGCAAACCGCTCTGTGAACTTTGTTTTTTCTAAGCATGGCTATAATTTGGAAAAGCATGTCCATCTCAGATATTCTAATTCACTTTTCTTTGAGAGAGTATGTGTCATTTCTTGATGCACACAAGCTTCAAATATTTCACTCTGACTTTTTGAGCCTCTACTTGACTTAGTTGCCTCCTCCTGTCACTGCCTGGTCAGCCATCCTTTTTGTTTGGTTCCTTGCAATATGTGTTATTGCCAAGTCCTGGCCAGGTATTCAGAGGTAAGCTCTATGGCCAAGGTTCTCAAACTCTGGACCAAGAAGTGCCACTGTGCTACAATGAGCTCACAGCACACGGGGTGCCTTGAAATCTGTAACATTTTCAAGGAAATGCCAGCAGCACTGCACGAACTACAAAGCTGGAGGTCATCCATTCTTTCAACATGCCTTTAGCAATGTCATTATTTTGGGGGAAGCTCAGTCTTCTGTGATTACTATGATAAAAAATAGAATGCATCCAAATAAATGTGGAGCAGAAAGTATGAATAGCAGGGCCAAACCTGAATGCAGCATTTGTACATTCCAAGACGAGTGTTATCCAACGGGGCTACACATCCTTTTAGTCAGTAATTGTGCTTATTTAAAAGTGAGACAGAGATGGGAGGGACATTTTAAAAATACAGATATTATTTTTGCATATGGTCTTCAGTTGTTACTAAATAAATGCTTCTGGAGTCTTTTGGAGTTGATAAGTAAGTGGAACTATGGGGTATTTTGTCCTTAAAGGACTGTGAAAAGGTAATGAAGATAATGAGGAAAACAGTTTGGGAACTTTTGCATTATGGCATGGCAAGAGAATGAATAGAATTGTAGAGTTGTATAATTTTATACATAAGAATGCTACATATATGTACACCTATTTAGAAAAACCTTAAAACACACAAACCGCCTTTTATCTTTCTTATATAATGTCCATCAAATAAAGAAGAAAACGCTGGAACCTACTTACTATCCAAGTACAAAGTTCTTTACAGACACAACTATGTACTTTAATGCTCACGTCAGTGCAAAGACATCTTAAGTCTTCTGTATGTGTAGCACATTAGCATGTCCATCTTGCAAGCCTGACTCTGTTGCGTTCATGTAAAGTGTCCCTGTATGATTCAGGAGCTTAACTTAGCCCTGACCAACAGAGACCAGCACTTGAGCTTTTCACAAGTATTTATGATTCAAACAGCAGGAGATACTGTAATGTGGTTTCATCTTCTACCCTATATCTTATCAGGAATTGTGACCTATTCCTGTTCATCTTTACTCAAAATCTCATTTTATTTCTTGCAGAGTCTCTAAACCTTCAAACGTTTGTCAGTACCTATAAAGGAAGATTGTGTCTCCCTAGGACAGTGGTCTCCAGTGAATATCCTCTGCTTCTTCAAAGCAGGAATCAAATCCTACCTTTTTGGCGAAGCCTTTACACTCCCTCCTCCTCAGCCTCCGGACCTGCTCTTCAGTTTTCCTCCTTGCACATGGTACCGGAAATGTGGGTGGCGAGCCAGCTGGCTGGCCTTCGCTGCTGGTCTCAGGTCCCTTCTGACCCCGGATCCGACTGTGGGGAGCCAGGGGGCTCTTGCATCTTAGGGGGCTGAGGAGCGCCCACCCCACGCCTCTCGCTCCTCTCACCTTTTTTCTCCGCGACACGGGCACAGGCAATCACAGTAACAGGACTCACTGCGCCCACCCCACGCCTCTCGCTCCTCTCACCTTCATTCTCCCAGACACGGGCACAGGCAATCACAGTAACACGGGACTCACCTGCTTGCCAAGGTCCATTAGTGCACGCTCTGGTAAACAACTTAACCTCAGCTGTCTTAACTATCCTTGAACCTGGGATGTGCTGTGGCCCCTGAGGGCTGCCTTCTCCTTTGTGCTCACAGAGGGGGCTGACGAGGTCCCAGTTCTCCTGATCTCCCACATATGTGCAGCCTTTTGCATGTTTCCTTCAACATGTGACCCAACACTATTCTATGATGCTCTATATTTATGTTTTCCAGCCTCACTGAAAATGTTATCACGCGACTCACCCTCGCCTCGAACTACATCATCCGTGGCCAATGCCTACCCACATATTGCAGATAACCGCTTGAGAGTGAATTGCAAGACATTGTGCAAAAACAACAACAGGGCATTGCAGGTTTTCGAGTGCAAATATAATTCTCCTTTAACAAAGATCATTTGGGTGCTAATCCAGTCATTTTAATTATTATAATCATCTGTTTTCCTCCACCGAGGTTTGGAGGACGCTTCTGAATGTCCTTGTTCAGTTCCTCCACCTCCGTGTGGTTCAAATAATTTATTTTGTCAGGGGTGGCTCTTGCTTTGCATCTGTACTCTCAGTAAATAGAAATCAGCGAACGTCTTCTTAAAACACAATTTCTCAAAAATGATATGAGACACAGAATCTGAATCTTTTGAGTAAATATTAGTTATCGTGTTTATTAAACTGGCATTTTTAAGGCCACAGAACACTATAGTCTCTAGTGAGATGTTCATAATGCTTTTGAGAAATGATTTCACTTTTAAATAATTTGGGAAATATTGCATATCTTTTATAGAGATTCAGGGTCTGTATCAGAATATAAAAGAAAGCCTTTGAGAAGTCCTGAAATCTAAGTTACTTAATTTGTTTAATATTTCCTTCACACTGATTGGGTCATAAAAATCCCCTTCATTGCTTTGGAAATTCCTATTAACATTTTATCTTCTTTCCAGTTGAATTTGGGAACTATTTACCTCTGACCTCACTGAATCTTCAGCTGTGCCAGTTTTAAAGATGAGGAGGGTTAGTTGAAAGGATTTCTCCAGAGAAGGAAGGCTTCTTTGGCATAAGGTGTTGGCTGTGTTTCCTTCAGTGGCTCAGAACTCGTGAGAAGTTCTCTGACAGGGCTGAGGGCTTTTGTGGCCAAGGGCCTGTGAGACTGGAAACATGGACCCGCCGTGCAGGGTTGGAAACTATTCCTCCAATCTCAGCTTTGGAATCTGTGTGCACTGGCTCCCTGCCAGCTTTCCTTAGCTAACACGGGTCACCTTGACCCTAGATTGCCCTTTCTGGGTTGGTCTAGATCACTGGCCAGACCGTTAGGATGGCTTTGGTTCTCCAGAGCTACTAACCCTGGAAATGCTGTTTGCCTTTCTGTCTGTGTAAGATGATGATATTTGAAGGTCAATCCTAGTATGAATTCAAGGGACCTGTCTGTGTCCTCCTTAGTGTGAGAGTTGTGTGGAAACTCATCTCAGAACAAATTGCTTTTGACAGCGGGGAGGGAAACACCTGCATGTATACTGCGTGTATGTATCCGGATCTGGGTGTTTCTTTAAAAGCAGGATTTTCCTGCACTGCGTTGTCCTGCGCCCGTGAAGGAGATCGAGCTGTTTAAACCAACCATGCCTTATGTTCCGTGGGGAAGAAAAGAAATGGGAAGAGAACACCTCAACCGAATTTATTATAAAAAATCTTGGGATAATAAAAGACATCAATTCAGCCCCAGAAGGAAAGTAGGTTACAGCTCAGCTGAATGTCCTTGTCTAATGTTGTTTGACCCCAGCTAAAATTTCAAGCCTAAGTAAAGTTCTGTCAGTGGCACATTTTGACCTGTTTGGTAATTTTGTCAGGGGCACTGATTTAAATGTATCTTTGGACTTATCTGATGAATACTTACATCAGTCATACTCAGATCACATGCCCCTAATGCGCTGATGTCCTGTCCTTATTTATTTTCATTCTTCAGCGTCGACAGAAAAAGGGATGATTTGTTATATGCATATTATACTTGGTCACAACTGAAAGCGAAAATAGCACTAAATGCCGCAGGTCCAGGGCAGCAAATCAGGAGGGGCTGTTTTGGTACAAGCAAGAGAGGTCTGTTAAGAGGTGGCCTTTCGACCGCATGGTGGTGGAAATTTTAGCTCCACTGAGACACAAGTTCCAGACAGGGAGAACAGTTCAACGACTTAGATCAAGTTGCCTGGCCTCTGACACCCCGGATCCTGTTTCTGTGGCCTACAGGGGTGCACCGACTGGAAGTTTCCTCGAACCTCTGCCTCATGTTGCTTTTTCTAAGCTGTGGCCTTTCCGGCTGAGGGGATAGAAATTTCTACCCAGACAGCCTGAAGGCTGACACAGTGTTGTCTCTTCAGTGTTGCAATGTGTTGGGAATGGAATGCACTGTTTGTAAATTTCCAACTCTGCATTGTATCAATGCCATAGGAAAAAAATTAGTCAAAACAACTTTTTATCGCCATTATAAAGGAAAAGAGACTCCTTGTCATTTTCTGGATTGTTAGCCTCCATCTCTAAACATCCCCTTCTGCCTGGGATGTTCTCACCACACACTCCAAAGAGTTTTCGGAACCTCTGCATCTGTGAGTTTTCCAGTGTCCGAGAAGGGTCGGGCACCTTGGTTTTGCCAGGTGCTGTACCTAGCACCTACCTCTTCCTCGCTTGCCAATTTGTAATCACAATTTCTTTTCTATAATTTTACCTCCCTTCCCTGATCATTTGTATTTTATATATCTCATTTTTATTTTACATCTTTTATGTATATTATTTCATAAAGTAAAAAAAATATATTTATTATGGGTATTTGTTGAGTATTTTAGCAAATGCTCAAACGCTCAATTCTCTTATGTTCTTCAGAGTTTGCCTTCTCTGCCCATTAACTCAGTATGATATGTTTAAGACACCAAGTTGTATGATGTTAACATTTTCTGAAAGCTTTATGTATTCAGGATGTTGTATCATACTATCAGGTATTGAAAAAAGTGACAAGGTAAAATTTTTTTATGGTTCTTTTTCAAAGGAGATGACATTTTTACCTATTGAAAAATTTTAAAGTATATACTTCTGAATCATACAAATAAAGGGAAAAGTCTATTAATTCAGATTTGTCCGACATAAATTCCTTAAAAGTAGTTACACAAAAGGATCTTTGATGAATATTAAACATTTGTACCACTTTACTGATTGTACACATCTATCTTCAACCCTCCCCAAATAAAACTATACCTATAATAAACCACAAAAAGTGATGAGCTGTAATGAAAGTTTCCCATCTGGAAAGGACACTGGTCCAGATGGATTTGCTAATGAATTTTATAAGAAGTTTAACCAACCTTTGAAGAATATCCCAGACATGTTTGATTACTTTAAATCACCAACACTTTTGAACTACTGCTCTGGGTTCTCAACCTAATCTTTATAAACTGTCAATAGATGCTAAAATAAAAAAATGCATGTTTCTTAATAACTTACATCTTTCACAAAAAATGTTAATAACATATTCCTCCCAAAGCTTTCTTCTCTCTCTCTCCCTCTGTCTCTCTGTCTCTCTCTCTCCTGTGCTGGGGATTGCACTGAAGAGTTAATTTCTGCTAGGTGAGGGCTGCACTGCTAAATCATACTTTTATCCCTGGAAGGGCATTGTTTTGATCAACCAGGTAAAAGAAATATCTGAGCCCAATTAAAAAAAAAAAATATATATATATATATATATATGTTAACATTTACCAAATGTCAATAAATAAGATATTTTGATACTTATTGCACTATAATATATGCCAATAAAAGACAGTCGCATGCTTTCTACATTTGGCTACAGAACTGATGTTTTATACAAATAATAAGGAAAGTAACACACTATGATTCAAAATAAGACACAATTCCCCAAATTGTTTGTTCAAGCAATTTTCTCTCATGCCTGGAATCTTGCAATTAGGTATTTATTCCTTTCAATAGGCTATGAGATCTTTAGAATTTTGTTGTTATTATTATGACTGTTTAACTAAACGGTATACTAATTTTAGAAATGCAGCTGACTATATTCTTCCATATGATGGGAAATTCACTATAATGCCTGTTGAAATTTTAAAGATTTTATAAAGATAAAATAACACAAGAATAACAGCATAAGAAAATATTATTTGAAAATTATTTTCAAAAGTGTATTAAACTTTAATACCCAATTGGATATTGTATCAAATCAGTAATATGTATATTTCAATATACGATAATGAGTTTGGAGAAAGTCAGGTCATACCGTACATGGGGGCTCATTGGGGGTAGAGACTCGGGAACTGCTGCAGATAAAACGCAGCATAAAGTAAGCTGTTGCTCCGAATAAGCCTGCAGATACAAAAGCTAGGAACATTTCCAGCTGTTTGAGCTTCAGTCCTACCTGAGATTTCTCTGGAGTTTCACGTCCTCCTGTGTAACATGAAGATGGTAACATTTGCCTTGAAGAGTTATTACAGGATCAAATAACTGCTTGGAGTATTTTTTTAAATTTTAAATTGAATTTATTGGTACATTCTAGGTGTACAGTACAGTTACATTCATTAGTGGGATCTTGAACCTTTACATGCCAGGTCTTGGTTCTTATTTTTCCCCTTGTCCCTGCCCTTCCTTCACCCCCCCTCCCCACCTTCAAACACTTAATTCCATTTTTACATTTTCTCATATTTTTTTCCTTTTCCCTTATTCCCCTTTCCCTATCCTTCTCACTGTCCCTACACCTTTGGTCCTTTTCTTCCTATTTCACATTGCTAATTATCCCATTAGGATCTTGAGTACTATTTTAGTTTTTCACACGAGAGAAACTATTTGTTTGCATATGTGTGACTTATTTATTTCACTTAGGAGTATATCCTCAAAATGCATCCATTTATCTATGAATGAATCTACTTTCCCATTCTTTATGTCTGAGTAGTATTCCATTTTATAGAAAAACCACATCTTGTTTATCCAGTTTCCAACTGATGGGCAGATGGGCTGTTTCCAAGTTTTAGCTATTACAAACTGTACTTCTATAAACATGGGTATGCGTATATCACTGTGGTATGATTCTTTTAATTCTTTTGGAAAGATACCCAACAGAGGGATGGCTGGGTCAAATGGAACCTTTAATCCTAGTTCTTTGAGGTATCTCCATATTGACTTCCATAGTGGTTGCACCAGTCTGCACTCCCACCAACAATGGAGAAGGGTTCCTTTCTACCCATAACCGTGCCAACATTTGTTGCTGTGTGATTTCTTGATAGCAGCCATTTTTTGTGGGGTGAGATGAAATTTAATATTTTAGATACAATTAATATAATTTTCTCTCTTGTTAAATACACACATGCACACACACACACAGAGTTTTGAAAGGGGGAGTTTTGCAAAGTAATCTTCTAGCTCAGCTACCCTCTGTTACTGCTATTTTCTCTTTTATTATGTGTGTACCACAAAGGAAACACCAGCCTATATGTGAACAACAACATAGCAAGAAAAATATATACTCATCCATTTATAAAGTCAAGGGGCTTTATCATAACAGATGGTTGCTGAAAAGGTTAATGCTTAATGTAGAGTTTATTTTGGGCTATATTTTAATACCATGTTCAAAAGGGCACCTAAAATTTCCATTTGCAAATGATAGGCTGGTGTTAAATCATAATGCATGTGTGGAGGTATTTATAGATAATTAAATATATGCTACTAGCTACTGGGATATAATTTACTCACTTTAATAATAGAAATTTAAAAATGGATTCTATGGTACTAATGTGATGCTAGAAGATAAAGCTAACTATATATTCTTTTTGGTTTACTAATGATATAGAAAACAATTCTAGAAAGCATAATGTATTCATAAACCTCATTTAAGTGTTCCTTTTTAAACTTTCCTCTTGTAAAAGTATTTTCAATGAAAACAACATCATAATTAATGGATTTCACTAAAGTGTGATTGGAAGAACTGTTATTTTTGTTCTCTGTACAAGGAATGTGTAATATTCCAAACATTAGTATTTTATATAACAATGAAAATTCCCTTTAAAGTGGGAAGGGTGGAGGAAAGGCAATAAGGAAAAACAAAATAAAAGAGAAAATGAAAAAATGGAAATAAAATGTTTGTAAATGGGGAGGAGAGGAGGGGTGAAGGGAGGGCAGGGACAAGGGGAAAAATGAGAACCAAGACCTGTCATGTAAAGGTTCAAGATCCCAGTAATGAATGTAACTGTACTGTATATCTAAAATGCACCCATAAAGTCAATGAGAGAGAAAAAGATTCCCTTTAAGTTTCTATTTTTTCCATTTTTCCTCTGGCTACTCCTATCATACACAGTAACAAGCTGTATTATTTTGTTAATATTTTTCTATGTAGTTTAATATACGTTAATGGAGTATTTTTTCTTTTGAAAATGTGGCCATACTATACATTTGATATAAGATTTACAATTAAATATCACAATGCATCTGAAACTAATATGCAAAATGATTTGCCTCATTTTCTTGGGCTCTTTCTCATTATGAAGATGTTCAAGCATTAATTGGCTCTTTCTACACTGAGGGATTATGGAGTTGTTTCAAAGGCAGAAGGAAGTTAAGAGCTCTTTCCGGAAGGCAACTAGTTCAAGGAGCCCGGTGAGTGGAGGTGGTGTTCTCCTGACTAGCGTTTGAGGGAAACTGCGTATGAGAAACATTGACATTGGCATCCTCCAAAACGAAGAGTTAAATATAAATCTAAGAAGCCACATATCAGATCCATGTGAGAAAAGGGACAAACGTGATAGGGAAACTCGATATTGTTGGAGACGTCGGTCTTTCTCAACTTGCTCTAGAGACTCAGTAAAATCTGACTTAATATGTCAGCAAGTTATTCTGAGTGTATTCATAAACTGTTTTCAAAGTTTCTATGACACAGCAAGAGAAACAAATATAAAAAAATGTTGGAGGGCTGACACTACCTTATTTCAAGACTCATTATATAGCTACAGTAATCAAAGCAGAGTGATATTAGCTAAAGTTTTAATGAATAGTTCATTGGGGAAGAATAAAAAGCAGACATATAGGCCCCAGATGATATAATGCAGCAAAGATAGTCTTCGTGTTGGAACAGCTGGACATTTGCATGAAACAAAGGGATATAAATCTAGACATAGACTCTATGCTGCTCACAAATATTAACATGAAGTGAATCACAGATCCAAATGTAAAGCACAAAACTATGAAACACATGTGAGAAAATCTAGGTGACTCTGAGCATGTAACAGAAAATATGATCCATAAATGAAAGAATTGATAAGTCTGTATTAATTGAAATTAAAATCTGCTCTGCAACACATACTGTGAAGAAAATGAGAAAAACAGCCTGTGAGGAAATATTTCATATATATGAACTATTATCCAATATATGCAAAGAAATTTAAAAGTCAATAATGGGTCAACAATTTAGCTCAGTGTTGCCATACCTGCCTTGCAAGCATAAGATCCTAAGTTTGATTCTCAGTACCGTAAACAACAAAAAAAACAAAAACAAAAAAACCCTCAATAACACAATAAACAACCTTACTTCAAATGAGAAAGACCTGAACAGACATCTCACCAAAGTGATATGAAGACAGAAAATGAGCACATTTCCATATCATTCCTGCAGCATTAGGGACTTTTCTGATTCCAACTCCAGTGAGGTGCTGTACACCCTCGAGAATGGGCCAAGTCCAAACACCAACAGTATCAAATGCTGAAGAGAGCATGGAGTGGCAGGAAGTCATTTTCATTGTGATGAGATTGCAAAATGGTACAGTAGCAGGAAAAGGACAGTTTGGGAGTTTCTTATAAAACGAATCACACTATTATCATATAAACCAGGAATCAAATCACTGGTATTTGCCCAAGCTAGGTGAAAACATAGCCATATAAAAATATGTACATGAATGTTTACTGTAACTGTAGTCATAATTGTAAAAACTTGGAAGTATTAAAGATGTCCTGTAAGTGAATGGAAAACAAATGCAGTATACCCATACAATGGAATATCTATCATTCAGTATTAGAAAAGAAATAAGATATCAGGCCATGAGGAAAACATGGAGAAACTGCAAATGCACATTGCTAAGTGAAAGGAGCCAATCTGAAAACTTTACATTCTGTATGATTTATGCTGCACAATTTTGCAGAAAAGGCAAGATATAGGAACAATAAAAATGCCAGTGGTTCTCAGGGTTAGGAGGGAGGAATGAACAGGTGGAGCACAGAGGACTTTCTGGTTAGTGAAGGAATTCTGTATGACCTTGTAATGGTGGATGCAGGCCCTTACATATTTTACTCTTGGAATGTACAATACCACAAATGAACCCTACTGTAATCTATAGCCCTTAGGTGATAATGATGTATCAGTGCAGATTCATTGATGTAAACAAACACGATTCTGGTGGAGGATATTGTTAATGGAGGTGGCTATGTATGTGCGAAACAGATTTTCACGTAATCTCTATCTTCCTCTTAATTTTGCCGTGAATCAAAAACTGCTCTCTGAAATTGTAACAAGGAACAAATAATTCAAACATAATTCAAGCATTTCAAATTCAGAAACTGTTTTGTTGGAAATCAAATCTTGATTGCTATGAAATATTTAAATTGTTTTCATATCTCTGTTATCTATTTAAATTTGTTTAATTTTGTCATTAAGTTTGATTCTGACTGTGTAAATGACTCCACAGTGTGTTTCCCAAGTAGGTGGTATGAATTACCTTATAATTTTTTCTTTTAAAGTGATTCTAGTATTTTACTGTGATTCTAGTATTTTAAGCTGAACCAACTTTACTAGCAGTTTAAGGACTCACTGAAAATGGCCAATTAATTATTTGTTTTCCTTTAGAAATAGCTGAGGGGTAGAAGTTAAGCCTGAGTTTTACAGCCATTATCTAGTTTTCCGTTATGGTCAAAGCCTAAATATACTATCAGGGGTACAATGGCATCCAAACTTAGGCAAGGCATTCCAAAATTTCTGTCACAACAACATTCTTATAATTTCTCATTTTAGAGACAAACATGTGTGCTTTTTAATACTTTAGACTGTACTCTATCATTCTAAGTCTGAATATGAAGAAAGTGTTTCCTCAAGGGGACAATATCTACTCTCATCTGATTCTTATCTTGAGGTCAGAGTTAATGGAGTGAGAGTATCTCAATCTCTCCTTAAACCTGGTGTGGTAACCAAAAAGCTCAGGTCATGGAAGAGTACATAGGAAAGCTGTTCCTTCTTTGCTTCATTTCCTTTTTATAATTGGACCTCTGGGCAGTGAAATAAGACAGGATGGCTTGATCTATGCTTTCAGTGTGAAATCGAGGTACAAAACTTCACTTGCTGCTAGGGTTATGCTAATTTTACTTCCCAGACCCTGATAATTCCATTGTACAATTCATCTTCTCTAGTGAGCAATGTGGTAGATAACCCACATTCAGAATTAATTACCATAAATCAGAACTATATTCATTGTATCGCTGCGAGATCTTTCATTTCCCAGGAGGAAATGTTCCATCTACAAATGAACCCTTTACACGTTCAATTATGTCTTCTCATTTCTTTTCTCTGTCAGGCTCAGCATACATCTGTAACTTAGTTTTTATATTTTCTTTTATACAGAACATATCCAACTGCTAGGAAGTAAGCCCAATTATCACTAGTGATAGAACAAACAGGGTGAAAAAGACAGTGTTCCTCAAAATTATCTGCTTAGTATAAGTCCGCAGCTGCCTTTTTCTCATGATCATTTGGTTTAATTAAATGTACTCCACTTGAAATGTTCAATGAAGAAAAAGTTGTTCTGAGCCTGAAAAATGGTTAAAAGGGGGTTTCATTTTGCCATAAAACTAGCCTTACCCCTGCTTACATATATCTTTCTAATTGTATTGCACTGATCGCAATGAATGTTCCACACATATATTGACCTGTGTGATAAATAGCCCAGAATGAAGAATTCAGGGTACTTCACATTTATTGGTTTATTATAGCTACATAGAGGGTAAGTGATATGCAAGCAACAGTTATGATTTCCTTCTCTATATTCAGTCTTTCTTTGGTTTTATAAATTTTCATAAACAAATATGCATTCCATGTAGAAGATAATTCAACCATTACATAATTTCAATCATAATACAATCTTACTGGTGTGTTTTACCTACTATTTTTTGTATCTTTTATTTTGGCACCAGGGATCGAACTCAGGACCTTGCACTTGTGAGGCAGGCAGCTGGACCACTGAGCTAAATCCCTGGCCCCCATTTTTTGTATCTTAAAGCCAAAATGACACCTCTGATTGTCATCATCCTAAACACTGCTCATTTTCTAGTTATCAACGTTCAGAATTCAGGAAATGAATATGCAGCATAATTAAAGATAGGACACTTTCTCTGTGGGGTTCCCTGCTGCCTCTGAGATCTTGAATCTCCTTCTTTTCCCCCGTCTAGGGCTACTCCTGACCTATAGGCTTTGCATGGTCATAGTAATAAAATGCAGTCTTTCACTTTCTCTCAGCTTGTGGATTTTAAGGCACCTTTAAAGCATTTTCTCTTAACACAAGTCTTCATTTACAAATAGATTCCCACCGTGGTTCAACTTCTGGTTTTTCCCTTCCCCTCAAATACTCTTGTGTTTCAGTCAGATGTCCTCAGAACTGATAGATTGAGAGGGGAAATTGAATGATATTAACAATTAATATTTGCCAGCCTCTCCCTCACTAGTGAAGACAGGTCTCAGGTCCGGTCCTTTAACAATTTAATTTCTATATAAGCTGTTGAAAATACAAGTATCAATGTGATACTTTTAATCATTCTTCTTCAAGACATTTTTTTTTCAGAATTTTAATTTAATGGTGATACTGAAAATGACGACGGCATTACAGTGAAAGGTGGTTTAGTAAATGGAAAGCATAAAAATGTCAGTGCTAAGATCTTGGCTGTATCCTCAACTACTTATGTTATTACTTAACTCAAACCTTTGTGAATATTGGTTTCATTTTTTGCTCTATCTAGCTAACGATGCTTTTATTGCAGGGCTTCTGAAAAACATAGCAAATCGCATCTGACACACAATAATGTTACCATTAATTCTTTACTTGCACTCTGTAAGTGATAGATTTATAAGTACTTATTTATAAGTATTAGAATTAAGCTAACATGGAACTCAATCAAATCTGATTGCTGTCATTCTTGGATCAAAGAGAATACAAATTTCCACTAATAGTTACCTAAATAAAATTCCACTTCCAGCTCTCACCACTAAATATGTCACGGAAAACCTCACATACTTGCCAAGAACATTTCTGAAGACTCATTAATAACCTTCATGATTGCTAACTCATATTCTTTTATAGTGAGAGTAGTCCCGTTTTCCAACTCTACATCTGTTAGTGTTGGCTGGTTCGTTTGAGAGGGCCTTGCCATGCTGCTTGGCTGATCTTGAACTTCCGGTCCTCTCACATCAGCCTCTTGAATGCTGGGTGGCTGTCATGCACCACCATGCCCAACTTCATTTTTTCATCTTATGTCTCTTCCCCTGTTTTCTGTTAAAAGAAGATGTGAATTACTTTTCCTTGATGTTCAGTTTGCCCCACGTGCTTCATATGTTACTTTATTAGCTTTTCCTTTCCCTAATGCTATAAGGAATTTCTCCTCCTCTGATTCCCTTGTAATGAAGGGTGAAAACTCACCTACCCTGCATATATCCTACAGCTGTTTCTCAACTCACCGCTCAGTATTTCTTCTTTTCTTCATGATAATCTAATTGGAAGAAACTTCTTCCTTGCTATCTCCTCACATTCCTTAGTTTTATCAAAATGATATCCTTCATTGTAGTCCTTACTTCGAAGCACTCTGCTATATCTGTCCTTGTGAAGACATCAGTAACTGTGCAGGTACCAAAGGCAGCGGTCACCTTTGCTCAGACTTCTTATTTCTCTCAGACATACTTGCCCTTATTGAGTCTTCTTTCTCCCCTTGTCTTCCTGGACAGCACTGCTGTGGGTTTTCCTAGCGGTGCTCATTCCCTCTGTTTTCATCTCAAACGCTGTCAAGTGCTTGTATTTCTTATGATGCTAACTTTTCTCACCTTTTTTCTTTATTCTTCAGCAGAAAAAGATGCATGATCTCATTTATTTCATGGCCTCAACTACACTTTGTATGTGGATAGATCTGAAAGGATCTGTAAACTTGCTTCTTTTTATTAGTACACAGATAAATTATGTAATTCCTGGCCTGCTCCAGGAATTTCAGACGAAATGTTCAAAAGTGAACTCGCTGTACAGCGAGTTTCCATGCCTATTTCCCACCAAAATACTCCCCTCCTACGGAATTCCCTACCCTGAATGATGTTGTCAGTTTACAGATTTCTGTGGGAACTTCTTTTCAATCAGCCTAGACCTTCTGTCATCATCTTCTACACACATTTCATTGGTCAAAATAGTTTATTAATTTTGCTACATATATATCCCCAAAATTCTCTATTATCTCCATTGTTACTAATTTAAAACATTGTTTCAACTACTAAAATAGACTCCAGAAGTGTTTTCTTAAAATTTGAGTTAATCCCTACATTACTATGAGAACTGTAAGAGACAGATTTTTTTTTTTTTTTTGAGATAGGGTCTCACTATGTAGTTGAGACTGATCTGAAACTCACTATGTAGCTCAGGCTGGTCTTGAACTCACAGCGCTCCTCCTGCCTCAGCCTCCCAACAGCTGGAGGTACAGGAGTGCACTGCTACACCCAGCGAAACAGAATTATTAGTGTCTTGTTCTAACTAAGAGTCTCTTCTCCTTATTGGTCACGTGCATACACCCACATCTATTTTCAGGATAGTCTGTGGTGGACCTGTTTTCTCCCTTAGCACACTTCCTTTTGTTATCGGTCGAAGTCCTGGCTGGGATGGCATTGTCCCATTGCCCACAGAGCAAAGGCCAGACCCCTTTGCATCCTCTGAGTGGCCTTTCCTTCGTAACGTTGCCACTGCCAGTGTCTCAATTTCATTTCTGTCTCTTTCCATTATTTATCTCAATATCCAGTTCTATGGAATTATCACAGAATTCATAACACCTATTCATAATTCTCAGTCTTTTTATACATTAAGTCCTTCAACGGGGATGCATTTTCTAAATACATTTTTTTCATTTGAAAATCTTCAACTTTTCTTGATATTATTCAAATGAAACATACTCCATAGAGCCTTTCCTGCTTCTCCTAGTCCAATTTCTTTGTCTATTTTTTTTTCAATCTGGTGTCTTCCTATTCCTTCTCTTATTTAAGGTTAATATTTTACTGTAGCTATTCACACCTGCATCCTACTCTGATCTATGAAATTCTCACACGTAAAGACAGGAAGGTTTGGCAGAGACATTTATGTGCCATTTAAAAATGGCCCGGGGACTTTTCCTAATTTCTATGTCATCATCACCCTTTCCTCTCCAGTAGTTGCCATGATATTTAAAATCAGTGATTTAAAATTCAGTGCTACATTATATAGCTAAATTTTGCCTCTTGACAGATTGTAAATTATTTGATAATTTTTCCACTCAGCTAAACTTCATAAAGACTTTTGTGGACACAAAGGAAGAATTTATTCAGTACATTATCCATTCTGGCAGAGTTATCTTTAAAATGGGTAAACAAAGGGCCAAATACGAAGTAAATTTATATCTAAAATGATTACTTGGAGTAATTTTGAGATGCATCAATAGTCAAGATGTAGTGAATATATTCCTGAGAACTATGCTTGTATAAATCTGTTTTTAACATGAAGATGTATCTGAAACAAGTATTTCATATTCATGCAGTAAACTAGAGTTTAGGAAACGAACTTGATACTTTTTTCTAGTAAGAAGTAATTAATTCAACGGTAAAAATGAATCTATTTATTTGAGATGCCTTTGAAAGCATGACTTTTTTTTTCCAATTTTCTCTTTAACATCTACTCTCCAAACTCTGAAACAAAATGTTGGGAGACAAAAAAGGGCTGCTTAGCAGGGCTGTGTCATGTTCAAATGCAGCACAAGATTTCCTAGTAAAGTTTTAATCTCTCTACCACACCTGGCCTTGTGTTAGTAAGCTGAGAAATGAACTACTCAGTCAGACCAATCTACTTCATATCCCAGGGTCTTGTCATATAACAGGAATGTTCTTTGAAGTTGTATCATTTTCTTTACTATTTCTTTAAAAGTTACATACTTTTGTCTGAAATTTGATTTCTGTAGGTTATTTCTAAACATATTTGAACAGGTCAACACTATGCTAATATATATATATTATATATTATATATCATATATATTATATGTATATAATGCTGCACTATGTATGTTGTATGTAAAATAACCTCTCCTGCATTCTGCACCTTCAGGAGACACAATATCTCTATTCTCATACTCTGGTAAATATTTTAATACATGCTTTCCACATACAAATAGTTTAAAACCATCTGCAAGTCTGTGTGTCTCTACTAGTGCTTGGTCTCTCTTATGGAAAATCTGTACCTGTCACATAAAATAAGAAAATATTTATGAAAAAGAAAATCTTCAAATAATATGGTATTTATACTTTTATCATGGATTAGAATTGAATTAAGGTGTATTTATTGTTAAACTGGTCGGCCTTCCTATTGTGAGAACAAAATGCCTGATGACCAAAACTTAAAGGAGGGCATAGTTTATCGGACTCAGTTTCAGAAGTTTCAGTCCATAGGTGCCTGGTTCTAGGAGTTTCCTAGTCCAATCAGCTTGACTACCAAGACCAACCAGCACCATTGCTGAACTATTACCTGGCAGTGAAACATAATGTGCCTAAACTTCATAAGTAAGTTCAATGAGTATCTTGTATTTCTTGGGAGTAAATTACACAGACATGGAGTTCAGTAAGAAGCAAAGTGCACCAACAGTTACCTTCTGGAGCATAAATACAAATGCAATTTTAATGTTTAAATGCTAAATATTTGTACTAACACCTGCCTTTAGAAATTTATACAGTTTTCATGCAAATGTATACCTCGATACATGAACACAACAAAGAGAATTTGCTTGATAGGTCAAGTTAAATAGTTAGCAGCATATTTTTGGGGTCAAGCGTCAAAGCTATTACATCTTTTTCTTCCAACTATACTAATTTTTAAATGAAAATAAGCTATATATGCTCAAAGTACATAATGTAATGATTTTTATATACCTATAATTATAAAGTGGTTACTAAAAACAGATTAACATTAATCACCACCTACAATTATTGTTGAGCATCACGGGCAGGGAGGACACTTCAAATTTACTCTTACCAAGTTTAAGTAAAAACTACACCATTATTGACCGTGGTCCCAATATTAACATTAGATTCCTAAAACATATTTGTCTTATAGCTGAAGTTTGTAACTTTTGGGAAACATCTTTACCTTCATTCTACTTTTGGATTTTACACATTTGATATTTTAGATTCTAAATACAATAATGACCTTTCTGTGTTTGACTTCTTACATTTAGCATAATGTCTTCCTGTTTTATTGATATTACTTCAAATGGCAAAATTTATCCCTTTTAAGGTCAAATAGTGTGTTTCAAATTTATATCTGTGTGTGTGTGTGTAATGTATATGTACATATTCCTTTATCCATTCATCTATTGGACACATAGGTTGTTTTATTTCTTGCCTCTGGTTTTGAATAAGTCTGCAAAGAGCATAAGATTGCAGATTATTCTTCAACATATTGATTTCAGTTTTTTTTGGATACAGAGTCAGATTGGGAATACTGAATTATATGGTAGTTAACAATGTTTTCTATAATGGCTATCTTAATTTACATTTCCACCAACAGTACTGGAAGGTTCTTTTTTCTCCACGTACTTGCCAAATACTTATTTCAAGAAATTACTTTGTTCTATGATTTTAGAAAAGATGGCTGCATTTGTGTTTATGTAGAAAGGTGGATACAGTAGTGTTTGTAATCTCAGGCAGAGTTGCAAACAAAACCAAAATTTTGCCAAATGTTTCTTCTTGTGAACCAAATTGTTTGCAAACAAAAGTGTTCATAAACCAAGGCACCACTGAATTTGGTAATAGCCATCCTCATAATTATAAGGAAATATTGCCTTATGATTCTGATTTTCATTGCTCTGATAATTAATGATATTGAAAATGTTTTTATACAGCTGTTGGTCATTTTATGACTTATTTTTGAAATGTTTATTCAGATTACTTGCCCACTGTTTAATTGAGTTATTTGAGTTTTTCACTTTGAATGTCAGTTTCTTAAGTCTTTTGGCTACTAACCTCTTATAAGATGTATAATCTTTTCTGTTTTTAAATTCTGTGCATTACTTTTTATTTCGTTGATTGCTCCTTTGCTATACAGAGATTTTTTTGGTTTGATGTAATCTGGCTTATCTATTTTTTAATTCATTGCCTATGATTTGGGGAATTTTTGTGAAGAGTGGATGGATTTTTTCATATATTTTCTGCTAGGACTTTCAGTTTTCTGGCCTTATAAGTAATTCCTAAAATTCTAAATATTTCAAGACATTTATTACCAACTTATGTTTTATAATTATGTTTAAGAATTCTTAAGTCGTTAGTTTCAAGCTGGTAACCAAATTTGGTTCATGATTTTGTGTGAAAGAAATCTAGAATCAAAGTACAATGGATAGCAGCCACAGTAAAAATTAATGTTTGGAAATGACTTATAAACGTGGAAATCCATTGGTGCTGTAACAAAATAACTAAGGCGAAATAATTTATCAAGAAAAAAAAAGCATGCTTGTCACACAGTCCTGGAGGTTGATAATTAGAAGAGCACTTCCCTGGCATCTTCTCGGCATCTGGTGAGGGCCTTCTTGCCACACTGGAACTCCATGGTGTTCTCCTAGCCACACAGAGTAAGTGTGCTGGCCTGGGAAACACAAGCATCCACTCATGCTGCCATGACCTCAGGACTTCATCCAACCCTAACAAGCCCTGGAAGCGCAGCCCTGGACAACACTAACGTGGATTTGGGGATTCAATGTCCCAAATACGAACTTTCAGCGCACGTCCAAACCACACAGTCCGGTAGTCAATAACTGTGTATTATCTGTCCAAGCGTCCTTTTGTGCTATAGCTGTCTGATCCAGCTTTCGTCCACAGTAAACTTGAGCCTCAAAGTTTGTAAATATGAAGTGGCACAGGATCATCGAATGCACTGATTTCATACCGACAAGTTTGATCCTTAGTTACTTCAGATTCAGATCACACACATAACTACTATGACCCTGCGACATGATATGCTAACGCCCTCCTCCATGGGAATTTCTTAAAACTATGTTACCGTTGCTTCTTGAGAAATGCACGGATAACATTTAGAAGTGCTGGACATCACTGACAACATTACGCAGGCACATGCGTTAAGTTTTGAGACTAGAGAATTGTTGTGACGCCACCACCTGAGTGCTGACTGGAAACGAGAGGTGACTCCCATCATCTGGTGACAGCCTTTGGGAGAGGGACCTTACATGTTCTTCCAAAACACAGAGCCACTTACAAGGTGGCCCTTTCCGATGGAAAACTTGAGTGACTGCTTTCCTCGTAATGAAATGCAGATCAAAAAATTGGGGGATTTCAGGTCCTTGAAAGAGGGGCCCCCTGACAGAGTACTGAATAACTTTGTTCGTGGAATAATTACTGGAAAACGTCTTAACCTTTAGCTCTGGAATTTCATTAGAAATTTTGATTAGGTTTTAACATACCTATAATATAAGATAGCCTTTCCAAGACTGTGTTCTTCGAAAAATTGGGTTTTAGAGTATGTTATTAATTTATTAATATAGGGCTATTAAATTTGAGGTACACCATAAGCATAACTAGGAAGCTTATTTCCATTCTTTTGCATCTGAAGGATAATTTGGAAGCAAACTTTGTTTACTAAAGTTGCTTTTTCCCAAATGTCAAAAATGTTTTTTCTTTGGGAAAATCCATGCATTTAAAGATTACTACATGTGTTCCCTCTCGGTTTTCACACTTTTAGATTTTTCTACTGGAAAAATCCCATCTCTAGTGGGATAATATATGCATTTATCTGTGCATGTGTGTATGAATTATATACACATATAAAGTGACAGCAGGAGTTTCTTGAATTTAAATTCATTTACTGACTTTGATCTTTATGATTACTTTCTGTATGACATGTCTTCTTTTCTGCAGAGGCTTTCCGATCTACTAGAAAAATGTACGAAGTAAAATGTGTAAGTGATATGCCTCTTCCCTCTCCATGGAAAATTTAGGATCTCCCTCTCCCTCTCTTTTTAAATTTCTGAGCCACCTTACACCAGGCCAGAATAAAGAGTACAGTGACATGGGGAGATGTTTAGAAACACCCATCCACGTAGATATGCTGCAGTAAAAACAGTATGTTCTACTCTTTCCCACCTCTCCTTCAGCACCGCTTTTTCACTTGACATCCACCCAATTTCACTGAGACACAATGTGCTTTTTATATCTATTATGTAATAGAAGACACCAGGGTCAAGACATTGTAACTACTTTTCCAGGGTCAACTCCATCACTCTTGTTAGGATGTAGGAAGCTTTACAATTTGCCATCTATTGTAATATGGGGGAAGTTTTCAATGATAACCCTTATAATTTATAATAGTTTCAAAGTAACAGAAAAATCATGAAAATAACACTGAGTTCTTATATATTTCGCATCCATTTTCCCTCTTATATCTTACACTGTATGGTACATTTGTCACAATTAACGAACCACTATTGGCAGATTATCAGCTAAAGTCCCTACTTTATTCAGATTGCTTAGTTACTACTTAATGTCCTTTTGTTGTTCAGGATCCTGTCCAAGATGTCCCATTATATCTAGCTGGGCCCTCCCAGGCTGTGACACTTTCTCAGCGTAATCTTGTTTCTTATCTGACTACTTTTAGAGTTTTGAAGTGTAATCAAGGGTAAGGTAGGATGATGCTTCCTGAAATTTGACTGATGTTTTTCCCATGACTAGACTTGGGTTATGGTTTTGGAACAAAAAGTCCTTAGAGGTAAATTTCCATTCTCATCATAACCTAGCAACATTACAGCTCACTGCTAATTGGGAAGTTGAGTCCCATTTCTCTATGATCAAGTTAGTTCCCTGCTCAGTGTACACTTTGAAAAAGAAATCTCTTGTTACAAAGTGAGTAGAGGGTGATGATTTACCTTCCTGAGAGCAGAATATCCACAGAAATTATTTAAAATTCTTTTGCATGGGAAATTTGGAAATTAGCCTCATATCTATCATCTATCTATCTTTCTTTCTGTATCAGTATGGATTTGTGAATATTTATTTTATACTTTGGGTTATAATTTAACACCATGTATTTATTTTGTTGTAAACTTGTGCCATTTGGTCATTGATGGCTCTTTCAGTTCTCCACTAGGTTTTTTTTTTGTGCACCTTCATCATTGCAGATTATTTTGCACCTCTTTACTTTGTCACAGTATAAAACAGCTCAACTCATTTTGTACATTTTCCACCTTGTTCCTAGGATCATCCGTTATACTGGTATTGCTTTCTTTTAAATTGGAGAATGCAATTAGAAGCTGCACCTGGAATTTAGGGGTACTCTATGCTATTTGGGGTCATTTCTAGGCCCTCTGAGCTGAAAGAGATGTAAACGATGTGCATGTACTTACTTGTGTATCAATACCGACAATCAGTCCCTGATTTATGGGCATCTGAGTTGTGTACTTTCATGGGATCAAATAGATCTCGTATTATAAACATTCGCAGATGGGAACAAACCTCGGAAGCAGCTCGCGTGTCTGCCGGACACTGACCCAGCTTGCTGCTGGGTGCTGGCCGTTCAGTGCAACAGTGTCCAGCAGTGCAGTGCCCAGTCAACCCAGGATGTCTGGAAGCAAGCGGGAGAGCAGTGGAGATGTGGGCAGGACTGCTAGGAAGCACAGAGCAATGCACATTGTACATTTGTGCTAAAGGTGTGTGCAACTCATGAACACATCCAACGTGTGAACATTCTCCCAGAATGGAACTTGTTCACAAGTCAGGAACTCGCTGTATTAATACTTCCATATAAACCATCTATATATCTATATGTATTAAGTTAAGCATAACCTCAGATGTGAAAAGGAAATTTTTTGGCAGTATAAGGATGTGGGATTGGATCCAGCCCTTTCCAAATTTTGCACACTGAATAACATCCCCAGCCTTTTTGTCATTTTGAAATTTTAAGATAGAGTCTCATTAAGTGGATAAATTGCCCAGCCCAGCCTCACTCCTAGGATTTTCCTGCCTTTGCCTCCATAGTACTGGGATTACAGGTGTGCACCTTCCTCTTGTGGACTAAATGTTGGTATTCTCCTCCTATGCATACTGTGAAGCTCCAGTACCGAGTGTGGTTGCATTTGAACAAAAGGGCCTCTAAGAAAGTAATGAAGTTTATTGAAGTCCCAAGGATTTACCCCATGGACAAGATTAATGTCCTAATAGATAAAAACACCAGATCTCTGTCCCCCTGCTCTTCCTCCCTCCCTCCCCCTCCACTCAAAGAGGAAGCCATATGAGTACACAGCATAGTACAAGCTGCCCATGAGTGAGGAGAAACAGCTTCACCATGAACCTCTCCTTCCTGATGCCTTGATCTCAGCCATCTCAGACTCCAGAACTATGAGAGAATGAATTTCTACTGTTTAAGACATCCAGTCTGAGTATTTTACTTTGGCAACCTGAGCAGCCCAGTTCAGTCTCCAAGTTTTATTAGCTAACGAAGATCTCTAAAATTATGGTAAAATGACAAGAGTCATGAATGTGAATATTCATTTTTCTTATCAGATTTATCAAATAAAAATTTTAACTGAAATATTAAGCAATAAAGAAAAATTAGTCTAACTAGTATTTGTATCAGTAAAGCTTAAAAAGTTAAACGATGTGTTAGTCGTCTAAATTGTATTTCTTCATTATCCTGACCAAAATCAGTGTCCAAACACTCTTATTTCCTAAATAGGCATCATAATCCATAACATCAAGTAGTCAGGAAAAGAAAATATGACCATAAGCTGATTTGGAGAGATATTTCTAATTAGATAAATGAGGTTAAATTACCCTTTATTCTAATTAACATCTTCTATTGAAACACATATATCTTGTTCATGTTTCTAACAAATGCTGAAGGTGAAATTATATTAGAAGTAGAATGGGCATTCAAAAAATAACAACAAAGGAAAACAAGTGACTCTTTTAAGCTTACTCCATACTTTTTCTGTACTTACATTTCCCTGGAAATAAAATGTAAAGATTCTCTCAAACAAGAATTTACTTTATTATGTTAACTGAAAGAAATGTTCAGTATGGTTCTAGGCCTGTTGTTTTGAAAGTATATGGACAATTAAATAACTCTGAAATATATATGTGTTATAAAGATATAACACAAAGAAACAACAACAAAGATAGCTCTTGAGATAATGACAGGACTTTCCATGTCTTGTTGGATTCTTATGAAGACAAAAACTCTTTTAGGAGTAGATATGTTTTGCTGTATAACTAGTTGGTTTTATGGGGTCGGACATGACAAGAAGTACTGCTACTATGCAGTGCGGCTGTATTTGGACAAGTAGATGTTTATCTTCTGAAGCATGTTCTCACCCCCAGAGTTTGGAAGGCCTCCGCTGTTCTGTGCTCTTCTATGTCACAGAACTCCATCCTGAGCCAGAGGGAGATTTCGAGGCAAAGCTTGCTGTGAGTCCTGACTCTGGCCCTGGTTTTTGCTGCAAAGTTTCTCTAACCAGCATCGTGACAACTATGATTTTTTGACTTGGAAGCCTGGATAAAGATCCCCGAAGTATTTCTAGAACATTCTCTAACATCAACCTCACCTCACCTCACCTCTCGGCTTTGTTTTCGTCCTGGGGATGAGCACTGGGCCCGTTCTCAGTGTGGAGGTCAGCACTTAGATTATCAGACTACCCAGCACGGCCATTAATGGGCTCGAGTTATGAAACAGAATAAATTCTATGATTAACACAAGGGCTATAAAATCTCTAGACTGCTGGTTCTGCACCATGAACTTGTACTCACATTAGACTTCAGGTTTATATTCTGAGTTTACCATTTTGACTTTATGTCTCCTTGGGACAAATGTTCTCTCCCGACCTTTAATTATTGTTCTGCCAGTGGAACCCAGGAAACGGACATCATTAGCAGTGTTGTCTGGATAATTAAGAAATAAGTTCAGAGGGCTAATTGCTCCATCATTCTTTCTCTTTACCTTGTGACAAATTAGATTTTTTAAATAACTGAGTTGACCATATGTTCAAATCTGTTCAATAATAATTCATTATTTTAATTTAGAAATTTACACACACACACACACACACAAACTGTGGTCGTCTCCTCCCTGTGTCCTCGTCCTTGTCCTCCTCCTCCTCCTCCATCACTGACATCACCTTGGGCAGGTGAGAAGGGAGGTGAGGGTGGAGTTCCGGTTATTTAAGTCAGTTTCAAACCAGTATTATGGACCCAGTTAGCATTAATGTCCTGTGATTTATACCTATGTCCGTGAATCATAGCATGAGGATTGGAAGACATCAAAGCTTTTCAAATATGGTTCTGATTGCCTTTGACACTTTAAAATAAAGAAGTTTTTATGTTATCCTGCTGCTCCCTCATGGGCACATGTAGATGAATTGAGACAATGCGAAAATGAACTTGAACAAATTTTATATTACCTCTGCGTGCCCTAGTAGGAGGCCTAGGGCAGAGCCCAGAGTAAGTGATGGGGGAGGTTCTGGAAGACATGAAAACAGAGCCTGAGACAGCTCCATCTAAAGCAATAGAGCTAAGACCTGAAATCAGTGACCGTTTAAAGACTTTCATAACTGATCAAACCTGCACCTGTAAGCAGGCTACCTTCGAGCATATGCTCTTGCTGAAACTGTTCCCTAAAACAAAAAGTACACAGCGTGTTAAACAGCTCTGTTTGGCGTCAGGCTCTCATGACATGGCCTCGAGTCGAGTGCTGCAGACTCTTCAGATTCCTCCAGGGTTCCCCCTTTATTCCTAGAGCTTCACGATCCCTGAACTAAGACTTAGAAATCAACCATTAATCTCAAGCTCTCAGTTAGACTAGGATTTTTGGTTGGAAGAACAATTAATTTTAAAACATCTATCTTTTTTCACACTCTAGGAGATACCGTGAGGAGACAGGCATGTGGTTTTGGGTGTTATGCACAGAATGAAGCAGACTGAGATGGATGAAAAAATGAAACGAGTGGCAAAATGCCGACATCTACCATCTAAGGAGGACCCCTCCGGTCCATGGCAGGTGTTGCCATAGTGACATAAAAGATGTGTCCAGAGGTCATGCAGAGGAAACCAAAGCCAATCTGGTACTTGTCTGTATTAGATGTTATTAGCGAGTACTATAAAGACTTGTAGGTTGGGAGAGGGAGGAATTTGGAGTGGTTTTCCCAGAGATAATCCTAACAAAGGAGAGTTTTAGGTTATAATTAGATATCCATTATTACTACCCAGAACGCTTCATTTTCATAAAATATAATAAAACTCAATCTTCATCACTGGATATAGACTTTTATTTACTCTGAGTTTTACTTTAATTGACTAATAACTGTTGTATTTATAGGATACAACGTGATGTTTTCATACATGTATCCATTATATGTTGACCAAATCGGAGTGATGAGCAGATTACTTCAAACATTCATCACTTCCATTTTATGTCATACATTAACATTAACTGTAGTCACTCTGCTGTGGCTGTGTGACAGACATTGTAACTTACTCTTGCCTGATTTTAACCTGTACCTACTGAATAATCATTCCTATCCCCTTTCCTTGTTCTCCCCTAAAATCATCACATCATCTGGAAACAGGGACAACTTCACTTCTTCCCGTCCAACTTGGATGCCATGTTTCTTCCACCTGCCAAACGGTTTGGCAGGACTTCCAGTATTATGTTAAATACAAGGGGCAAAAGTGAGCATCATTATTTTGTTCCAGTCTTACAGGAAAAGCTTTCAACATTTTGCATTCCATATGATATTAGCTTAATCATCACATCATCTGGAAACAGGGACAACTTCACTTCTTCCCGTCCAACTTGGATGCCATGTTTCTTCCACCTGCCAAACGGTTTGGCAGGACTTCCAGTATTATGTTAAATACAAGGGGCAAAAGTGAGCATCATTATTTTGTTCCAGTCTTACAGGAAAAGCTTTCAACATTTTGCATTCCATATGATATTAGCTTTGGATTTGGTAAAAAAAAAAATTTAGAAAGTTTCTTTTTATTAGTAAGTAGAAAAGGAAGGCTACTGGAAAATTCAAGGTAGAGATTTAAGAATAATATATTAATGTAAGAGTTAAATGATTAACGTTAGTGTAGGATGTTGGCAATTATATCTTACATAGAGCTAAGGCTGTGGCAGTTTTGAGAGTTTACCAATTATAAATCTTATAATCTTGGCACAGCTATGAAATAAGCACCCTTTCATTTTGCAGAATTTAGGCATGATTTCATGTCTGGTATGGAATGGATACTTCCTAGCACAATGTTTTCACACAGCTGCTCAGTAAATACAGTTAAATTACTAGTAACCGAGAATGTGAGAATCAGTGGATAAATCGAAGATAATCTTGGGGAAGTGGGAGTACAGCAATACTCTTGATACAAAGTCTGAAGTCAGGAGCAGAAGAAAGTTTTGATGAGGACAATTGACAAACTTAGCATCAAAACTAAAGTGTGCAGACACAGAATTGAGGGAAAACAAATGCAGGGAAGTTTTACCCTTTAATTCTCTATGTTGTCCGTAGCACCTTATGAAATATTAAAGATTTGGGACAGATTTAAGTATAGGTAGATTCCTAGGTTTGCTTGTTGCTGATCCTCAGAGACATGTTTGATTCATAACCTTTTTTTTGTAAACTAGATGTAGTTGTTTTCTTTTTTTTCTGTGCATTTCACTTCTATAGCAGAACATTCTAAGAGGCAAAAGTTGTAATAGGGCAAGACACCGGCTTAAATGAGAAAGTAAAGTTAAAAGAATATTTCATTATAAAATGTCTAATAGCTATTTTTATTGACTTCTTTGGAAAGTTGTAGAGGGAACTTGAAGTGTTTTGAAATGCTGCAAAGATTACGATAACCCAGTCAGTGGAGGAGCAAAAAAGGAACTTGTACAGGAGGGAAAAGATAAGGTTTACTGAAGACAAGACAAGAGTAGGCAGGAGAAAATTCCCTCAGTTTGGTCTGTCTATATTTAATTCCTCTCCTCAGATTGTCCTGAATTATTTACATCTGGAATAATTAGAAGCCAACCATTAGCTGCTCAATAGAATTTCATTATAAATGTGTATAATAAAAACTTATAAAATATGAGTAGACCAGAGAGCAGTTATTAATCCTGTCAGCAATACCAGCTTAAAAAATGTTTCCATTACAATGCATATGAATTAGAAAGGAGTCCATTTTTCTTAATATAAAAGACTTAAATGTGTTTGCTAATTAATACACTTTGAAAAAGCTTCATGCTTTCTGTGCCAATTTCATTATTACCCAAATCATTTCAGGTTTGACTCTAATTATAATGTAGATCATGATTATTGGCAGATGAGGATTATGGATGGTAAGAAAAACTAATTGTGTCTTCAGCAAATCGAGGGAGGTGTGTAGTTAATCCAATAGAATAGCAAACTGATTGATCAGCCATAGACTGTTAATTTGGTAGTGAACAGAAGATTTTATTAGTTTAGCATTAATCAAACATGCAAAAGCTAGGTTTACAGCCCTGGTTCTCAGCTGAGGGTGATTCTGTCCCTCAGGGACCTTTGGCATTGCCGAGTGAGTGTGGTGCTAAATACATGGAGCTGTCACTGACATCTAGTAGCAGAGGCCAGAGATATGCTAAATACGCTAAGACACACAGGCCCGCTCCTATAATGAAGAATTTTCAGGTCAAAGTATCCACAGTGCCAGGGTTGAGAAGCTCTCGTTTCTAGAAGGCATTTCTTACAGTTACTCATCTTTGAATTCATAATTTGAATAATTTGCACATCACCATGGACTCCCATTTATTTATAACTCTCCAAACGCCCTCTCCCCTTTTGAAAGCTTACATCCTAGTGAACACAAAAGGAGGAAATCAGTGACATGATGTCCAAAGCTGTTTTGCATAATAGGGAATCTCTATGAGCATAACCTAATTATTTGTTTTCATTACGTGCTTAAGTCAAGAAAGACCATCATGTGGGAAAGACACACATACGCTGTGAGGAGAAACCAAAGTTTCATGTCCTTGAGCAGTGAGAATTTCTTCTTCATGAATCTATCTGAACCCTTTCACTTATTTGTTTTATATGACACGTAAGGTCTGGATATTTCTCTCCAATAAGCACATAGTTTCCCTAACTATGTCACATGAATGTAATTCATACTATTTTTTAAAAGTTTCTTGCTTGTTGCTAGTGGTGTACTATTTTTCATTGAGTAATATTTATTTACAAGTCCGATTAATTTGGCCACTCTGTAGCCACAATGCGGTGTCATTCCCTGTTTTGTTATTTGTCTTTCTCCAAGGAGTGGACCACACAGCACTCAGAATGACTTTTAAAATACTTGAACATGTCACCCTCTGCTTATATTTCTCAAATTGATTCACAGTTACAAATGCATTTTCTATATTTCTCACTTGGACAGAAGTTCATTCTTTTAACATAACGTTAATTCTTTTGACATAATTATGCAGTGATTATAACCCTGTAGTAACTCAGTATACTTTTCATTGTTTTAGAATGGCATCTTACCAAAACATGACGAAAGCATGGTGTGAGGAGTTATATGGACTTTCCTAAATGTTTAGAATAGATCCATTATTTACGATTAGATTCAAGGGAAAAGGAAGCGGTTTGTATGTGCATCATCAATGGAAATGAGAGATTTCAATGGAAACACAAGGGTGGAAGTGGAGATGTACATATCCATGTTCCCTCTGTACTCGGTTTCAGAGGAGGCCCCACAGTAAACCAAGGATTATAGGAGTCACATACATGTTCTCAGATAAAAGACTGCGAGCCCTATGTAAAATAAAACAAACAACCTTTGCTGATCTCATCCCCCATGTTGGTGGATTGACTTCTAAACATTCATTCATTCGTTCCTTCATTCATTCCAGACAGGGTCTCCTTCTGTAGTCCAGGCTGGCTTTGAACTCACTGTATACCCCCAAATGGCTTGGACTTGTGACAGTCCTCCTGCCTCAGGTTCCCAAGTGCTGGGATCATAGGCATGAGTCACCCCACCAGCCACTTGTAAAGTTTAATTTAGCCATGATTCCGATTTAATGTTTCCGTGAGGAATATTTATAAACAGATTAAAGGATGACAGTACTGAACTGATTAGAGCAGGAATACTTGGTCCCACTTATTTTCAAGTCTACATCTTGTTGGACTCAAAGTGTCAACTGCTTTCAAACATTTTAGCGATTCTTACTGTTTTTTGTTTGTTTTTTTTTTAACCACCAATTGACTAAATAAAGACTACTGCGAGTACAGAATTTTTAATCTAAAGGGAAGTGTACGAGTGACCGATTCACTCAACTGGCAGATCATAATGAAGGGTGTATGCTGCATAGGAGAGAATCACCGCTAAACAAAAGAAAATGAATGGCGCAAAGGGTGGAGAATCCCAGAGGAAAAAGCAGCTTGCAGTCCTGAGCAGTGATCAGGATTCCTTCTGAGAACACGACGTTTGAGCAAATACTCGAAGGAGGTGTGGGGGCTTCCGTTTGGATGCTTCCTTGGAATTTTCCTTGATTCCTCGTGCATTTGCTACATTTATCCCCTGCTCTTATTTCTGACTCACCTTCACATCTGTTGGTAGTTGATGATTCATTTGGCTTTAAGAGTGAAGATCAAAGCATTTTTAGACTTTTTTTTTTTTTTTTTTTAAACATGAGCGGGACTTGTGGATTGGTAGGATTCATCTTAGATAAAGGATTCATTTAGATAAAGCAGAACATTGATTTCTGTTAGAAACCGCCAAACATTAGTGTCTTTGTTTTCTCTAGAGGGCTTCCCTTTTCCTCAGAGAAAAAATATGCAAGTCCCTTTGCTTTGGAGGTAAGGTTGGGTACAGTCCTTCTAAGGAATGAGGAAATAGCTCAGGGTCCTTATACAGACTTTTATTTACGCTCTCCTCTCCGATGTTTCTGGTGTCCTTGCGCGCAGTTCCTTCTTCTGTATTCTTCCCCTGGGGGAAGGAGAGACTTGGCTCTTCCTCTAGGCTTTGTGATGGGAGCCACATGTCTGCGTGGGGTGGGGTGTGCATCCTAGGAATCTAACTGTGCCTGAAACAGGTTGGTCTACCGCTTCTTCTGTTCCCAGGCTCATATCTCATCCCTGCCTTCCAGGACCCACGGCTCTAATTCCTGAGCCTCTTGGGAGATCTTCTGGAAAATCAACTTGTTCTCATTTTCAACACTTCTTTCTGCATGTTTAAGCGGCTTTTGTCTCAATGTAGTTAACATACCTAGAACCGGTTTATAGCTTCCGAGATCATGTTCATATCTTCTGTGCAGCTGGGGTTGTATTTCCTATGCTGCCGCTGTAGACATTTTCCATGTTGTGATTTCTTGTGATAAAGGGGGTAGGTTTCTCAGAGGGAGCAGCAATGGAAGTGGATTCAATCTACCGCACTTAATCAGAAGTCAAGACAATTGTAGCAAATATTTATTTACTATCAGGCATGATATAAACTCTTACTGGGAGTACAAACATGGTTAAAACAAGTTATCTATTATTAAAGTAAGTTTACGTGGAAGAAAGACATGCGTGTGCAGTTATAACTCAATCAAGTCAAGTGCCTTGTCATGTACTGTTGCATGGTGACTCCTATCATCCTGAAATGCTGTCTATCCAGAACCACAAAACATGGCCTGATTTGGAAGTAGGTTCTTTATGGAAAGTAGTCAAGTTAAAATGAGGATAGCAGTAGACCTTGAATACAAAGTCTAATACTTGCATAAGAAAAAAAAGTGGCATGGGCAGAGTGGACAAAGTCACAGATTTAATGACGCAGCAGCAAGGAAAGAAGCTCCTGGAAACACCAGTGCTAGAAGAAGAATGAAGAATGATTTCCAGGACTTTTGTAGAGCACATGGCCCTGTCAAAATCTTAATTCTGAACTTCTTTACTGCGGATTAAGGATGAATTTGTGTTATAGGAAGGCATCTATTTTTTGATGTTTTATCACAGCAATCATATGAGACGAATCCAAGTCACAACTCTGACAGAAAGTGTGACAGAAAGCCCAGGAAACGTGAGGACAGAAAACAGTAAAGCCTTTGCACGGATCTTTGGTCAGCAGGAAAAGGTACAAGTAAAAATGTATTTCAAATTACTCAACTGTAAGGGCAGAAACCCTTTTTTTGAGAATTGATCTTCCAGTGATAATTTTTAAAATAAGGATTTATGCAGTTACATTTTAAGATCAAAAATTATTTTGAGATCCAAAAATTCTTACTGATGTCTTTTGAATATTTTAGAAAAGAAAAGTATACATTTTAGCATCATGTAATCATTATTTCTGAAAGGAAACAATGCTATTACTAACTATTCTTGGCTGTAAGTCAGATTTTTAACTTCATCAGCATTGAGAGAGACTTGTAAAATAGCATTCCGCTTTACTATCATCTTCCAAATTATTACCAGGAGCATCCTAGCTAAAGAAAGAGTAATGATTCTTGGCATATATATTCCAATCTCTAAGGAGGAGTGTTTAAGAAATTGAAGTCTAGGAAGAGACAAATTCTACTTGACACATTCTAAGCACATTCTCAAGCAAACAAAATGTGCTGGTGATGTAAGATTCAAACAGTTAACATTTGTTCAGCAATTACATACGAATTATCTAGCCCATCAAGATAGAATTGATGCTCCTAAAATATTTCTAGTAGGCTTTGACTTTAATTTTTAGCAGTTAACCAAAAGCTATGGGGAAGCTGAACTAGTGCAACCCGTGACAGTTGCAAACACGGCAGTTAGCTGAATGCTGCTGTTCGAATAGGGAGGAAAACAACTCCATTCATCACTTGAAAGAGCAAACATTTCCACTCGAGTAACTTCACAGTATATAATAAAAGTTGGGTTTGGTCTTTTTATTGGAGGCCAGGCACATACCAGCAGCTAGTTTTTCTCAAACATTGCAAGTGAAGAATTCTTCCTTTATTTTCTTCCAAACTTATAGAGCATCAACCAGAGCTAAACATTAGTTTATATCCAAGCGCCTACCACTTTCTGTATCTCTTCATTAGTAAAGTGAAGAACATAATTGCCTCAAGAGTGTACTGGACGTCTTCCTTAGTGATCCTTCATCACCAACACGAAATCAGTTGCTGAGACTTTAAGTCATTAATCTGAGTCTCTGCCTTTTTCCCATTCTAACCACGGTTGCTCTAAGTAGAATCCCATTGCTTCCGGACGACATGATCCCATGGTTCTCCCTCGTGCTCTCTTCTATATACTTCTCCAGAGTGTTGTCAGAGTAAACATTCTGAATTACAAACCCGGTCAAGTTTATCTTTCAGAATAAAATGCACAATTCTTAGCACAAAAAGCCCCTTCTGATCGATCACTTTTTCATAGGGTAGCACAGGGACGGCGAACCTTTGGCATGCGTGCCGCTGAGGGCACCCGGAGCCCTCTCTGCTTCCTGCAAGCTGAGCTGCCCTAGAAGCCGAGTATCGGGTATCTGTCGTTTCTTCCAAACTAAAATCTCAGTATTCGGGTTTCATTGCAGTGTTAGCACTCGGCAGTAAGTGAGTTTGGGGCTGCAGTTTGGCTCTCGGGCTCTGCGAGTTTCGCCATCCCCGGTCTGTCGTGGTTCCCGAAGTGCTCATCACAGTCCCTTTCTGTTCTGGTTGCACCAACGTGAGATTAAAACTCAGGGGCACATTCTGTTTGCTTCCTCCATTCCTTCGCTCAGATCTCCCCTCAGGCTGGGGATGCCCTATTCCTCAGGGGTAACAGACGAATGTTTCCTTATCCTGCAAACCTCGGATCACACCCTGCTTCTTCCACGGCTCTGCCAGTGGTCTAGCTTTAGTCGATCCCGTTAGCTACTTTAACATCTGAGCTCTTAGTGTGAGAAATAGTTATGAACATCGGGAATGATGGCTGAAATTAAGTACATCTTACTTTTTCTTTGGGTGAACTAGTTTTGTTACACTCGTTTTAACCCTATTGCACAGCGGCCACCTTGAACGGCATGACCTTCAGTCTGACATCGTACGTGTGCACTTTCAGCATTACCTGTTGCCAGCTGCATGATTTGGGAGGGTTCAGGCTGTGACTGAGCGATGATCTGACCAAGGTGCTTCTGGGAGAAGCATTTTAAAGAACAAAGCCTTGGAAAGAGAAGCCTTGGATCAGCTTTGTGCTGAGAGTCGCTATTCGCCACCCTCCCTCCGCTCTTACCAGGAGGGCGGCCAGTCTAACACAGACTGGTTTCGGCTAGCTAGGGTTGTTATTTACAGTTTTGGCTTTATCCCTGGAAAGGATTCAAAGAAAGGGTTCAGAGTAGGTTTATCTTCTATTTATAGGCACCTGATTGAAATGTACATGTAGTTCGAAGTTTCTTTTGTATATTAAACAGGTACTCAAATGAGTATCTGAGCCAACTTTTAAAATATATTATACAGCCAGTTTAAACACTACTTGGTGCTGAATTATTATAACAGGAGTATGAACTACAAAATTCTCTAACACTGTGAAGCGTGCTGAGTTCGTTAGCAGTAGAAAGCTGAACTATCACTGCTCCGAACTATTGGTGAGATTTATGTACTAGTGATTTGCCAAGACAGATGTTTAATATTGAAATGAAATATTTAATAGCATATGACATAGGTAATATAAACTAAATAATTTAAATAAGGCATTTTCAGTCTTTCTGAAATATACAAGTTAAAATAAAAAACAGGAACTTACTGGAAAAGTATTATTTTTATCTTGAAGCTTAGCATTTTAAGATCCATCTCTAGAATGACTTGATGCTCTATTTCTGCCTGAAGTACACCTTTTTATAAGAAACAAAAAAAACTCTGTTTCGCTTTTCCTTGTTTATCCCAACTCCAAACAAATAGTCCAGTTTCGTGAAACATGCAGACAGGGAATCAACAAAGCATTAACGTTGCTTTAAAAGATTAACACGTAGAGATAATACTTGGAGCAGAACATCTTTTAGGGAATGTCACAAATCAAAATTATGCGTTGCAGTGAAGCAGAATCTATCCAGTGCCAGCCTTGTTTCCCAGGCTCATGAGCCTGCCTCATGCATATTCTGATTGGATAATTTTTAGATGCTTCAACCAAATATTTTGCCTTAATGACCCATAATATTTCTTTCAGGCTGCTGGGCATGGTGACACACACCTGTAATCCCAGCACTCGGGAGGCTGAGGCAGGAGGATCGCTGTGAGTTTGAGATCAGCCTGGGCTACATAGTGAGTTCCAGGTCTACATAGTGAGACCCTGTCTCAAAAAACAGCATCAAGGAAACAAACAAACAAACATTTCTTTCAGGCTACAGAATCAATCAATAAGCCACTGCCCCACTGCTCTGTACATTTAAAAGGGCCTCTGAGAGTAAGACTCGCTACCATACAGTCTGTGAAGTTCCATGTTGTCTATGCTGTTTCATAAAATTTCTTGTAGAAAACCCTTGAAGACAAATATGGCGCAGTGCTACTCAGCTCATCTACCCTCTCATGTGTACACTGCATTATCTTACACAGGAAGAATTTCAATAATATTTTTCTAAAAAACAGAACTTTTAAACCTATTTTTTTTTCTCTATGCAATGTGAAAAAAAAGTGGCTTATAGCCTTAACTCTTCTCAGTGTAATGTGGAGTAATTTAAAAAGGGACCTGTTTGAGATGTATCGTGGATTTCCCCTCATGATGGAGGGAAGACTTTTTTCTTTTACTGAGAATTTCATTTAGGGTCACATTACAGGATTTGGATGCATACCAGAAAACTTTCTCTGCTATGCCAGCATCCTGCAATTTGATCAGGAAAATAGAAGATTATTGTAAAGATTATCTCTGATCCCGAGGTCCTTGTGGATCTCATTTGTTCCAGACCATACACAGCAAGGCAGGGAGCTCTCAGGGATGGCTTCTGTTTTGGTTCTGCTGACGTGTGGGTAGTGGGGCTTGGACAGGAAAGCAGGAGGACAGAGAAGGCCTGCAGGGACGTAATGAAGAGGCATGGTAGGACGCTCCATAGTGAGAGAAGCTTTCAAAATAGCACGACTGCAGAGGTAACCGTGGAGTACTGAGAACTTTATCTCATTTCCACACCTGCCTAATCACCAGTCTGTAGACCAGCGGCATGAAACCTTGCCTGCTGCTTTTCTCCTTGCTCCTTGCTATTTTCCTTTTCTGGCAGTAGTTTCTGCAAGGGAAATGTGCTGAAGGTAACTGATCCTATATTGTATATAATCAGGGTTTCTTTCTTTAAAATAAATTAGTAAACCTGATTTTACAATTGTATCTTTAGTGGGAAAGGCAGAAATCATTTAATTTTAATTTACTTAAAGATCTGTAACTGGCTACCTACTATGTGTAAAGCACTTTCACACAGAGTGTGGCATTTAATTCTAGGGGGTAAGCCCATGCTTGTTTCTGAATATGACAGAGTGTTCCTTAGTAAACAAACGCGAGTAACTCATTAGCAAATAGGTATGAGTCCTCAAACGTAAATCTTTGCACAGGGTGAATTTTGCACGAGGCAAATAGGAACAGACATAAAAGCCAGGCAATTACTAGCAATTACTATGAGTTAGTTACTTTTATCTCATTGATGAGACAAAAAAATACCTGATCCCCAAAGTTAAAGGGGGGAAGGCTTATTTACTTCACAGTTTGCAGAGGTTTCAGTCCATAATGAGCTGGTTCCAAGGCAGGGTGGCCATGAGAAACAGCTCATGGTAACAATAGGCAACAAAAACAACGAGGTTCTTTAACAGAGTCTTCTGTACCTTCTGTTTTATTCAGACTACTGAGGGCTCACACCCTTAATCCTATTGCCCTGGAGCCTAGCACTGCACCATGAATCAATCACACATTCTAAATTCAGCTACCTCTGCAAAAGCCCCACCTAAGACCACATGAGGCTTTGGGGGGCCTCAGACCCAACCATAATGGTGCACTGTCATTTATGTTCATTAAACTATCTCAAAACCTCATAAAGGAGTAAATGTCCTTATTTCCAGTTCCAAGGAAAATGTGAAGGTTCCAGAAGACTAAATGATCTGTGCGAGGCCACAAAGCCAGGATGTGTAGGCATTTCATCTCGCATGGCAAATCATGCTCTACATTGTCAAAGAGTAAAAGATACGGTGCAGTGCATCATGGGAAAGGGGGGAATATTATGACAGCTACCAGCACCTGCAGAAGTACATTAACAAATGTTAACCACACTAAAAATATCATCGCCAGTTTCTTTTTGAAAAAAAGCCATTGATCCAGTATTTAATAGGTTAGTTTCACAAGTCCAAATCTGATTTACATTAATAAGGTATTCCCTAAAACCTGTGTGGCAGATGAAAAGGGTTATTATCAATTTACATGAGGATGATTTAGGACAAGGATGCTGTTTCTTGCATGTGATTTTCCAAATTTACCCCATAATTAGTGATAAAAATGAGATTAGGAACTTCTATCTCTGAAAATCAAGTTGTTCCTTAATCTAAGCTGTAATCAATATAGAAATGTAAGTCTTGTAGATTCACCATTTTAAAAAAATAGAACACAGGCTCAAAACTCATTCCCCAGTTGAAAAATCAAACATCAATTCACCCATACTTGGCAAAAAATTGTGTTCATTGATTGTATCCTACGTGAGTAAAAATAGAATGTATTCTATATATTATTATGAATTCTATTCTTTTTCAATGTATTCTATTTCATACAATAGAATGTATTCTATTACAAAATAGAAGTAAACAATCTTCCTGACTTCCCACATTAACTTTCTATTCCAGTATGAATAACAGATTTTAAGATATATTAGGAATGACAGCTAAATGTGGTAAAATGGATTGCAATTTTAGTTTGTGTGCTCTGTTTATTTTTAACAATGGATTGCAAAAATTACATCTTGGAAATGTATTTTCAAATTGATATTGCCTAAACCATTACATTTAATTAGAGCACCAGAGATAAGAAATACGAAATTTTCGTCCATGAAATAATACTTCATCTGATTCTTAAACTAGCTAAACAGATATCAAGGATCAGCTTTACCATACCCATTTATGACTATATGGTATGTGCCTATAATTTCAGCACTCAGCAGGCTGAGGCAGGAGGATTGCCACTAGTGCAAGGCTAGCCTCAGCTACATAGTTGAACTCAAGGCCAGCTGGAATTACATCGTGAGACTTCATCTAAAAAAAAAAGTTTAAAAATGTGTAGGATTGAGCAGGGAGATTAAATAATTGAGCTTCAATCTAACTCCGGGTGGAGTCAAAGAATAAAATCAATAAAATGAGAGATTACAGAGGGTTTTAGAGGTTGCTTAGACAAAGATGTCGGGAATCATTTTGTATTTGAGAGAGCCAAAACAAACCTCTTCAATAGAACTGTCTAGAAATGCTTAGAAATGATTTCACCTTTTTGAAAGACTGAAGGAGAAGTGAACGGGAACAGTGCAGAAAATTCCCTTAGTAGGTGGTACAACTGCATCTGTAAAATAGTTGTAATTCCACATTGTTTGGGGTTCTCCAGCAATGAAGCATTAGTGTAAGTGGGTAGCTGGTACAGAACAAGAAAAGTGACCTGTGAGTTCGCCTGGCAAAGTACAGGACACCACGGATGCAATCTGTCCTCCAGCTGTTTCGCTCTTTGCTGTATTAAAGAGAATCCTGACTCTCGCTGCACAGTGTACAACGTACTCTGAGGCTCAACGGGAGTAGAAGATGGAACCTCCATGGTGTACGAATCAAACAAGAGGGCTTTTCCGGAGCAGGGCAGACTAGGAGGTGCCTAGATTACTGACCTCAGAAGGGAAAGGGACTCCAGTACGAAGAGGCCCCGGGAGAAGCACAACAGTATAATGGAGCTGGTGAATCAGTTCAAAGAGTGCGTATGAGGCTTTAGATAGAGTTCTCTATCCCTTTAATTTACTGAAATTTGATTTTTATCCGTTGATGTTGTCTCTGTGCTGGCATGAAGCACACACACCCGAAACAAGGTCCCTGCAAACACCTTTGTCGATGGATTCTTGCCATGTACCCAGAATATATGAATGTTCAGAATCTACATGTCTTTTAGGGAGTTAAATGAGCAAAGTAGCCATCCTACCCTAACAAACAAGAAAAAATAGTTTATTTTTCAATAACACTTCCTGGCTATTGTCAGTGCTAGCATAATTTTCACCATTATTTGTTTGTTTGAAGGTAGTAGAGATACTGGCATGTGCATTATTAAGATAGCCTGAATATGGTAATTTTCATAATGAGATTTATTGTATATACCTCCCAAAATAAAGCGAGGACTATTCTATTCTAAAGCATTTAAATGGCTGAAGGATAGTGAGATTCCATTATTTTTAATGGTACAAAATTTGTATTCTGGGTTCATTAGAATACTGAATGAGTTGAAGAAACATTCAATTCTTACATCATTCATGTAATGAAATGGTGTATAAAAAATTCAGTTTTGTGGTGTCAAGACGCTTGGATGGAATTTAAATGAATATAAATTAACAGTAAATGTCCCATTAAAAAATACAGGTGACGTTTTTCTTTTCTTTCTTTCTTTTTTTTTTTTTTTTTTTCTTAACAGTTTTGAGTAGTTCATGTTTCCATAGCACAAATCCCAGCTTGGCGAAGTTTTTTTGAATTAATACAGAGCAGCAGCTAATATTTGAGAAATTTATAAGGTTTCTTATTTTCACCCATTTTCCCAGGGCCCAGTGTAGTGTTTTGCTTAATGTAGGAGTGTGGTAAATGTCTATTCAATTAAAACAACAGAATTTAAAAGGCAGTAAGATTGAGATATAGTGTGATGGGCCTAGCATCAAAATAAATGGTTCTCATTTACTTTTTCTAAATTACCAAAATGCATTTAAAATATTTCTGGAGTCATACTTTGTATTATTTGCTTATTCTTATATGTTTGAAACAGACTGAGGAGATACATATGAACCAAAGACCATGACGACCATGCATTTTTTGTCTGCAGTTCCACAGGCTGTCATCAAATCTACTACAGTAATTTATCAATCAGCTTCTAGATCATTCTTTCTTCTCAATCCACACTCATGTAAAATCTTGCTAACGACTTACAACTCATCTAGCTATTATTCATTTTTACCTACAAAGTTTAGTTACGATCAATTAAGCTGAAGTTGCCTTTTATATAGGGTTTTCTTTTTTTTTTTTACAAGGAACATGACCTTCCTCCTTTCCTTTTATTTTGGTTTGTTTTAGCTGCAAAAGATATAGCAGGTGGACTCGTTTGCAGTTTATACCATGCAGACCTGAGTTTGGCATTTCTTCCTCGTTCATCACGATCCTGACGAAAACCTTGAGTGTTGACTCAATTAGAATATGCTTATTTGGAATTATCTTTCTATCATTTTATCACTCTAGGAAGTAGACTTTAATATAAACTTTTTCAGGCTATTCAATTCCTAGAGAAACGAAGCCCTGGCTTCCCTGTTGTGCTCCCTCCCAGTTGCCACCAGAGAGGAGCAGGAATCTGATGCCCAAACTGATTCCCCAATATCAGTTGACTTCATTGCACACGGACTTTTCAGGTAAGAAAGCTCTGCAGCTGTATTACAGTATCATAAAAATCCACTACAGGTCATACAAATCTTTTGCTACAGTATTATGCAAATGTTGTATTTCACCTTGTGAAATAAAATTATTCTCGAGTTAGAACACATCGCTTTTGTTAGAGAGCTTTACAGATAAGTGAGACATCGCTTGACCCAAAGAAAGGATGGAGGACATTGTTAGTCAAATAACTCTGACCTGTACACACAAGGCCCGTTTTTACCCCTTTTTGTGAATTTTCTATGGGGATTTTGGAGAGGATGAATAAGTTGTCAGACAACAGCAGAATCATCTATGTCAGTTTTCACCCCAACATCATAGCTTGAAATTCAGAGAGCAAATTCAGATGCTCAGCATTCCTAGCATCTGCATAAAATAACATTGAATAAAATGCTGAATACAACCACATAACCAATCATCTGTTACAATCGCATTCACTGCGAGGGCAATAACTCCCCCCGGCTACCTCAGCAACCTTGCATCCATCCTTTTGAGACTTTGGCAAATAACCTGTGATCCTGAAGATGCTTCTGTTGTTTACTGTAAAAGTAATATTTACCTTATCGAGTCTAAATAATAATATTTACCTTACCTGTCTAAAATGACAGACTCACATCTACTGAAATCTGCATCCTTGTCCCCTCTGCTGCCATCACAGAGGCATTTTTCTCTTCTGAGGAAAATTTCTGAACTCTTCGTGTTTAGTTCTCGAATGTTAATCTTGACCCTTGGCCTGGTATTTATTATTCTACTGCAATGATGATAATTTGATGTCTTACTTTCTACTGGTTTCTTTCTCTTTTTTTAATATCTAAGAATTCCTTCATTTTTTTCTTCAAAATTGGCCAACTTTCAGGTTCTTTCCTCTGCTTAGTCCATGGATGTTCCAAGGATGACATTGTACTTGCTGAGGCTTTAACCTGTTTCGCTTTGTCTTTCAGTCCCTGACCTTGAGCTAAAATTCCATTCATTCAATCATGTGCTGGTTATGTCCTGTCTCTTGGAGAAGTTACAGGTGTGCCCAACTCCACCATAAAGCTGTTATTCTTCCCTAAAAACCAATTTTTCCCTATGCATTCCCTGTGTTGGTGAATGCAAATTCCCCAGGCTTTCAACAAAGATATTAATTCTCTATTTGTCTCTCTTTTAATGATTTTAGGAATTGGGTTTTAGTGACCCTACTGTCTAGCTCTCATAAGCCATTAATATTGCCTTTATCATTTTGTGCAAATTAGTCTAGCTGGTCTTCATGCCTCCAGTATTGACTTTCTACAATTATGCTCCACATTTCTGCAAATATTATTTTTGGAAAAGTTCAATTTTAATCATGCTATTCCCTGTTCTTAAATGTTTTAAGACCCTTTCATCTTCTATTGAATGGAGTAAAAACTCACTCACCAGTTTGATAGGCTCTATATAGTCCGGCATTTGCCTCTACATCAAGTTTAGTTCTTAAGAATGACTGCTAGGCCTGTAAAGAACGAAGCTATTTCATGCCTTTATATTATTTTCCCAGGTATCCTTTACAAGAAATGTGTTCAATCAATATTGATAAACCAAGCATTATGCTGAAGAAAAATGTAGCAGACACAGCTCATTGGCCACCAAAATACATGCTTGCCCTTCCCTACTATAAAGTCATCCCCAGAAAAATCCCTTTTCATCCAGCATGCCTGTGTCATAATTGTCACTAGTTTATTGGAATGATCATGCCTCACTTTTGAGTTAAGTTACTAGAGACTCATTGATGTCTCCTCTATGCTCTCTCGTCTTCCATGTTTGCTGGCTAGATGCTGACACCAGTGAGATCCTAGGAAAAGGCAAAGCCATAAAAAAAGGGACCCTGGATTCCTGAGACATCGTACAGAGAATCTGCCTACTGGAAAGGACCACTCACATTGTGTCACTGACTAAAGCAGACAGGAACTTCTGTGGTACCCTCCTGGCAAACATGAGTTGGGCGAGACAGGACCCCTCTCCTTTGGAAGGCTTCAGCCATACAATGAACATTTGTACACAATGCTGGTCCATCTCATATTTAATAATGGTGTAATGTTACCTCAAAGGCTGAAGCCATCATTTACTCCTTCTTTCACTATTGGTCAATTCCTTCCAAACCTTCTGCTGTGATACAAAACAGTAACAAATAGCTTCTGTTATGCAATTTGCTTTCTCTTCCATGAAATATCCACAGTGTAGCTCTAGGGGTAGAACTGCTGACTAAGAGAGAGAAAACATCTGTATAAGCCTAAAATTGATACTATCTGTGACCCCAATAAAACTGAGACTTACAAAAATGATACCAGATTCTACGAGATTGGCTTTTAAATATTATGGCACTGATAGACAATTTTGCACAGATAATTTTCTTTTAATTAAATAAGATGGCATCTTTTGTATCTAAACAATAACTTTGTAAATGTCTTCCATTTACTGAAATAAACCCATATTATTTTCTTAGTAATTGTATTTCAGGAAGAAGTAAATAGTAAGCTCAGTTTTCTCGATTAGGTCCGTGCTAAACCTTAGGTGACCCATGTTTGGGGCAAAAAGTGATTCTTGCTTTCATATTCTAAAAGCAATTTGCTACAGTCCAAAACAAAATTATGAAATAGCACTGAGATGTGCTAGTAAGACAGTAATACTTTCAGTATTTGAGTTTACTCTAAGACTTGTTAAATTCAAATAAGACTGGTCAGTGACACGTGAATCCCAAGAAATAATATAGTTTGGTGGAATAATAGCATTTTGAATCTTCTCTTTATCTCCAAGTCCTTTGTGCAGAAAAAGACCAAGTAATTCCTAAAGTGTAGTAAATCTAGCATTGAAACATTTCAGATCTGTTTCGAAAAACATGGCATTTTGGTTTTCTTTTCCTGGCAGATGATTTTAAAGAGTTTGACGTAGAATCACTTTTTCCTTCATAAACACAGACTCACATTTTGGGATTCGGTAAAAACATCTTCATCTCTGATTATGGTCTATATTTAAATACAACACAGATAGTATCCAGGTACTTCTTTTTAACTATTAATTTCACTAACTCTTCATTATGAGGTAACATAAAATCACGAGCAAGTCAAGTGCACAGAAGTTCAGGGTGGCAGTAAGGTCCTCGTTGACTTTCAAATGCAAAGGTAATCATGGTGGGTAAACTCTGCTGTTCAGCCCACCTGGAGGCTTCGGATTCATGCGCTGATTTATGCCTGCTCAATCTTCTAACTTTTCATCAAGATGTTCAATATACAGCACCTTCATTATGAGCTATAGTTTTCTCTATCATTATATGAAACACAAGTTAAGTAAGCTTTCCTCAAACAGCAGTGATTGCTTTCAAGTTCCTGAACATGCTGCGGTAGGCTTGACGAGAAGGATTGATTTATCACTTTTTAAATACATTCTTAATCTGCAAATCAATAAAAATGTCTCACTTCAGCAGTGGTACGGGGTGAATGATTCACCCTTGAAACCAGAATGAACTAATGCTGCCTTTCTTCCTTTTGAAAATACCCTCAGATTGCAACGGTGCCTTTTCTTTGCTCGGGTTACTCACTAAACTCTAGAGTCTGGGTGCACCTGACACTTCTCCATAAGTCAGGCCAAGGGCTAAATGTTAGTCGGCTAGGACTGCCCTTGTAACATTCGTGTTCTTTGTCATGTAATGAAAAATTTGAGGCTCACGTATTCTTTACCAGGCCAAACATGACTATATATGTTGAAAATATACAGCTATGGGGGCGCTGTTTGACACATAACATTTGGTAGGTTCAGAAGAAGCTGCAACTTAGGAAACTTTAGAATATCAGACAGCTTGGAAAAGTCCACCAAAGAAGGAAACTAAGTTACCATAGATTCATTTACCTATATGCCATTGATTCCTTCTCCTTCCCTAAATGTACAGACGATGCCAAACTTCCATTTTATGCGCAACTCAAGGCAGTCGAAAAGTCAGCCTCAAGGATTTCAGAAAGAAGAGGTCAGGGCCACAGCAGTACACATGTGCTTAGCACACACAAAGCCCTGGGTTTGATTCAGCACCACAAGAGAAGGCAAAAATTTCAGAGAAAAAGAAAATCCTCTTAGTCTTACAGTTATCCAGAATTTTTTTAAAAAAATCTGGCATTGTTGATAATGCAAGAGAAACCAAAAACTTCATCACAATCTTTTGATGTGAGCTTAAATGAAATTTAAAGTGTATATTTAATCTGACAAAGTCCCCTCTGAAAACAATTTGAATTAAATAGCTGTATGGTGCTGTAAAATTCTTTAAAAGCATCAGTAACGCTTTGACTTCAGTTAAATCTTGATTCCGAAAAGAAAAGCAATCTTCTTAAACTATATGATCTAAGAAGTTCAACTCTAACATGTGCGAAAGTGACTTCCTTCTTTAAGAACATAATAACTTTTTATTTGAAAGAAAATAGAAATCAACTCATATTTAAGGACATGGTTTACTGTTTTTAGTATTTAAAATGTTTCATTTGAATTCTGAGATGCCATGTTCATTTTCCTTTCTCCTTCTGTTCTTATTTCCAATTTTAATACAATGAACATTTGTTGCTAATCTACTTTTCTTCACCCAGGAGAACACAGGCAAGAGAGGAGGTGAGCTTAGGTGCCGGGCTCCTACGGGTGTCTGTTCGGTGAGACCCCATTCATTGTATATGATGCTTTTTCGCAGATTTAAATTTTAAATCTCTCCCCGAGAATCCTCAAACTTGCTCCCTGTATTGTTACCAAAACACAAGGGAGAGCAGTAGTAAAAACCCAAACACCGCCACAAGTGTTTGAGGACTGTCTTAGACACTTGTCGTTTTGACAAAGTACCTGACCCCATGACTTAGGAGCAGTGGTTTACCAACAGCCAGCTGGCTCCCTGGCAGGAAGACGCGGTGGAAACGCCGGCCTGAGGAACAGGGGCTCCCATGAGGGTGGCAGGCAGTGAGAAGCAGCGCCCAAAGGGCCGAGCTCGGGAGATACACCCTTCCTGCTGCCACCCAGCCAGGAACCCTCCTCTTCCGTCCCTACATCCTTACACCAAGCTGGCTGGTGCGCCCCAAATCCAGTCATCGCGCAAGCCCAACCTCTTATTGCGTGAGTCTTTGGGGGACGCTCAGATAGGAAGGGTGATACTGAATCCGCCTGCCCACACGTCGAGCATCGTGCTCACTATCTTTCTACACCGCACTCCTGACTGCTGCCCTACGTGGAGAGGGTGAATGTTTCTAGTGGCCGATGAGCAGGTCTAACTGGACTGCAGACAATTCGTCCCTAAAAGTCCTGGCCTCAAGAGAGCTGTGGCTATGTGGAGGCAATTTATGTAATCTCATGGTACAAATCTCGTGGATAAGGTGGATGAGGACACAACAGAATATTTTTGTGCACCTACTTTTCCTTTCGATGACTTGACAGCCGCATTCATTGTATTTATGATCACACCTTATAAAGACAGGAATGAGGAGGTGACAAGCAAAATGGGATAAGTGTGTTTGAAGAGAGGGTACGCTGAGGGTAATTAATGGCAATGTCTCTAATAAATACATAAAAATTTAAATATTCGCTGTGTATTTTGATCACCTCTTGTGTGTATAAATGAAAGTATAAAATTCCAACTATCTTATTTCATTATCCTCAGGATCTAAATGTATGTTATATAATATTTTGGCTGTAAAGAAATTCAAACCATATTTCCAAAACCCAGAATACATTAAAGAACAATTCTTTTTTTTAATGCAGATATACGTATCAGATTCTACCATGAAATTATTATAAGAAAATATATAGTTAAACTTTTTAGGTACTGAGACTGATTGTCTGTCTTCACATCTAATTTCCTAGGATCAGGTAGCTTTGTGACATCAGTGAATTTATTTATTTTCTTTCTTGGTTTATACATTTGTACAGTGAGAATAATGAGTCTGTGTTCCTTGAGAGTATTACATGAGGACATTCATGTAAGTTGCTTAGCCTATAGTGAATGCTAAATATATGCCATCTATTTTACTAACTTTATGATAATAGCTTATTAGCTTGATTTTGATTGCAGCACTTTATTATCCTCATTAAAGTGCACATTAATCTATCATCTAATATTTATTGGCAAGACACTCTGGTAAGTATTATAATCTTAAAAGTATTTGCCATAAATAATTACCAAACCTCCAGAAATTCTGACTCCTTAAGGCCTGCATAGTTAAGCATTTCTAATTATGCAAGGCCCTTAGCGTGCAGACAAATTTGTGACCTGGAAAATGGACATAGTTCTGGATTTAGTTCACAAAATCATATGAAACTGGTTTAAAGATATTTTTAAACACTGCATACTAGTAGAGTTTCATGATTTTCATCAGGAAAATATGTTGCCCTAGTATCCTACTAAAATTTGAAAAGGTAGAAACTAACAGTTATGGAGTATTTACCTGAACCGGAGAGTCTATTTATATATTTTACAAACATTGCTCCACTTGATTCCTGATTTTCTTACTGAAAGAATACAATCATTGCACAAAAAGCCCATGAGTTTTCAATAGTAAGTCGACAAGTCACATCGTTGGTAAAAGGAGGGATTAGGTCACAATTTATCATCCAATAGATGCTCACTGTACCAGGCCATGTGCAGATACCTATGCCTTATCTAAATAACCATTTTTATCTCACCTTACACAACCAGCCCACAAACACAGCAGCAAAAGTCTCAGGTAACACTCACACTCAGGTCAAGAACTCATCTTCAATTTGGACTGTCTCGTTTCATTAAATACTGTAGTATGCTTGAAATGAACACCCTCTGATTTCCATGTGGGAGGATTTAGCATGCATAGGCTGGGTTGTTTTGCAGAGATTCCCAAAATCCATGCCATCGCATAATTTGAAATTTCACGGAGATGAAAACATTTGAACACATGTGGCTATATTGGTTTGCAAGAATGAGGGGCTTAGAGAGCGGACCTCACCAAAACCAGCGCCTGCACCTCCATATTTTCTGTAGTATTTTTGTGCCCAGTTACTTACATCAAATGATTAAAAAAAATTCTGTCAGGGTACTTTTTTTTTGTTTTGAACAAAAATTAAACCCTCCAAAAAAGTAAAACAGTAATACTCTTCTGAAATAACTGTTCCATTTTTTAGTTACTCTTTACTGTACTTTAGGGGGCTATAACTAGGGTTTTTAAAATATCTTGACTATGTCAGCGTACATTGCAATGTTATGTCTATGAAGATGTTGATGTATTGTGGGACACACTTTGGGTACTATTTCCCTAATTGTACTATTCAAATACTTACTCTGTTTTAATAGAATAAGAAAAAAATATTTCCTAAAAAATGAGGGTAAAAACCTTATATGATTAGTTAAATCAATGCTTATACTGGTGAATTACACTGGAATTTAGAGTTGAGAAGACTTGTTTGAATTTATCCTCTAATTTCATTGTTGAATCAACAATGTGAAGAGGGTCAAATCACTTTGATCCTCATTTTAAAGGTGAGGAAAATGGAGGCTCAGAGGGGCTAAGTAAAGGCCCACAGCTGGTCAATGAACTTTGATTCCAAAAAGGTTATCTAATTCCAAAATTATGTGTTTACATTTTAATTTCTTTTGCCAAGGATCATTTTAACATTTTTCATGCTTACTGAATGTCTGACATCCTTTTGAGAAAGGACCACTGTACTCAGTTTATCGACACAAATCTGCTTCTTTAATACTATTTTAATAATGACCACCAAGACTTCTCTTTGGCAGTTCCAGGCACACTGTCTTCAGCCCACCCCTAATGACTCTAAGAGAGTTAGCGAGGCCGAGGAAAATGAAGCCCAGAGCGGAAGGGGCAGGATGAAGGGGCGAAGAGGAGCCTATTCAGGAAGCCGCACCACTGCCCGGATGGTGCGACCCTTCGCTGTGTATCAGCTTTGATGAAAACCAACTGGAGGCCAGGCATTTAGCCCAGTGGTTCTGCTGCCTGCCTCACAAGTGCAAGGACCTGAGTTTGATCCCCGGTACCCATCTCCCCGCAAAGAACTTTTGTGGGTAATGGGAAAAGGGCAGGATATGTAATTTTTGAATGATTATGGATTGAGGAACATTTTTAGGAGGGCAATGAATAAAGTATAATTAAATCTTTGAAATAATTAAGGTTGGCATTCATATAATTTTACTTTTATGCTCATTTTTTTTTCTCAATTGGGAAATTGAAATTCAGGAAGTTTTATATTCCTATGATTGCCAAGCTAATGAGTGAGTGAGGACAATCTAGAAAAGGAACTAGATTTTCAGGCAGTAGATCTTAAATAAAAAGGGACAAAATGAAAGAATTTGAAGTTTTTCTTTAAAAAGCGAAAAGGTAAATTTAAAAAAAAACTGAGTTGAAGTGGAGTAAATCAGAAATATAAATATCTATATCTTTCTATCTCTCTGGGGGCAGAAGTAGCAGGATTTTTAACAGACATAGGCAAGCATGTCCCTATGTATTGGGTGAAAAAAATTTTCTTTTTCCAAAAATGACCTATTTCAGGAAATGGAATAGAAATTCAGGTTGTAAGGACTTGTCAGCGTTCATGCCTTCTGATGTAGGAGTTAATAGCTATGCACTGCTCCCCGCTCTTGTGCCTGAAGCTAATCACCTTGTGTCAAGCCTGTCACCAAGTCGCAGGGCCTTGGTCACTATTAGGTCCCAGGAGGCGTACAGGGCTCCCTGAACAGGCCACCAAGCTGGATGGGCATAGCAACAGGGGACCTGTTTACTAAGGAGGCTGCTTGATTTCAAAGCACACAGCTGTTCTTCAGTTTAGCTAAAGCAATCTCACACAGAATCTCTGCAGAAAATGCTACCATTTGCTCAAATTCTTGGTAAATTATTAAACACTTAGCCCAGGCTCATTTATATTGAGCAGAAGTAAAAAGATTTTAAAAGTCCCACATGTAAACAACAAAAAATGTAAATTAAATCAGCCTCTAGCAGATTCCTTCTCTGTTGCTACTTCTTTTGAAATATTCCCTGTTCTGGTCTATTTTTCTTGATAAGCAAAGTATTAAATAGGCTTGCTCTATGCATCTAAAGTAATCAAAATGGAAACAGTTATTTGGCCTTTGCTCCAGTAACTTTTTTTTCCATCTTGCTTTTTCCCATTAAAAAATTTACATGTGTAGTACAAACCAAGGTACTAACTGGTAAATTCAATAATGTTTTCACAGTTTAGAAGAAGCAAATTAAAATATCTTAGCAAAGCCCAGGTTATGAAAGGAATCGTTTCAAGATAGGCACACCCATGATAGATAGCAATAATATTTTGTATTTTCTCTAATTTTATTTCTACCTCGGGAAGTATATTCTAAAATGGATGAAAAAAATAAATAAAATGGATGAGACATGTAAGCAGTAGTAATATTAATAATAGATAGCCACATGGTTTTATAATTCAAGAATAGAGTTCAAAGTTACTGTTAGTTTTCATCAGATAATGCTCTAAGTCTACTAACAGTGCAGAATACTGCATTGTATATATTGTTTTATTAAGTCAAACTATCGCTAATTTTGAGGATCTGTGACATTACATTAAGTTCTATGAATTCTAGATTGAGTGGATCTGTAATCTCAAAAGAGCAATGACGTACAGAAATTAGCAAAAATGAGTTTTTAAGACGTGTTATATTCTATTTATAAGAGGTATAATGCATGGGCTGAAAGGTAAGATTTTGTAGAAGGAGAGATGCTGTGAGGAGTAGAATACATCTTCCTACAACCTAAAGTCTTTGTGCAGATGGGGAGTAGAAAGACATTTAACTTGTTCTGTATCAGGCTTTTTGAGGTAGAGCCGGACTAATGGATTTTAATGTGAAAAGAAACAATTTATCTTATAATCACATTTCTTTAAACTTCTGTTCTGAGCTCCAGATGCTTCAACATCACGTTTGCTTTGAATCTGTCAACTTAGCATATACGTTCATATTAAAATATCAGAGAAATTTTGAGCAAAACTTGCTCAATTTTTTGAGCATTTTGGGTAAAATGAGGTGTGAGGCTCAAAATCATTCAGCAAAACCTGATCATAAAGGAAAGAGGTTTCCTAGTTTGAAATCCCAGAGGCAGGGTAATAGGGCTGCCTACCTGCTTCCCTGTAAGTACATGCCAAGAAAAAAAAATTGTAAAACCTTGATTCTCAAGATAAAAAGACTCATTCACTGATTACAGTCTCTGAGATTCCATCTTATCTTTTTGGAACCATAAGTTTTTTTTAAACCTGGTTAATGTTAATAGAACACAGCCCTTCATCCTGAGGTAACAGAAGGTAGTAGATTATGTCTTTAAAAATATTTTGTATGATAACATTGAGTTTTAACTAAAATCAGTTTAGGATTATTACTATTATTCCTGTTCTCTAACTGGATACACACAAGCCAAGAATTATGGAAAAGGCACCCCTCCCCCCATATCAGCTCGCTCTTTCACTGAGATTAGAAACAAAATAAAACCTTTTTATCTTATGTTAGAGAATGATCAAGGAGAGAGCACACGGGAAAGAGGCAGAATGATACTAATTAAATGATTTCTAAAACAAGCTGGATAAATGTCCAGTGTCCTATTACGATTTAGAGGCTCGGTCCTTGTAACTGTTAGCTTCTCCTTCAGATAGTACTTCATATTTAAGGCTTAATATGAATCAATGCCAATAGATTAGTACCCAAATTTCATGTGACCTCTGAAATTTCGTGCTTTTGCTTTCAATCACTCATGGCCTGCATGGGTTCAGTGCCCTCACTGGGAAACTTCTGGGGCCCATGAGAAACTTCTGGAATCACGTTTAACTACCGCTCCCTGTTATGGGGAAAGGAAGGTGGATTTTTTTCCTGATTTCTCCGGCAGTTATTACAAAGAAAACTTGCACATTAATCAGGCTTTACTTACTATGTAAGATGATGGAGGGGTTTTACGTTACGGAAACTCAAGCCTCGGGTCACCTCACACCCATGTCATTCTAGCTCCCCACTCCTGGAGCTATTTGGAATTATTCCTTAGCCATTTTTTTGTCACAAGTGCCTCTGCATCCTTCTCTACTTGTTTGTTTTCTTCTCTCCTGACACCCAAAACACAGGCTTATGCCTTGTAGAGAAGTCTTTTAATCGTCTTTTCCCAAATAATTTGTTTAGTGTTCATCTTCTCACATATTGCTTTCACCAAAAAAAGAGAAAAGTTCAGTTTCTAAGAGGAACCCACTCAACACCTGATCCAGTCTTTTGTACAAAGATTTCCTTCAATTAAATCCAGTGAGTAACCCTTTCTGATTTATGTTCTATACATAGAATTGGAATTGTGATTTCACATCAAGCATTTTTAATGTATGGCAGCACTACAGTGAAAACTTGCATTCCATGTGAAAACTAATGTAAATACAATACAATATTATTAAAAATCTGGTCAGTACATCTTTAATCTTTAATTGTATAAATGTATGATGAGGCTACTAATAACACATATTGACTCATTTTTATTAAATTTTGACTAAGAATTAATTTTGCCTTAGGATAATCAATACCACTAAATGGAACAAAACTCATATATGGTATTGATCTGAAGAGAGAGAAAAATCATTACGTTTTTGCTTAGGGGAAAAAGTAAAATTATCCATAACATGAATATTGAAAACTAATTTTTTCTAGAAATAAAGCGTTATGTAGAATTTCTACTAATATTTATTGATTAAAAAATCTCACACTGGAATATTTTTGGAGGAAGAGGAACTTTAAAAAATATTTGATATCTTTGTAGTAATTAATAAAATGCCTTATCTGTGCTAGATGCTAAGTAATTGTTAGTAAATGCAATAAGTTGAATCTTTCGGTTTCATAGGTTAAAGAAATCTGACTAAATTAGCTCAGACAACAGTCCAAGAAAATATGAAAAGGATAATACATGGAAAATATGGGGCTGGAATACAGCATGCATGAGATAGCTCCAGGCAGAGATGCTTTTATTCATTGCTTCTAGATGCCACTTAAAGTTTGTGTTTATTTATTTTTACATGTGTGCTATAACTTTATCTTGATCTCTTAGGCTTCATGTCCATCTTTTCCTACTCTAGCTCCCAAATGAGTTTATTTTCTAATTTATGTTTCTTGAATAGTAGTATGAGCTTCTGAATCTGTTTCTTTGGGCAATTTGTAGTTTTATTTTTTTTTCTTTTTATTGAGTTTATTGGTATATTCTAGATATACAGTACAGTTACATTCATTACTGGGATCTTGTACCTTTACATGACAGGTCTTGGTTCTCCTTTTTTTTCCCTTGTCCCTGCCCTCCCTTCAGCCTCTCCTCCCCTCCCCATTTACAAACACTTTATTTCCATTTGTTCATTTTCTCATATTTTTTCTATATTTACTCTTATTGTTTTTGATCATGCATATAGGGCACATGGGCTGGACTATGTATCCACTGACCTTGGATGAAAGATTGTCTGATCTCATCCACGGAGGCAATTTCTGTTAGAAGAAAGAGCTCCCTTAAAACAGAGTGTTGTCAATCTGATGTTATGGCACCTTTCAGGAGAACAAATATTTATGGACCCATCTCTGACTAATAAAAGATTTCTTTAAAGCAAATCAGAGAACATCATCTTGTTTAGATCCTTACATCGTACTACAAAACCACGACTAACATATGAAGATAATGTTTACAGAAAAGAATTCTGTCCTCGTTGCTCACCTGCTACCTCTTTCACACCTGCTGTCAGTCACTGAATCAAGTCATGGCCAATAAGTAGGTTCAGTGACACAGCAGGGCAAGGGCATGCGCCATAGGGGCTGTGCTGGGCCTTGGGAGAAGATCTTTCAGGGCAGACAGGCATAGTAATTAGTTCATTTTGTTATGCCTGACATCATACAACTTCTCCTGAGGAAACCGGAGGGGGAGTAGGGAAAAATTAATAGGACCTTTCCTTTTGCTTGGAGAACACACTCCCATCAGTCGGAGAGATAAAAGGCTGTTCTAATGACACATTCGCTCCCTTTCTGTGGCATTTGCATGGACATCTAGTCTCTTCATATGCAGAGGTGGGGGCTTGCCAAAGGGAAACCACCAAGAGTCCTAAGCAGAGGAAGATTGCACGACAGACACGTCACACACTAAGAATGTGAAGCTCTCTAATGTATTTGTATCAGTAATTTATTTGCATTTCTCTCTGTAATGTAGTAAAATTCAGTTTGGCAGGTGGAGCGAAAATCAGAGAATAAGTAATTCCAGAAATCGGAAGGTAAAGAATGAATATTTGCTTCTTTAAATATGCACACACATTCGTAATGCAAATGGCTTAAGGGAATATTTTTCATACAAAGGCATGAGCTATGAATCACAGCAGTTATATCTTTTTATCTAGTATCTATCAATAACTTAAAAACCCCACAGAATAGATTCAAATTAAGATGCAAAATACTTTTTTATCAGATGGTACTAAGAACAGTATAGAAAATAAAAGCAATTGTGAAAGTTATGTGTTCCATTTGTGCTGGAAATGGAAAGAAAATAAGAAAATAATGTGTAAGGAAAAAGAAGTTCTTTGTCCTGAACTGGGAGTCTCTCCTCAGAATTACATTCAATGTTTTCTAGTGATTCTAACTAAGGATAGAAACAGCCAGCTTTTGAACTTTGAAGTAATTGGTTCACAGCTGTGCTTATACTGAGATGGAAATATGGAAATACATTTCTACAGAGGAAAGGATTTTTTAAGGGTAGTTGTAATGAGAAAGTTGTCAAATTAAACTCAAACTGCTATAAGTAAAATACAGTAAATTACATGTGGAAATTCAATTCCTGATACTTTTACTGGGTGGGTGCATGTGCTTTTATTTCCAGAAAAAAATGTATATTAATCATAAAGATAGCTCTTAACTTTGTATTATTCTCTTACATTAGTATTAAAGAAGCAAGTGACCTAAAATGATTTTTGTGTCATGAAAGAATGCATACAACATTGAATCAACACACTATGTACCGAGTACATTTTCAGCATTTATTTATTGTAAGGCTCTAGGCAAGGGAGGGACATAAAAGGCATAAAGGCCACATTTCTGGCTGCCGAGATAGTTTAAATATAGCGGTGGGGGCAAGATTAGCACATTTAAAATAGTGCAGCATAGAAGAAGAGGTAATCAGCAGAGCAATCAGAGGAGAAGAAAGGCTTTGCACAAGAGAAAAAAGTGATGGAGGGTGCCCCAAAAGAATGAGGGGACGCATCTGGGGGCAGGCGGACCTGGAGCCAAGCAGCCTCAGACCAGCAGGGCGTGAGAAGGAGGAGGAGCCAGAGCAGACGGGGAGGGCCTGGCTTGTTTATGGAGAGTAAATTTGAGAAGAGACTGAGCGATCTCACTGGATTATGTGTGAATAAATCTACAGACAGATTTGCCATTACAAAGGGTGACTGAAATACACGGCGAAGGTTTAAATTAAAAAAATATTACAGTAAAAGGCAAACTGTCATTGCTCCCCCTCAAACCTGTCACCTCGTAGGAGGGGTGACTTATGGCAGAATTCGTAACAGAGCCCTTGTCTGAAAATGCAAAACTCTGGAAACTTAATTCTAGCTGTATGAGTTGCTTGCTGCATGATCTTGAACACGTCAGTTGGCTTCTTGACGCCAGCTGGATACATCTCACTCCAGCATTTATCACTATTTTATAACATAGTTACAGGAGGTCAAATCTTAAACAAAAGGAAAACATTAACTCGATGTGGATGGAAAGTAATCACTGAAAGTAAAATAATTCGGAAATTCTAACATTCTGTATTTGTCATCTACGTACTTTAGAAAATTGAACCTAGTTAAGTATATAAACACTCAAAGTGCGCCGGGAAGAAGTGTTGATGGATTAGAATATTTCTCAGTGCCTCAGATTTTCAGAATTATTTACTGCACTAGATCAGAAGCCCTATGAGTGAAAGAAGTTGTGATTAACCTAGTCTAGCTTCCTAATAGTACCCGACACAAACATGCTTAAAATTGTCCCAGTTAAAAACATAGGCTGCGGTGTATCTGTGATAATGTAGACTTCAGTTTTGGTTTCATTTAAAAAAAATACAAACATAGGCTTCCTCCAAAATTAAAAATATTTTAAACTCATTCCAAGATGATAACTACATAATAATTGTTAAAAAATGAAACAGACACGATCTCAGTGCCTGTACTTCAAGACTACAATTAAGAAAGCTCCCATCTAAATTACCGAAGAAATACAAAGAACATTGTAGGAACTGATAAAGTAAGTGCCTCACGTTAGCAGAAAGTGATGATTCCGTGCCATGTGTAGAGATGGGAATCAAGCAGCCGGTTATTACGGCCACACTTCTAGGTTTAAGTTAAAGTCAGCCAATCATCTGTTCTATCTCTTGGGGGTTAACACTAGATTTTCTGATTTTCTACCTATAAAAATGACTGCCAAGTTCCAAGCTAGTAAAGAAGTAAACGGATGGCCAGGTAGGCCAGGTCAGGAATAAATCAAAGTTAAAAGAAACATATGGCTCTGTGAATTTCTCTTTGGGAGTCTGGATATTTGTTTTCATTTCTCCATGCCTCTATTAATTTGCGGAATGAATCTAATCATGATAACTCACTTATGTGTAGATAGATAATATATGCAGATCATTCAACAAACTGTGTGTCAAATAAAAAGCCCTCAACAGAGGATGATATTATTATCACTGGTGGTGTTTTTGTTGCTCTCTCTCTCTTCTCATCTCAACCATGTTGTTTTATTTAGAATCACAGACAAAAGTACATATTTTCCGAGGTACTTTTGAGATATATAAATAATACTAGGTGAGAAATCATCAGTGTCTACTTAACGATATGCACATACAAGTCAAATGAGGTAGCAGTACTAATTAAAAAAAAATTTGTAAAGGCAGGGTAATCGCAAATGTGGTTTTATGCTTTAGCTTGCATAATAAATGAAAATAATTCATTTTGGAAGATTCCCCTAGTCTATAAGATTTAAATATATGCTCATCTTGTAGTCAACCATAGCTCAGACTAATATTAATATTTCCCCAAATGACAAAATTGCATCGACTGAATATTTGGTTTCTGCCTAGACTTCTGTGTTAGCTTTGCTATTTTAGAGTCAAATAAGCAGTTTGAAAGCCTTACAAAGTCATTGTCATTCCTGATCGCAGCTCCTATTACATTACCTGTAGAATTTCATTCCCAGTTGAATTACTCATCACCAATCTGATCATTCTTCCATAATTAGACTCTTTGAGTGAAGGATAAACTCTGAATATTAATTCCAGAAAACTAGATTTAGAACAAAGAAGAGGACGGAAGGCAATTTTGGAATCTATCATTGGAAATTTTACCTTTATAGTCATAGCAATTATTTCTTATCATGTGTTTTTAATGCATGGGTTCTAATAAATACAAATAAACTCATATTTCCTTTTACTATGCGAAGATATTTTTCTGCTAAGCCTCTGTGAATTAGCCTTCCCTAAAACAGCCCCCTAAAGTTGACATTTATCTTAAATTAAATAATCAATTAGAGGCCACAGGAATTTCTTAGAAGTAACGTAAAATAATAAATTATTTTGACTAAGTCTTATCACGGCAATTATACGTTCACTGTTTCTTTCTTTAGTTTCTTATCCCTACCTTATTCATTTTGATCCTAAGAAGCACAGAAGTGAATTCAACCTTAGGGACAACTAAATTCTGTCACATCCTTCCACAGATGAGGCTCCAGGAACTTGGAAGAAGTAGATCCTTAATAAAATAATTTGGAACCTCAAAAGAAGAACTACAAAAAAAATACACAAACTCAAACACAAAATATTTTAAAGAAGACTATTACCAATTTAATACCAGAGGGTCCGATTGGAATCTCACTTGAAATAAAGATCTAAAATGCCCTATAAAAAGCATGAACATCATAGAGATTTTATTTCCCCAGTGATAATAGAAATTACTAGGGGCATGATATGGATCAATAAAAGTATAGGAGGAGATAGATAACGTACAACAGACATTAAAGATAGGGAATAGGGTTAAAGATATAACACACACAGACTAAAGATTTAACAGAATTGCAATCATCTTTGGTGGTGTTCATTTTCTCAGAAGACATTTAAAGGACTAACCTTTGGAACCTTTTTATAAGATAAACTGAGTCTGGATTTTGAGGTATCTTTATAAAATGACTTCCTTATGCAATTCCTGGGAAGAATCTAAAATGCTTGGCCTTGATGTTTTCCTTGTAAAGAATGTGGGGATGTTAGTTGTACATAACTGAGAAGGATGGCTTTATAATAGTGCAGTCCTTTGTCCCTGTGACTTGGAAATCAGGAAATAAATCTACTCCATCAACTTTTGTATGTTTAAATTGAAATTATGAATTATAAACATTTCATGGGAATTTTGACATGAGTTACACAGTGGCCTTGATGTCCAACCAGGTGATGATGGTGAATAAGTTGGCCACACATTTTTTTTTTCTTTGAGCACTGGTTTCTATGCTTTCCCCATATCCCTCAGGAAAGGGATCCACTTTTCACGCCCTGAAGTAGTACACTAAATTATAGACTGGTAGGTTAATAACTGTTAATGAAGGTAGTTGTGCTGCATATTCAGAAAGCATACTGAGCTCAGACAGAAATGTATCAATCTTTTTGAAATACTAAACACCTACGAGATAAATGCTTTATCATATGACTTTTAATTTAAATAAATTAATTCACTTTTTAAATGTACACATTAGTAGTTACATCATAAATTATGATGATTAAATTACATGGGTTGAAACCTCATTGTTACAATAGTTTGCATTAGTGATACACTTTTCAGTAATAACTCCCTGATGTGAACTATTATAACTATTATTATACTGTTTATTTAAAATGTCATAATGGCCATACTATTTTTCCATATATCTTTATATAAAAGCCTTCTGCAATATTTTATTGGAATAATTTTAGTATTTTTTATTACACAAAATAAATTGTGAATTACTTATTATATGGAACAGACTGTATGTATCCCAGGGAGTCACAGGGTGGAGCTTCCCTTGGTCTTTTCTCTAAATTTGGAAATAGGGAGAAAAAAAAATTCTAAGAATAAAGCCACAAAGTTCTCTTCTCTCCTCCAAGACTGGGACATGGGTGAATCTACCCTTAAATGTCAAACACAAAATCTTCCTTAACCAAAGTAAATAAGGAAACACAGTTTGGTCAGCCGTGGAAACTGAGGAAAGGGAAAATCCTAGAGGCAGATTTGGCTGTGTGGTCTTCTGTTGCAGTAGGGGAAATGGGAGATCATAAGAGATTTATAGACCAATAGCAGTACCATCCAGACCACCTAAACCCCTTACTTCTGATTTCATGCATTCCCAGAAAACCCCCTGATTACAACACTCTTCCCATGTATCCATGACATGGTTTTTTTTTCCTATAGTTATATTTCATAATTTAAATTCATAAATTGAAGTATTGATTCTGTGTATTGGTCTTTGAATTTACTTAATAGGATCTACCCGGAGTGACATAAAACCTGGCAAATGAAATGTCTGAGCTAGCAGTTTTGAAGGCCTATGGTGACTGCCAAGAAAAGGTCTCCTGGGGAACTTTCTGGGCAACCACCTGACTTTCCACAAGGACAAATGGCTACTTGGGCAATGGCCCTTTTCACTCAATTTGTTCCATGGACTTGTAGGAGATCCTTTGCCAGCTATGATTCTCCATCAAAGTAGAGATTACTTCATTCTTTTTATTTCCATCCCTACCAGGTATAAAGTGAAAAAGTTTGCTATGTTATAAAAAATGTCTCCATAAGAAATTCTAAAATTGTAGAATTTTACTCTATAAATGTGTAATTCTCCTTTCCAAAGCCAAAACAGTACAAATCAAGATTCTCAAGAGAAAATATCTTTCACCAAAATTATATCTTGTATATCGATTCAGGGATGTGCAAATTTCACCAAAAGGAAAAGGTACATTAGAAAAATATTCCTATAAAATAACAGTGATGAAAGAAAAACTATCAATTTTTTTATTTAGAACCTGTCAAAGCCTACAGAGCAAGGCTCAGAGCTAAAACAGTGAATTAGTTTTCTGTTCAATTCTTTGCTGCAATATATTTAGAAGGCAACTTTCGGTAGAGTGCAGGCTTGATAGTGTGCTCCGTGTTAAGGAGGATGAACTTGACTCTTGTAGGAAAATGGACGCACTTTGAGACCATACCTTTAAGTGGAAGAAGTTGGACACAAAAACTTAAATATCGAGAAACTCAAAATCTAAATAAATGAAAGAGGAAAATAAAAGATAATTGGAAACAGGGCACTAGATCTTTTGCAAAATGGAAAGGTTCAAAGGACAGAGGGAAAAAAAAGGGAGGAGGGTGGAAAACAGAAACAAGTTGTTTTATGTCCATGAACCAATTCCTCCTCACAGTTAATGTAATCATTATGTACTGAAAACATGTACTAATAAAAATAAAAGTTAAGAATAGAATTCCATTATTAAGACTAAGTGCTATGTTCTAATTCAGATGATGGCAAGTTTAATGATTAAAATAAGTCTTATAAAAGTCTATTTTAGATAATAAAACAATTTGTACATTAAGAATTAATCTATTAAAAGAAAACTATTTTGGAAAAAAGGTTTAGTTTCTCTACCTTGGAATTATTTTTCATTCTGATTCTTTTCAATTTTCGAAGATTTTCTTTTTTGGCAGATAGTAAAAAAATCACATTACCTAACATTTCCCATCAAAATTATTACTATAAATTAAATTTCCAAACTTTTAAGCATGTATTTTTAATTTTAAGACTATAAAGCCTCTTCTGTATTGTAACATTTTTTTTTCAAATCTTCTTCATTTGGTCACAGATTTGAAATAAGAAAAACTGCAAGTTTCCTGTCACTTTGAAGGTGACAAGTGGTGCTGAAAAAGATAATAACAAATGATCACCCATCTTACCTTGTTGAGCTACCAATGGAAAAAACCCTTTAATTTTGTCAATTGCCAGTGCCATTGTGATTGCTTTGCCATAGGTATGAATAGTAGAATGACCTCTAGCTAAAAAATAACTCAGAATGCTTCTTGTTCATTCAAGCACCATATTAAAAAAAGAATACCTAGATTTTAGTGTTTAGATATTCAGGAATAAACTAAAAGTTCATATACACATATGTGAAAATGTTAAATAACTGTCAAAACAACAATGAAGTATCATTTAATCACACTTGGAATTGCTGCTATTAATAGAAATCAACAAAAACAATCAAATACAGGCAAGGATTGACAAGAAAGGAGCCTTTATATTCAGGTGTTGGAAGGTAAGTTAGCACAGCCATATGGAGAATGACACGGGGTACATCCTTAAGAAGCTACAGTTACCCCACTTCTGAGGATACTATATCGGAGAGAAAAGGAATCAGCCTGCCCAACTGATCCCTGCATGCTTCCATTTACTGTGATGCTATTTACAGTAGCCAAAATACAGAATGAGCCTATGTGTCCCTCAACGCATGAAGGACTAAAGAAAATGTGCTATATCTACCTGCTCTGCAGTGGCCTTAGAATGCTTGCTGTATGTGAAATCACAGCAAAACAAGAGAATGTTGTGGTTTCATCCTTCAGGTGTTAGAGAGAGGCAGAGTGAGAAGGATTATATACAATTTTCCCACACTCCTTAACTTTTTCTGCATTATATATTAAATTTGCAATGACTTTACTTTTTACTTAGAAATAAAGGAAATGAAAGGTGTTTTATTTCATGCAATTTGAGCTTGAAATAAGAGCTTGTAGGATATTAGCATTGTTTTGTCAATCTACTTCACTAGTTTGACAAATAATTTGTATTGTAAGCACAAGGCCAGTCTTCCAGTAAAATCATAATTTAACAGGTAAACACTTCAACAAATTTCATTTGGCAACCTAGTTCTCAGAATGTCTTCTATATTATCTGATAATTAAAACTTTTTCTCATTTTCCTCCTCATGCTCCTCCTCCCCCTGCACCTATGTCTCCTCATTTGAACACACACTTTCTCACTTTTCAGTTAGAGTTAACCTGAGGAATAGCTCAAAATCTTGTCCTCTAGATTTCTTGAGTGCCTGGTGCGGCCCTGGTATATACCTATTGTTTAAGGTAGCTTGGTGAGTGGATTTAAATGCCTGCATTGAATAGTCCAGCAGTTTTACAGCAACTATGTACATCAACTGGATTGTTAAGAGCACTTGAGATAAATAACAAATATTTTACTTTCATGACTGATCATAGGGACGGTTTCTAAAAACTGAATAGATTTTAGTCATGCCAATAGACTACTTTATTTTATTATTATTATGATTTTGGTACCGGGGATTGAAATTGGATCCTTGAGCTTGCAAGGCAGGTGTTGGAATCACTGAGCTAAATCTCCAGCCCCCAATAGACTACTTTAGATGGAACTACTTTGAATCTTTTGCAACAGAGCATCATGAAAGCTTTGAATACAAAATATACAGTAGTAGATATTATAATAATGAATGATAAAACATTTGTTTTAGATGAGTTTACATCAATATATGGAATCTTACATAGAAAGATTAAAAAACTGCTAACTTAGCTTGGAAGATCTTCATCATTCAACAATAAACTTTGATTAGGTAGATGGCATGTAAATTTACTTCAAGAAGGAACTAACTGTGGGAAGTAATTAGCAGCACAAAGCCTCAGGAAGACAGATAAATAGCATTGTAGGATGGAGTGAAAAACAACAGACCCAACTCCAGCTGAGACACTCTAGAAACCACTACGGATACAGCGATACAGGGATATCGGATGGAGATAAAAAGATATTAACAGCCGATAATCAATATATGGAGAAATCTCTCCCATCCAAGAAAGAAAAACACAAGCTGCATCAGAGAGTTTATGACACCCCGTGCAAATAAGAAAATAAATGAAAAACAGACAGTAGTATGAAGAAACTAATTTCTGAAAGTACTGAAGATTACTTTTGTAACTGTCTAAATCTTTGTTTTAACTACTAATTATACCTATTGCAAATGGAAAACTATTACAATGAAGTGACTCAAATGTAGGAATGTGACAAAGGAATTACCCAAAGCTATTCAGTTAATACCTCCATGTAATATATCAATCACTACTAGAGACTTAGTGGGTGTCTGAGCACACTGTGTGTGAGTGAATACGTGATACAGAATCAAATATCTGCTAGGACCAAAGAGCTATGAATTGGATGGGACTGGCCTCAGATGGAAAATTGTTAGATTTAGCTGACAAAAGATTTTATTAAGCTCCCAGGTTCCCGGATAAGAAACACTGAACATTTTTTTAAACTTACATAATCATGAAAGTAAATCATTGCTAACAAAAATGGTGATATTATCAAGCAGCTGTTGCAGCTGAATACAAACTACTCTAAGAGCTGAATACACACTGGTCTCAGAGCAAGCAATGTGCCGTACACAAACTGTACATCATGGAATGAGACATGCGTATGAATGTTTTCTCCTTAAAAGGTGGATATGAGCCGGGCGTGGTGATGCACGCCTGTAATCCCGGCACTCGGGAGGCTGAGGCAGGAGGATCACTGTGAGTTCGAGACCCGCCTGGGCTACATAGTGAGTTCCAGGTCAGTCTCAACTACATAGTGAGACCCTGTCTCAAAAAATATATATAAAAAAAGGTGGACATGACTATGACTTAAAGAAGTACACGATATGTTTTATCCATTGTTTTCAAATATAAAGGGATGACAAAATTACAATAAATAAATATATCACACAATATATGTTGCAGTTTTACACTGTGACCATTTAAGGAGACAATAGTGTTTCTGGCTTTTTTCCTGGCTCCCCCAGCTTCTCTCCATGCAGTGTGGGCTCTGCTCCATCAGGGCCCTGGGAGGAAAGTGGCTTCAGGCCTTTGGCCCCAAGAAGAAGTTTGTCCTTAACTCTCCTTCAGTGGCTGCCCTCCTCATGAATTTGGCATCCGCCCTGGCCCTGGAGCCTCACAGTGACCTGAGCGTGCAGACCCAGCTCCCACTCACTACCTCAGGAACAGACCTCTGTACCTCGCATTTTGGGCCCTTGGGATCTGACTTCCCTCTCCAGGTCTGCTGATGTCCTGGACTTCACACTCCGCTTCAGTATTTTGAGTTTCAGTTTTCAGTAACAGTGTTTTTGTTCTGCCTGATCTTGGAATAATCCTTGGATTTGCAATTTACAACCCTTCCTGGATTGCAAGTTTAAAATACAGGCTTGTCCTTACCTAATGATCATCATAATGTATGTGGGCTGTAAGAAGTCAGGAAACT
>NW_022900943.1:9377912-9409465 GCF_012274545.1 Fukomys damarensis | reverse complement strand
TTAAAAAAAAAAAAAAAAAAAAGAATGTCTTCCAGTAGCACAAAGATGAGCGGAACTTTGGACCATATCCTTCTTACTAAGGCAGAGATGGGCCGTCCCAGTCAGCTGACAGCCAAGGTAGGCTGCACATCGAAGGTAGGCATCAGAACGCTTTTCTAACTAGTGTTTCCATGGTCCTGGTTATTCCATCCCACTATCCCTGACTACTTAATTCCGTTTCACACAGAGAGGCAGGGAAGACAGTAAAAATAAAGTTGTATGCTTTTTTTTTTCTTTTGGTGAAATGAATGAAACATAAGGAGTTACATATGTACTTGCAGGAGAAAAATACATATTTCTTGCTTTAACAAAACACAACTTTGGGGAGGAAATTGAATCCTGTGACGAATACTTCCTAGGAATCTTGAAATATTTGCTCTTTGACAAAATTTGATTGTGTGAGCATCCTTCATTTGCACGTGCCTGGCTTTTCTTCAAGTGATGTTTGAGTATGCATGACCTAAACTACTTAAGTAATTGCAAATAACAAAGTTTGAAGGCTGCAATGGAGAAACTAGGTTTTTGCAGTGTCAACAAAATCAGATAAAATATAATCAAGCTAGCAAGGCTATAAAAAATGTCCACTGGATAATCAGGAAGGAGTCTTACTTTTTAAAAAATTTTTCCTTTTGCTTCTGAGGACTTCAGGTTCATTCCCACATGTCTCTTTAAAAAGAGACAAAAATGAGAAAGTTAAAGATATTTTTCTTTTCTTCACATTTCTAACTAAATGCTATTTCCTGGGTTAAGTTCTTTATGGCTAATGAGAAATGACAGGTTATCTAAATTCCTGGGAGAGTGTTCCAACTTTGTTTGGAAATTAAACTCCTCACTTATTGTTCTTATTACTGAGCTTGTGCACAATAATGATATGTATCTCAGGTGATATCAATATCTTCCGGATAGCCAAGTATGCAGAAAATTAAATCTCAATAGATCATTAATTAATTCTATGTATTAATTCTATGAAGGGATTCTTTGATACTCATAGTACATGTGAACAATTTACTTACAGTTAATTCACATCTAAGGAATAAGATATGTATATACTTTTTTTTATTAGTACATGTTTGCAGTACATAATGTTTACATTCCTGGTAGGGAGTTGTTAGGTGCATATAACACATCTTAATTCCTTTTTCTTATCCTTTCACCCCATTGGAATGCTTGTGTTCAGCATGAATTTATGTCTAAAATTCACAAATATAGATGAAAGAAGACATCAAAAAGAACTTCCTGACAATATTTTATATTCAGAAAGTCAATTTGCATGACTTTGGAAAAAGTTTTAAAAAGGGTAGACACATGACCCAAGATACGGTCAGTTACCTGAATATAGCCAATATGTTTTTTAAATTTTGGTTAAACTTTACATTACATCAAAAAAGCAAACTCATTGAATGAAAAAAAAAATTGAAACACAATGTAGTTAGGAAAATGACATGAGATATACATTGTATTATTGTTGATAGGATCCATAATTATATTTTGTTAATTTTATTAATGAGAAAAATCTTTGAAAGAAGTAACTAAAAAGCAAGAATGTATTCTGAAACATTTCCATTGTTACTAATGGCAGGACTTTGGGAACTGGTGAGAAGGACACGATGAGGACACCATAATATTGTAAGATCAGTATATTTGGAGTTGGAAAATTAAATAACAACCTACTGAGAACCACAAGGAACTACCAATTCTTCCAGATACAAAGTTGGTTGATCAGTGATTTATCTTGAGAATTTTCAGTTCGTACCATGGGACTTTACAAAAAACGAATTTCAGGTCATAGTCCCACATTCAATGGTCTACCAAAAGTATATATTTCCTGACTGGTACTAGCTTGAACTTAGCGGTATACTTTTCCAAAGAAGTTTAAATACTGAACTTGCTGAATTCAGTAAGAATATATCATGTAATCTATAAGTTCCCTCCTGTACATGTCAGAGTTTGCTCCCACAGATCTTTGTTTTGCTGATCAGAATAAGACCTAGGCAAAGATTATGGAGGTAAAGGTTCCACTCTTGGTAACAGGTGAAAAGACACACACTAGGAATGGATAATTGTGATTCTCACTTACATGTTTAATTATAAAATAATTTTAGGTTTAATATTTAATTTGAAAGCTTGCTTCTTAAGAAGCCACTACTCCATCATAGAACTTATGCTAATACTCGTAACTCCCCAGAGGTCTGGTCTGGCTAGATTAACACAGAGGCTAAAATAATCATGAATTCTGGAAATATGTTATTGAGATACAAATCCCAATCTGAATGTATTCCAGTTTAATCATCTTGGGTAAGTTTAATCTCCCTGTTCCTCAATCTTTTCCTCTATAAAATAGAGAAAATAATGATACCATTATTAGATGCTTACTATAATTTGGGATAAGTTCATAAATTACCTGGTACATAAAATATTACCTAAGAATTCTGTTTCTCTAAACAATGTGTTATAGCTTGTGTCTAGATGTCTCCCCAAAGCCTCAAGTGGGCATAGGTGGGGCTTTTCAGAGGTGGCTGGATCTAGAGTGTGTGACGCTGAGATTAGCTGTGTGATGCTGTGATTGAGGGTGTGCAATTACTAAATTAGTTCACTGACTGATTTGACACAGTTCTGGGTATAGATAATGAGAAGGCTCACCCAGGGTATGAGAGCTACCTGCCCTAGGGACGTGTGGCCAGGATAGAATATAAGAGAAAGAGAGATCTGCTGTTGTGGCATGCTGCTTTGCTACTTCAATACTTTGCTGTTTTTGCTGGCTTCGGCACACCATAAACTATTTCTCCTCTGTGATGTCCCTCTGCCATGCAGCCCTGCCTTGGAGCCAGCCAAATATGGACTGGAACTTCTACAAACTGTGAGCCAAAAACCCTTTCCTTTAACATTGATTGTGGAGTGTGGGGTACTCCATCTCAGCAATGTGAGAAAAAGTAAAACACAGTATTTCTATACTATTTCAATATATTATTCATGAATCTATTTATTTTCTTAACTGTGGAACTCATTCTTTGACTTAAAATTTCACTTAGAAGTGGAACATACAAGATAAGAGATGCTCTGGGAGAAAATAAAACAGGCACTGCATTGTAGGAGCTCTCTGTGCTCTCATGTGGGTGGAATTCTCTAGTTCCTCAAAGCATAGATAGAAGATATATTTATTTTTTAAAATCTTATATATAGACCATAACTTTTTAATTATAATCTTCCCAGGTGGCTGAGGAGCCCAGTGTTCTACTACAATGAAGTTTACAGGTCTCATTTTTAATGAGAAGTGATTCTTCCAGACATTCCAGAAAGAACATTCACAGCAGGCACAAGTTTACAATAAACTGGCAATAGGGGAGAGTCAACATTCACGTGAGTTCACTCTTAAGAACAAGTAATTTCTGGGAAAGTAACCACTATTAATTAATGAGGGGCTGTGTGAAAACTTTACAAAATTAATACCATAATCATTACAAAAATACTAATACCATTAAACAATTCTATCATGTAATTAAAAGTACTTATTAATTATAGATTCTTATTTTTAAAATTTCAAAAAATGGAAGACTTGTTTAAAGCCACTTTTGCTGCCCTGTTTCAGGATTAACTCTCAGCTTGTTTTTAAGCATAATGAACTATAATGAACTGAAAACTCTTTTACCTGAGGCCTGTTTAGCAAAGGATCCAAAACTGCTTAGAATTTATTTTATTGTACAAATTAACTCAATACATGTATTATTTATGCATCTATCTATAAAACTCACATTTCATATACTTCAGAGGATCTTCTATCTCTCACTTTCTGTTTCTCTTTCTTTTACACACACACACACACACACACACACACACACTGGCATAGGTGGGGGAGAAGGAAGAAGGTGAGTTTTGATTCACAGAAAATCTAAATCCCATTAATAACTAGTCAGATGACAATGGTATTCTTTTACATATATGTGTATTGTTTCTTTGTTTGTTTTTTGAGACAGGGTCTCACTCTGTAGTTGAGACTGATCTGGAACTCACTATGTGTGTAGCCCAGGCTAGTTTCGAACTCACAGTGATCCTCCCGCCTCAGCCTCCCAAGTGCCGGGATTACAGGCGTGAGCCCCCATGTCCAGCTCTTTTACATTTTAACATTAAGAAAAAGTGTGAACAGTGTTTGTAGCAATTCACCTGCAGTGACCTGAGGAGAACAAGGCACTCCACATGACTAGAAGAATCAAAGTCATCATTACCTGACAACATGGCTCATTACCTTTGAAGTTAAAATCTCCCCAGTTACTGCTTTTGTGCCTGATCATAGCATTCTGACATATGATTGTGATGTCAGTAACCATTCCTGCCTATCAGTGGCAAAATATAAAAAAAAAAACCCAAAAATGCTTCACTAAATTTTATGACTCTTTCATCTTGCATATTAAAATTCACTTTGTTTAAAAAGCAAAAACCAACATCTGAATAATCAAGCTAGAGAGGTGATTGAATGTGTTTTAATGCTTTCATTCAGTGTTTCTCACCAAACAAGTAGCATATTTCAATTTAATTTTGTGTCTGTAGAAAAGAAACTAGACTGTTACCTTTTATATAGGTGAGAACAAATTAGGTATTTTGTTGCTCTTTTAAGGTGATCTCAATTTACTTAAAAAATCATTGGGTAAGGTAGTTATAATGTCTCTGGCCCTGAAAGTTGTGACTAGAAAATAGTTTTCCACTTTAAAAATAAATGTCTTGGCTTTCTTCCAACATTTATTTTCAATAAATGCCTGAACACTTTTCTTGCAGCAGGAAAGCATTATCCAGTCACAATGCTCAATTCCGTTGACATTATCTCTTAAGTAAAACAGTAACATTACGAATAAAGGACTTGCTGATTGAAAGAGAGCGTTAGCTTGCTAGGTGGGTGAATAAATGCTTTGGGTGAAAATCATCTATTTCATCATCATTTGAAATGGAAAAAGCATGTTTCCTTCTCTTCAGACAAAATGCATAATGGAGTTTGGGGAAATTGGGGTAAGGTGAAACCTTGGACGAAGTAAGAATCCTAGAAAACACACATTCTAGCATTTCCTTCAGTAAGTGACATCTTCATCTACTGTCATACAATTTAAGCCCTGACATACTTGGTGCTTTGTGTCACTTTTCTCGAACATTTAGGGGTAAAATGGTTTAGATTAACGCTAATAATCCTCATTCATTTTAACTAAGGTTTACTTCCCAAAGTCCTCTCTGAAATAGGACACTGTGTGCTTCTTTTCACTCAGCAGCCAGTGCAGACTTTGCTTTCCCTGAATTTCCATAATATTGGGGTACAGTTTTAACAGGCAAACAGTACCTGAAGTTCCTGGGGTCTAACTACACGTGTTCATGATCAGATTACAGTATATATTTTGTAGTCAGTTACTATTAGAGTAGGTGGATCACAGTACGCTGGAGAAGAGGATATTAAGATTTTCATAGTATCCTAGAAAATCAAGGAAAGAAGGGAAAGGAATAAATATGAGAAAGGAAAAAACAGAAACAAAGTCTTTGTAAATAAGGAGGGATGGAGGGGTTGAAAGGAGGGGAGGGGAATGGGAAAAATAAGAACCAAAATATATCATGTACAGGTACAAATTCCCAGGGATGAATTCATCATACTGTATACCTAAAATGTACCAATAAACTTAATGATTTAAAAAAAAGATTTTCAAATCAATAGGTCATTGGGGATGGAAATGAACTTGTTTTTGTTACACACAGATATGATCTTATGACTGTTCTGCTTAAATAGTCCACTAATGAACTCTGTCACCTGTTAAATGTCTTCTAAACGCCTTAATATGTAAGGGCAAGGAATTTCTTAACATACAACACTGACTCATGCTAAGGCCTACCCTAGATCTATGAGCCTACTCTTCCTTTGGGACGGAGCGTTCATACTGTCCGCTGCCTCACCGGCATACTCCGTGGCGGACGTGGGCGGTAATCTGACATTTTCTCTCATACAGTGACTTTGTAAGCACACTTGAAGAGACTCACCCCTTTGCCTTCCGGTAAGGCCTCCACCACAGATAGGACAGCATGCTGTAATTATTTGTAAACGTGTCTCACTACCTTTGGAGACACGATATGCATCTCTCATACATTAGCACCTCTGCAGATTTCAGCCGAAGTTCTGACACGATGTGGAAAACTACGTCAAGACAACAGAAGAGCAAAGGATGCAGAGTGCTGTGTGCTTAAGGTGCCGACTACAAACTCACTCTGAGATCTAGATTACCCAGCCTGCTTTGAGGATGACGTTCAGGTTCTTGGAACATGCTTCTCAGATGAATGTCTTCGGCCACATAAATTCTTAAAATGGTAGGGGCAAAAGAGGGCCGCCATAGCCATACGGCAGAACTGGCAGGATCCTGTACTGATCTAGACTCACGCCTAGTAGCCCTTATGAGAATCTCTTTGTAGTCATTTTTGCCCTGACCAGATAACTTTTTTGTCATCTGAACATGATCAATCTTAGATTGGATTTCAAGGTGATTTGAGCTTTGTACAATTAGAAATTTCAGAAATAAAGCAGTCTTTTACAAGCGCAGCAGTAGTCAGCCAACACAAATGTCTGCATATCATGTTTGTCTTTATTTTGGTATTTACGGTCCCTTATTTTGACTTCCTCCATCATTTGCTACATCCCTAGGTAAATCTAAACTCTTTTGTAAGATTCTCCAAATCCTTTGTATAATCAGCTGTGATTCAAGTAAACAAATATAATCTCAAATTATTTGCTTTCTTTTTGTGCCAACAGTCTTATGACTTTTGACTGCCCGACAAGGCGTTATGTTTATCTTTTTTTCTATTTAATTATGACATCAGTTGCTCATAAATATCTTTGGTGATGAAATGTCACATATATTTTCTGTAGTACATTTGCCTCAGTGTGGGACAAGAAGAGCTACTGCACTGTCTTTGACTCTGATTATTACACTTTTATTTTTGATGTGTGATAGAGTTAGAACAGGAACTTCAAACAAAACACTAGTGTACAATTTACACTGAGCAGAAATCATTACCTTAAATAAAAAAAGCAATATTAAAGTAGCAAGAGAAAAGCATTCTTTTCCTTGACTAAGTTGGTCATTCTCCATATTTTAAAATCTTTTTCTAACTGAGCATGTCTAGCTATTATCAAAGATAAACTCTGATGATTTTTCAATTGCAATGCTTCAGCCAGGTTGGTTTGTTTTTGTTTCACTTTGGATTGCACAGTCATTTTTGAAAAGGCTTACATAACAAATGGCATCCTAAAAGTCAATTCTCAGTTATGTTTGGCACAGGGAATGGGATTATATGGATATTTGTTAACAATTTCTGGATATCTCTTAGTCACTTCTCTCCATATCTTCCACAACCAGTCTTTTCTTAGAAGTGCTGTTCACAAAAAGCAAATCGTACAAATATAAGTTGTACCTTATTTCACTTTTGCAAGATTATAGAAAAAGCTCAATGTTTCTGAGGTTATTTTATAGAAAACAGAACATGAAGGGAGCAAACAAAGGTAAAGTGAACATAGAGATTCTGGCACCTAAATCTCTGGATATAGCCAACCCGACAACATGTGCTATAAGATTCAAATATTAGGGTCCACGTATTGGACCTGATGAGAAACAGGAAGAAATGAGGGCATTAAGGAAAGAGAGTGCTAAACCTGTGCACTCCGTGTATTGTGATTCTTCAAATGCTAATGAACACGTGACAAAGACACTTTCCAGGGGCTCCCACGAACCTAAGTAGAGAGTTTTCACAATCAAGAAGGCAAAATATACATCCTGGCAACCTTGTCACAGAAAATAGTGTATGGTCACTAGGACAAAAACAAGCAATCTTGTAAAGATAACTGTTAGTCAAGGAACATGGAGCACTGAAAAACTTGTCGTATTTTAACTTTAATTTTATAAAGGACTGTGGTCTGTTAAGCACTGGAAAATGGAATCCAATGTAGGGAGGTATAACAGAGCATCGGGTGTAGGAGGGCAGGCTGTACAGTTTGTTAGCTGGGTTCTGGATGCTATCCAACCTGTTACTTGGGCTGGCTGCTTAAATGCTTGGTGCCTCTCTTTTCTGTACCCACCAAATAGGAATAATGTGAGTACTCACACGGATGGGCTATGTGAGAATTAAATAAGTCAGCCTGGTACATAGTAAGATCTTAATAAATGAGACCTGATTATTCATATTAAAATGGTATCTTCATCCTGATTTACAGAGAGAGAGCACATCCAGTAATCTTCCTGGCAAGATAATGTCTGATGGCAAAACAGAAACAAGCTGCAAGGCTCAAACAATAAAAACCCCAACTGTGCAATTCATACTCTAAGGTGAAAATGAAAGTAGAAACGTTTTTTGCCATCTTTTCTATTTTTTCCTTTCCTTCTTGTACTCTTATTTATGAAAGTTGATGTATTTAAAAAATACCTATTGGTAAATAGGTAGTAGATATTCTTTTAACTACAGAAAAGCAGTCAAATTCCTCACTAAACACATTTTTACACCTCAATTTTGCCTGACCATATCTTTGTCAGCATTCCCTATCAACACAGGCAGATTTAGACTACAGTCATTTTTGTAAAGTCAGTTCTCAATTATCTTTGGCATAGGAGATGGAATTATATGGACTTTGTCAACAATTTCAGGATATCACTTAGTCACTTCTCTCTACATCTTCCACAACCAATCTTTTCCCATTTGAAAGGCTGTGTAGTAGTTCTTAATTTATGTAATCAACTCTATTATGTTATTCATTTAGATCATTTGGTAGCATGTAAACATAAGAACACTGTCAAATACTTACGTACTACTTAAAGTAGTTTGAAAAATTACTAGGCATATCCCAAGCAGTGTAGTTTAGAGGATAGTAATATATACCTCTTAAAATCTGACAATGTAAAAATGCCCACAAAAGATATGGCAGTAATGAGCCCCAACAAAACTTGCAAATGCAGAGTCATCTTGCCTTGAGAATTAACCAAGTTTTAAATGTTGCCAAGTAATTAGGTCATGTTTATTTAAATCTGATTAACAGGCTAACATGATTCTTCTGTGCTTCCCGTGAGAAAGCAATACCATAATTACATGTATTTTTTTTGTCTAGGGTGTGTGTGTGTGTGTGTATGTATACCTCACAGCCCCAGTACACACACAGTAGACTCTCCTCAATAAGGAAACAGGATGTGTTTATCATATTGCGCATTACTCTGTGAGTCACTACGCGCAGGCAGCCAAATACACTAAGAAATTAGTAAAGTTGTATTTCAAATTTGTCAAAGGCATGCTATACCATTAGAGACATAAGAAGCCAATACATGTGCAAATAATATTTTGTCTTTCTCAGGAAAGCAAACAGACTCTTCAGATTGGAAGTTATCTGTTCATTTTCTTCCAGTAATCTATATTTAATACCCAAACAGAATCATTTAAAAATTTCCTGAATTGAATATAAGCATTTTAAATTTGAAATTCAACATCCTTTTGGCTTCTAGAGTCAGTCGAGAGATAAATTCTTTCCAATGTTGCCTTCCTGAAAAACCTGTTAGATTTTACTCAGAAATCTCAGTAGGTTTCTGAGATACTCAGAGAAAAACAAAGCCAAATTGGAATAAATTTCCAAATGTGCATGTAGAAATCTTCTTGTGAATATGGGTTAATGGTGAGTATGATTCATGTCTGCATATTTTACATTATGACATTAGAGTTACAGACTATCTTGGCTTTTCTCACTGTTTTAGTATCTGTAAATGTCCAGGAAAGGCCTGTCTTTAAACTTATAGGAAAGGAGATAGGAATAAGTTATGCATGCAGAGGACAGGAAGGAAGTCTCTGCTGCCTTATGACTTAAGAGCTGATTCAATAGTTTTGTATAAAATAAGAAATTTATTATAGCATTTTCATGAACAGGATCATACTCCTTGTTATTTATTTTCCTTGGTGATATCTTATTATATCTTCATTATTCTCATTTCCAGTCACAAAATTTGAATAATTCATAAAAATTTCAATGCCAGAAAAAAAAAATAATGTGGGAGCCCTCTGGTGGACAGAGCAATGCTATTAAATTTTCACTAGATAAATGTAAGCTTTATCAGAGAATTTCCTTGAAATTCTAAAACTTTATTTGTCATCTATTCTACGTGGACATATTTATAATGCCTGAATTCAGTAGTACAGCAAATAATTTTAATGTCTGTTGACAAACCCAGAAATTAGTATTTTCACAGGCAGAAGGCAGAAGTCAATATTTAAATTGTGTGCAAAAACTCTGTATGTCTAGGTTAATGCAAAGGGACCTGTGATGGGTAAATCATTGTCAGTTCGATTGGTTCATGGAGAGGCTGACTCGTGGGCGCACTTCTGGGTGTGCACTTCTGGGTGTGCATTTGGCAGCCACATCTGCTCCCCGGCCCCTTGCTTGCTGTCGCATCTCCCTTGTGCTCTGCTTCCTGGAGGGCCTGAAGAGAGCAGCTTTTCCCCTCCATGCCCTTCCGCCATGATGGTCCTATCTTAGAGCCAATGGACCGTACATGAAACTTTGAAACTGTGAGCCAGACCAAATCTTTTCTCCTTTAAATTGGGAGCATCGGGTGATTTGGGCCAGCAATGGAAAAGCTGACCGATACAAGAATAGATGATTTAAAACTTGCAGAGTTATTTAACCACAGGATTTGATAGCATGAGTAACTGTTATAGTTAAATTAGTCAAAGTACCTTGTTTAATACATTAAAAGTAAACAACAAGTTAGACTAAATGGTTTGCATATGGTCATCGCATAACTGGAGTATTGGGGGTAAAGTCCATTTTTATATATTTCAGGGTCAAGTGAGCTGGAAAATGTAGTTATTTAATTCTGCCTTTTTTTTTCTCCTACTCTCCAAACAGAGGATCTTTACTTAGGTTTATTCTATCCTAGCTTTTTTTTTTTTTCTTTGAATTCCTGATTCAGAAAGCTTTGGTAGGCTGAGTTAATTAATACATGTGCATTAAGTGATTTACTATTTAAAAGTAGAGAAGAGATAGAAGAAGTAAAGCAAAACAAAACAAGAAATATTAGTTTTCTGTTGCTGCACAATAGATTCCTACAAAATTAGAAATTTAAAGTAAGTTCTATGAGTTCGCAATTCGGTAATTCAGAAGCCCAGGCCTGGTGTGACTGGATTCTGTCCTCAGGGACTCACTGGGGGAATCACCACGGAGCTGAGCCATTCTTAGGCTCCGTGGAGACTTCCCAGGTCATTCACATTGTCCGGTTCCTCTCAGCTCCTGGTGGTGGGCGGGTGCCAAGGCCTCCACCTTTCTAGTTTGGGGCCAGAGGTTGCTCTCAGCTCCTTAAGACCTCAGCTGCTTGTGACATCTAGGAGGTCAGCCAGGGAGCCTTGTCTTTCGGCCGACTCTGCTCCGTGTTTCAACACTTCTACAGGAAGGACTCAGCCCCATTTATGGACTTGGCTCAGTTTCACCTGTGATAATTTCTCTTACAGTCAACTGTGCATTTGTTATAACACATCCATGAGACTGACCACACTTCAAGTTCACAAGCGGGATTAAAGAGCACATGGACGGATGTAGGGGTCTTGGGTGCAACCTCATACTTCATCTCACAATCGCAAAGTAGTTTCTGTACTAAAATACATTTCACCGAGATGGAAGCATTTACAATTTTACTCACATTTCAGACTACGATTTTGCTACTATCTCAATACATATTTTAATATCACAACAAAGGCTATATAAAATGCTTCCAGTAATTTTAATATACATGCTTAAAAATGTACCAACTTCATTGAGAGAGAGAGAGAGAGAGTGAGGGAGAGAGAGGGGGCCTTCTTCTACTCTTCTAGCTACGAATTATCATAAAGGAAGTAGATTCCTGCCCATATGGAACTTAGGTTCTTCTAGCGGAAGACAGCTAATAAATGATGAGTGATATGTATCACCAGTAAGTAAGTGATCTGATGTAGTAGGAGACAAAACCTGATAAAGAATAAAAGCAGAAGATACGAGGTTAAGAAGGATGTGGAGTAGCAGTGAGGGGCAGTGAAGCAGGCACCTCCTTGAGAAGCTGAGAGTTGAACAGCTTGAAAGGGACCTTCCGGGCGTTTGTTTGCAGAAACAGCTGGGGAAAATAGCAGAGAAAGAGAAGACAGCCCACCCAACAGGCCTGAACCAAGACCATGAGTGAGATTCTTAAACTGCGAAGGAGGAACGTGGGAGCATGATGGGTTGGGGACGACACAGAAAAGCAGCAAGTTCACACCGTGCCCGATAACCTGGTGCCACAGCTGCAACAGGATGAAGTAAGGTGAGACACCAGTTTCAGAAGGGCTACTTTTTTGGCTTTAGCAAGGATGGCTTGCATACAATTTAGTGAGTTTGGTCAAATGCATGGATTCATATCATCATCATCACATTACAAATATCAATATGCCAAATACCTATCATATTGAAAAGCTTCCTTGCCTCCCATTCTCTTGAGTTTCTTATGTATCAGTTGCTTTCAAGGTGCTGGAAAATATCTACTGGCATATACGAAGAAGGGGCTTAACAGGGGCAAGATAGTAGCGGGGGAATCCAGAAGTTCACGCTACAGATGGTGCTGGCATGGGCCAGGATGTAGGAGGGCAAGTGACAAAAATGAGGGGTGGATTGTGAATAGGTATTAAAGACCCAGCCAATAGCTTTTCTTCTTGTACTCAGTTATGGAGTGTGACATAAAACGTGGAACGGAGAAGAACTGCACAGGTTTAGTTCTGAGTAGCTTAGCACACGTAGCTGCCGTTGTCTGAAGTGCCCAATGGAAGAAGTCGGAGACTCTGTGGACGTGAGCCCTGCACGTGGCTTGTGGTTATGTAGGAAGAGAAACTGTGGACACAGAAGCCAGGACTCCACTGGAGGTAGCCGGTTAGAGATGCACACAGCTCTCCCCGGTGCGGAGAGAGCTGTGTGCTGAGTGGGGCCCCTGTTCACCCTGCTGCCTGAAGCCTGTTCATCAGAGGAGCCGCTCCAGGGGACCCGGTGCCCAGGGCTGCTTCGTGGCAGTTGTGCTGCTCAAGTATGGCCTGCGGGGACCCGCCTGGCAGAGCTCTCTGGTAACCCGGTAGCTTCTCAGGGACCTCGCTGGGTCCCAAAAAACTTCAGTGCTGTTTGACAAGAGACTCTCCCTGCCACACACAAGCCTGGGCTCTGCGGGGCCTAGTGCTCTAGGGCCTTCTTCTGGTCCTAACGAGCCACCTTTCTGGTCTGCAGGTCAGGGCAAGACCTCCGAGAGGCTGCTGGCACAGAAGGCATTTTCAGGCCACACAGCTAAATAAGAGCCCCCGAGGAGAAACCGTGCCTGCGGATTTCAGTGCTTCCACATTACGGCATCGAAAGGATGAGAGATGAGTGAAAGAGAGGTCAAAGGAGGTGCAGGTGAAATACAGCAACAAGGTGCGATGTCTCAGAAGCCAGGAAAAAGGTACGATGGACCCTATCAAATACCACAGATTATTGTATATAAAATAGCTTCTGAAGCCGAATCACTACATTTCGCACTTTGAAGGCCACTGTTGACTTCAACGAGAAAGGTTTTGCTGGAATGAAGCGGGAGGAGCCTGAGTAGAGTAGTTTTAACAGAACATGAGAGTGGAATCACAGGAAATAAATACACACGATTTCAGGAGTTTTGCTAGAAAAACAAGGAATGGGCAAGGATTAGCGGGCAGAGAAAATGGGGTCGAAGAAAGTTCTATTTTGATCTTGTTTTTGGTCGTGGAGAAGTAACGACATGCTTGCATAGCTGTAGAAACAATACAGAAGCAAGGATATATTGATGCAGAACAGGAGGAAGAATTGTCAGAGTCATGCCTTCGACTTCGCGGTTGAAAGACCAAATACAGCTTATTCTTGCTGGTTAATGACATTGAACTTCCTTTTCACGTCTAAAAACTTCCCGTTCTATGCTATAGTAAACCACCTAAAATTTTAAAAACGCACATTTACCGCCATCAAAATGTTTTCATTATGAACATGACTCCCTTTGCATGTAGACTTTAAGAAATGGGCTAACTTCTAGGCATTTTGTGTGTTTCAGTCACATTGAAGGACAGCAAATGTTGCTGGAAGTAGGAGGAAAGATGTGACCGTGGGAAAGCTACCCACATTGGTCAGAGCAGGCTTTGCAAAGAAGATAATCAGAGAGTCCGATGCCCCAGGTTCGGGGCCTAAATACTACTGACCATACTGACCAGCTTTTCTGTGCTTGCAGAGACAACGCTCCTTTTAGTCTTCATTGTCAGTACAGGAAATTAATGCATCGTGCTGGACGAGCTCCAAGGCCCATTCTAATAAATTCAATACGAAAACATCCCCCGGCCACTTATGGCACAAAATGGGTAAGATCTAAACCTGGCATCTTGCCACGAGTGAGGAAGACAGAATTATAGTCAACCAACAGAAAATGAGAGAGACGGGAGTCTGTAAAGTAGGGTCAGGCAGGTAGGAGGCATCGAAAAGCTTATACGCACCCTTCTGCTCTCCCTCATTCCTTTTGTTCTTTTGCAAACCCATCAGTGGGCTTCAGTTGCCTTTTCCCTAAATTCCATTCTGGCTACACATTAGAGGACTTTGGAACGAGAAAGTCTCTTATGTTAATGGTTTCCCAGGAAATGGCTGACTAATGACTGACTGAGACACCAGCAGAGCGCAGGCCCTGACTGCTCTGAGGATACATCGGTACCTGGAATGGAAGCCGCTGTTCACCGAGTGAAGGGTTCTCCTTCAGTGGGGCTTTGGGCCACGTAAAATATAAGTCTTCTCTTCAAACATACGTTTCTGCCTCTACTCACACATCTCTGAATTCAAAACCAGACAAAATTTATTTCAGTTTACTTATTTTTTTCTAAAGCTTTCTGCAATTGCTCTGACCTCATATACACAATTTGCATGCTAATGCCTCACCCAAATTAAGGTCAGCTTTTGGCTTGCTGAGTGTTTCCAGTAGCTGTAGTTACTATTTTTGGGGAAATCAAATACAGGTCCTTTTGTACCTTCCAGAAGACCAGAAATGCAGCCAATAATCTTTTTTAATGTTTTAAAATTTTTTTATGGTTTTTAATTTTTAGTTTATCAGTACATGTGTGTAGTACATAATGTTGACATTCCTTATGTGGGATTTGCACACATATGGAACACATCCTAATTCCTTTTTCCTTTCCCCCTTTTCCCTCCTTGACCCTTTCCCTCTATCATGGTTTTTCACCTTTTTTGCACCCAGAAACAGCACCTAATGTTCATAACAGCTGGGTCTCAGGAGCAGCTCATCTGTCCACTAGCAGATGAATGCATAAAGAAAGTATAGTATTCACACAACATGAAGCAGTCACCTCAGTTTAGCCATTTCTCATTAAGAAAGAGAAACTCAAGTCATTCGTAGAAAAATAGATGCACCTCGAGACCATCATGTTAAGTGAGATAAATCAGGCACGTGAGCTGAAAAAATAGCGCTGCTTTTCCTATATGAGAATCCCAGAGTAAAAGTAAAAGATAGAGAATAAGTTGCGGGGAGAGAGAGTGCTCTCAGAGGGTAAGGGGATCAGGAGAAGTATGGAGAGGAAAGAGGGTTGGGGTGAGGGATGGAAATAAAAAAGGAATCGGGACACGTTAGGTACATGGTGGATAATCTTAAAGGGCTGGAGACAGAATCACAGAACAGCTGTGGGTGGCACTGAATGGGAGAAAGAAGCAAACACAGGAAGCACAGCGCTTTTGTCAGAGGCGTGGCGACATCCTCCCATCACAGGAGGCGCTGCCCACAGTCTTTAAAAACTCACAGCACAGTGAAGGGGCCAAAGTGAAGGGCTGCAGACTACCGCAGGTCAGCCCTGTATCGCACAACTGGGATGCAGGTGACAGCCCCCGGGTATTACAGATACACTCACTGATCAGACCTCAGAGCTACAGCTTCGCCTTTTATGTCCAAGTAGCGCTTTTGCTGCCACACTCTCTCTGCTGCCCTGTGTTTCCTACTGAATTTCTGGTCAGTGAATCTTTGGAAACCACGTTTTCCTAATAGGGAAGCCACTCTTTTGGTGTCTAACTGCACTAACATCTTCCTTTCTCCTCTGAACAGACTATACAGAGAAAAGTATGACTTTTAAAAAGGATTTATTTCTGCCATTTTACAAAGCATTGACATTCTTTTCTGACCACGTTTACTGGAAGGTCTGTGTCCAAAGAACTTTCAGAGAGAACTATTCTCTGTTGCTCACTTGTAACATTTTGAAAAATATGTTAAGTAGTTAAGTTTATTTTCCTCCACATTTATTTCTTCATGGTTTACATTTAGTCTGTTAGCTAAAGAAACACATAGATTGAATTATGTAATACTATACCATGTGCTTATTACTTTTCAATGGACAAAACTTATTTGATTTTGAAGTGTTATTTTTGGTGAATAAATATGTAGTTGCCCAATATAATATAATCATAGAAAGCAACCGACACAGACATATGTATATCTATATTATTGCATGTATATCTATGTCGAGAATATTTGGATATTCTGAGGAATACTTTAAACTCAGTTTATCCAGGAAGAATTTAGAAAAGCTTCCTCTAATTAGTTGAAACCTCAGAATTATAACGAACTTCAACTTTTTGCTTTCAGAGAACATTTCTAGTTGTACTTCTGAGAATACAGTTGCTAACCACCACAACTGTCACAAAAGAACTGATTGGATCCCTGGTTCCGGAAAACCGAGTTGTCCATAAACACAGCCATTCCACATCTTAGGAGTCTCCGTAAAGACCGAGAGAGGCCAGGAGAAGTCAAAGTATGCATTGAGAAGGGCTTGTGCGGGAATCAGACTCAGACTTTATGATTAATCTAACACCTTTGTGTTCTGAGTACCAATCATTAACATCGTTAAACTGCTTGTTTCTTAATTGCATTCTTGTGTAGGGAACTCAAGGCAAAAATGAGTCTGCTCCTAGAAGCCCACAATCACAGCTGATTGCCTCCAACCTTACGGCTGCACCTCTATTAACCTACGAGCTGTGTGGGCAGAACTTATAAAAAGCACTTCTGAAGAAAAACTGTCTCCTTCAGATTTTGCTGCTCTTGCATTTATTATGAATTTTCTGGAAAGTGGGAGGCAGAATTCCTAATGACCTCTCGCATCACAGACAGCCATCATCTGCAGCTAAGGGTCCTGGTTGTCTTTTTCAGAGTCAACACGTGTTGACCTTAGGGTGGCAACTTTTCCTTCATTGCATGAACCTAATCAGCATTATATCCTTCAGTTTTCTATAAAATGCATCATGCAATTAGAAAGTAAGCTTTTTAAAAGGAGAGGTCTAGGGTTAAAATCTCATTTAAACTGCATTAGTCTAAATGTGGCTTTGGGCTATTTATATTAGTTGAAGCTATTTATGAATTTTTCCAAAGGAGAGAAAAAGGACACTTTGGGGAGTACAAATAAAATTGATTTAATGGCATGCGTGACTTCACATTCAATTTCTCTCCAAGTGGCCCCTGATGTGAGGTTGTGAAGTTGTTGACAGTAACTCTCTTTTCATCTCTTCTTCCCTGATCTTTGTAGAAATATTGTTTGCAAAATGCGTAACTAAATTTACAGATACATAGCTAAAGGAGTTGTGAGGCACAGTTGGGACATAATCATTATTACCCCCATTTAAAGTGCACTTGAAACCCTTACACTTTGGATTATTCACATGCAAATATAGCACAAATTCCTGATTCCAGTCTACTGGTTTTGGAATCTCGTATACCTTACTTTTACATTTTTTTTCCATTTACACTTCAGGTTTAAGTTAATTTTCTTCAGACTTTCCCACTCAGACTCCGTTGGATGTTCATTGGGTGTCTTCAGTGACTTTTACAATGCCTTTAGTGGCACCCGACTTGGTTTGATTTCAGGAATCCTTTCATTCCTTTCTTCAGTAGCTGCACTTAAGGCTGCTCTGTAGAGGCCGGATGTTGGTGCATGAAGACATGAAGGGAGAGTAAGGGGCCCTTAACTTCTAAACGGAATGAGACATGGACAGATTTCTGCCTCAAAGTACTACGTCCATTTCACATCCCTAACTCTAATGCACTACTTAGGGATCTCTGCAGGTGTTCTCTAGTAAGCATGCCTCTGCGATCTGGCTGCCATTCATGACATGACCTCCAACTTCTATGTTTTCCATCTAGCAGCCAAGTTTCATAACAGAAATGATAACATTTTCAAACGGAATGTTTATGGCAAGTACTTGGCATGCAGAGTTTAAATTTTCCTTTCACAGAAGTCTTTCCAAAAATCTGACAGTTAGATTATTTTTCATTTCCGACAGGGACAGCTGAAGAAGGCTATTTCCTGTTGATTGACAATTGTATATTAGGGGGAAAAGATGATTGGTAAAGACATGAGAGAGAACCTGTAAAAACAGGGCCATTCTTACCCCAGTTTAATAAAAGTAACGAGAAAAAACAGCTGAATTTATTTTAAAAATTAACTTGAAATTAAGCAAGTAAGAGTCCATATTTTAAAATTTTGTACTAAATTGTGTTCTAAAAATAACTATTTGGTAGACTTACTGACCTGACAAGTTCATGACTGGGCTGGTGGAAACGTGGATGCAAGTTTGCTTCTATCTCTGAAATAAATCATCTAGAAGAAAAACTGGTAGTGTGAAAAATATTTAAAAATCAACAGCAATTAGTATATATCAAATTTGAATTAAGTATTAGTGAATAAGGCACAGCCAAAAAAGAAAAACATAAATAAGGCATGAAAATTAATATAAAAGATAAATTGCTATCTAGCAATTATAACTTCTTTTAATTATTGTTTATATTTTCTGTGAATAATGGGAGGCTCCTACCTGATTATGGGTAGCTTCATGATTTGTAAGCATAGATACACTAACAAATATAGATCTGAATTGTGTTACATGAGGAAGTAGATTTGATAAGCCAACTATATGACTGTTTATTTATTACTATATTTTACTTGGTGATAGCTAAATAGAGATTAACACAAAAGTCCTAAAGGTACCTAAGTCATTTGTGAGAAATTATCTTAAATTCCAAAGAAATGTTGTAAACAAAGAATTGCAATCCTAAGTGAAGATGATCTGGTTAATATTTTGATACTTGATCAAATATTTTTATTTCTAAAGCTCTCAATTTATTTTGCATACAGGAACCATTTCCAAAAAAATCAGAGCTAAGAATGGCTTGTTTAAATGTATTTTTATTCCTTTCTCACTGGAAGAAGAAAAGGGGCTCCATGGGTCAAATGCTTACCACTGCATCCTGAAAGGAACTCAAATGCTAACAGCTTCTTTTCTTTGTGTGATCCTACAGTTTAAAATGTCCAGTCTTGTGTCCCTTCAATTCACCTTCCACATTACCACCAGAGATATCTAGAGATATCTTTAAATTTATCCATATGGCCTTTTCTTTTTTCCTTTTTTTTTTTTTTTTTGAGACAGGGTCTCACTATGTAGTTGAGACTGACCTGACCTGGAACTCACTATGTAGCCCAGACTGGTCTCTAACTCACAGCAATCCTCCTGCCCCAGCCTCCCTAGTGGCAGGATCATAGACATGCACCACCATACCTGGCTCACATGGCCTTTTCATATTACTGCATATTAATATTTAGTAATTAAGTGGAGTTTAACTTAGTCCTAGCCTAATATTATTTTACATGGCCTATATTTTAGCTTTTTCTAGTATGTCTGATTGCACCTGAAAATTTTGTTCATATTGTCTTCTAAAATGTACAGTATCTTGTCACTGCTGATTTAATCCTAGTCTTCATTTTGTAATGTGAAAGTTCAGTGTAAAATTTTTCTTACACATGAAAGACTTGATATATCCTATGGTACTCTCTCTTTAATAATTACTAAGTCAGTTATTTGTCAATAGCTATTGACTGTGTGCCTAAAATGTGTGAGACCCTCTCCTAGAAATGGGCATACAGTTTCATTGTTTATATTATATACTTACACATTTACCATAATAATTCATAAAATTACTTTAGCCAGCATTAAACACTTGTGATTCAAGTCACAGAGTTTAGCTGAGAATAGAGCACATGATCAAACAGTGGATAATTTTGTTTTTCAGACTGAGTGGGAGTAAACTTTCATTATTAAATGGCTTTGACAACTGTTTCTTTTTATGTTAAAAATAAGTATGCGATTATAATTTATGATAAATATATTAGATATTCAATAATATTTTGATAATTTTTATTCAAAAACTTTCTTAGTCACAAATTATGGAGAGATTTTTTATCTTATATGTATCATTATTTTATATGTGGCCATATAAAATACACATATGTTACATTCCGATTCTAACAGAAAATTCCCTCATACTTTGCAAAGAGAAAAGAGTAAATTTGAGAGCATGAACCCACTTTAAACAGCAGGGCGTGACACCTGCTGCTTGAGGGCAAGGCCGGAGCACATGAGGGAGGAGTGGGGCCCCTGAGGTACTGCGTTTCCAGCCCTGTCAGAAGAATATCAACTGATGTGTCGTATGGAACTTCATTTCCAAAGGAAGCATCTGTCCCAGGTGGGCACAGCAAAAGCGTGTTCTCTGCTCTTGAAGTCCAGTCACTGCTAAGATGATGGGCCACGGCGAGCTCACGGAGTGCAAATGGCAGGACCACACGTTATTATTATGTTTGAAATCTATGATGTTCCTAAACGCCTATAAAATACGATATACTAGTATTTCCCTGAAAGATAAAAACCAGTGCACACTCATACCTCACGCTTCAGTTGGCAAACAATCTGGTTCCCAAACCAAAGCAGTAAACCACATGATGCTTCTGTTCTCAAACTCCACACTGACTGACAAATGCAGCCACGGCCGTCTTCCCCACACAAACACACACGCAATCATCTTCCCTAAATTATAAAATCAAGTTCATATTATTAATTGCCAGGCTTACACAACTGTATTTTGAAAGTAATGGTACAAATCAGCCATGACTTCTATGAAAATTTTACTGTTAAGGGAAAATAATTGGCTGAATGACCACACATAAGAAAGTCTACCTTAAGGAATATGGAAAGTGGTCAATGCATGAACATTTTGTTAGATTTCCCTTGCCTTAAGATGGCTGCTACATAAAACAGCAGCCTTCTCCTTCCCATAATACCCTGCTTCCCACTTAAAATACAGCTTCTGCGGAAAGACAACCTTCTTCTTCCCAAAATTCCTCTTTTCCCACCAAAAGAGTAACCTGATACTTGCTACCTCCTAGCAACTAGTGATGTCACAGGCTCCTCCTACCCCTAGCTACTATTTCTCTCAACCCCACCCAGCTCCTATAGGCCCCACCTGACTCCTATAAGAGATCCCCCTGTCCTGGCCATGCTGCTCTTTCCTTTGCGAACAGCCTGGCAGATTGTCCCTACAAGAAAGGCCCATTGTGGTTCCAGTCTGGTCTTGGTTTTCAGCTCTTTTACCTGACACATTTATTCTCTGGAAAGTTTTTATTAAATGGTTAAGAATTTTGCAAATTAGGAAGAGATAGCTCTAGAAAATAAATCTTATTAAAATTCCCCGTATGATCTTTTTCTTGTGAATTCTAGAACTGTGGAAATGAAGAGAAGAATAGTAAATCAGTTTGCTATTGCACTTTGGCTATATTGATGTGGGATATGAAATGTCATTTCTTCTTTCTTTTGCTCTTTCAAAATGGGGAATGAAAATGCTGTAATATCAATTATCACACAACACTTCAAAAATGAATCTTAAATGCCCCTGACAATCATAACAAATATTAACTTTGTAGCTAGTTGTAATGCACCTGCACTTAGAAATTCTTGCACATGAGCTGGGCTTGGACTCCTCATGCTTGAGGAACTTAATCCCAAACTGAACCTGAAACAAATTGGCTCTCAAAAGTTCCTATCCCTATTTTACTTAGGAAGCAACCATATACAGCCAGTGGTTTTAGGTTTTCACTTAGTTAACTAGAACACTTGTGTAGTTTCAAACTCTTAGGGACTGGTATTGGCTCCCTTTGCCGAAAGGAAATCAGAGGTGTCGAGGCAATAGGTTAAATGGAGCCATGAAGAATTTTTCTAGTCTAAGGAATATTGTTAGCTCATCCCTCAGAAGTCTTTTCTATAGATTGAAATTCGTTCTTAGGTCATTGTGGGACTTTAAAATCTCCACAAGTAAAACATTAAAAGCTCTAATTTTCAAAATCAAATATAGATTATATCTGAAGGAGCTAAGTTGCCATAATAATAAATTACTTGTTTGGTGCTAAAATTCAGGTATTTCTTGTGCATTATATTTCTAGGCAATACTTTTCTGTCTTATCAATTAAATTATAAAGAGAGAATACCCTTTACAATTCAGCAAATACCTTGCCTAACACAAGGTCTTTTATGATAAATATTATTTAGAGACTGATTTCATTTTATAAGTCCTATTACCATTAAACATTTGATTTTCCAACATTTTATGTTCTGAGATTCATATGAAAGCTGATGGCCTCCCTTACATTGGTTGAAACTTTGCTTTGAAAGTAGGAACATAGATTCCAAAGCTTATTGCTTTCCTCTGTCCTATAATTAGCTGCCTACCATACTTACATATGCACATATAGTTTGTGTAGAAGCATATTCATTCACAAATCATATACCAGACATTGTTCTATGTACTGAATTACAGAACTAAACGAAACTGCCAAAATAATCTTTTTCTAGCCCAGTGGTACTTACTTACAATCTAATGGAGAGAATAAGACAAACGCACATGTCAGAGGCAAAGAGAAAATTTATCAGGCCCATATTGCAAAGTGCAGAAGAAGGGAACATATTCTGAGTTATGGGCAATTGTACATTGAAAGAAATGTGGTTGGGCAGGTCATGCTGAAAGGTAACATTTGGTCAAATTCCTGAAAGCAACAAGGGGAATTGCTCCTCATATATATTAGGAAAGAGCATGTTAGGCAGAAGAGAGGGACAACATCTGGAGTGGCAGAGGCACAATAAGGAGCACAGCTAGAGTGGAAGGAACCAGTGAGGTCATTGAGATGAGAGAGGGAGAGAGAGGGCAGAAAATGGTAAGAAAGAAGTACTACAGACAGCCAAACTAGGTAGAAATATTATAGGCCGTCCGATAGGGCTGGGCTCTTGACAGAATCAGTAAAAAAGATGAAAACACATTACAGCCATGGCTGGAGATGCCTTAAAATATGGATGAAATTACCAGACCTGCATACTTCTCCAAAGGACAAGATAAGCAGTCAAATGAAGCCTAGATAAACATCAGTCACCAGGTAGGTGACCCAGACCTTCACACCCATCACTTCCTGGAAAGTGTTTGTTCTTTCCATGCACCTTTGTTACATGACTTTATTCCCATTGGATCACTATTACCTAAGGGGCTATACTTGTTACTGGTTTTTCATACTTCAACCCATGTTGATTCATTCTTTTTTTTTTCTTTTTATTGAGTTTATTGATACATTCTAGGTATACAATACAGTTACATTCATTACTGGGATCCTGTACCTTCACATGACAGGTTTTTGTTCTCGTTTTTTCCCCTTGTCCCTGCCCTTCCTTCACCCCCCCGCCCATTTACAAACACTTTATTTCCATTTTTTTCATTTTCTCCTATTTTTTCTTTTCCCTTATTCCCTTTCCCCTACTCTTCCCACTTTCCCTTCACCTTTAGCCCTTTTCTTCCTATTTCACACTATTAATTATCCCATTAGCATCTTGTGTACTATTACAATTTTTCTTCTATAAAATGGAATACTACTCAGCCATAAAGAATGAGAAATTAGAGTCATTCATAGGAAAATGGATACATATTCAGGATGTACTCTTAAGTGAAATAAATAAGTCACACATGTATAAATACTGAATAGTCTCTCTGGTGTGAAAATCATTCTTTGCTTTTAGAGAACAGGAACTTAGCGTATTGGCCAGCTACCAGGTCAAGAATTAGAGTATTTCCCTTATTTCCTTTGGAGGTTGTACTTCAACTCTTATGCCATCTCTGTATTATTCTGGAGGTCCCACTGAGATAGGAGATAACTGGAAGCAGGTAAGAGTTTACTTTTGTTTCATGGATTCTGGATTGTGACTTGCATAGGTAATCAAGTCTTACATTTTATGTCTTGCCTTTGCTAATTGCTTATACCTTAAATTTTTAATGCCTTGTTTCTCTTTTATACATTGTTTGTTGGTGTTCAACTTGAGAGCAGGGGAAGATATGTCCCATCAAAGGAAATGACATTTTATTCCTGTTTTGTCATGCTGCATTCAGACTTGCTTGACCTGTTTGACCTTGCCAGGCTGTAGTTTATTTCAAACAGCACTAAGAAAAAATAATGTTAGACTGCCATCTATTAGACTTTGATACTAACTACAGGATAAATTTAGAAAATGCTGTAAAATGGGTCTTTTGCATGAGATCCAGTTTCTATTTAGAAAATATACCTGTCTTAATGAATCACAGGACTCCATTTTCAAGTTAAAAGCAAGGGGCTGGAAATCACTGTTAAGCCTTGCAGGACAGGCTTCACTGAGGCAATCAGGCTCAATCCTCCTCTACTCTCTAGAGGAAATGTGAGCCTTCTCTACTTCAGTTTCCTTTCTGATCTGCTCTTTCGTCAGTCCAGAGGCAATCTTAGCCCTTGAGATTCCTCGTTCTCCCTTCCAGGTGAAAAGTGACAACTCATGGGGAAGTTTCCTCTGTAACTCACTGTGAGCACGAGAAGCAAAGACTTCCTTTTTCTGAGCTCATTTCTGATCTTTGCCTGCACTCTGTACTTTCATTTTTTGGAGGATGTAACATTAGAGGAGAACCCTGAAGTGTCCAAATCTTTTCCTCCTGTCCAACAACTAAGAACCTTTAAACTGAGTCTGTACAAAATGAGCATTTAATGCAGAAGAAAGGAAAGTCATCTTAGATTAAAAAAAAAAATCTCAGGCTTTTATCTTCCCCTCATAGGATGCTAAATCAGTGGTTACTTTGCCAGCTATATTAAATCCCTTTCAGGAAGCTCCCATCCTTAATGCATCAGATAAGTTTCCCAGATCGCATCCCCATTGAACCCAATGGAATATTAACCAGACAGGCAGCTGGATTCCTTTCTGGAGAAGATCTCTGGTTGTGTGGAACTCATGGAAACTGAGAGGACAACTAAGTGGTCATGGCCAGGGTGACTCTCTGGTAGATACTCAAAGGTCACTCATGGAAGCTGGGTCCTCACAGCCTTTCTGGGTAACAAACAGAAAATATATCTCCACTTATCCATCATCCCTATCTGTGCTCCTGAATGAAGTGAGAGGTGACTCTCTCAGTGATCTTCAGGTATCCTCTGTCCCAGAGTGATCTGACATGATTCTGTTAGAGCTCTTTTTAACCTTCCATTAAGAGTTGGGCTACAGGTTTGGAATTTTCTCTCTTTGCTAGTAAGATAGATCTCTATGGGACCAGGCAAAAATAAAAATAAGCATGTTGACGCCCTAACAGATCTTTGCTAGGACAAAGGTCTATGTTAAGTATAACATAGTTATTTCTAAGTTTTTTCTGTCCAACTCACTAAGAGTTAACTTTAGAACTCCTTATCACTGCATTGCACCTCTCTACAGATGTCAGGCTGAGGCAGCTTGCAACAGCAGTCTGCATTTTATAGAGGAGAATTGCTATCAGGGAGGTGGTTTACTCTTGTGTTCTATATATGCTAAAGAGTAGTAAAAAGTTATTTTTAGCCAGAATCCTCTTCATGTACATATAGAAAACTGATAAAAGTGCCTCTGATAATATGTGAATTGTGGGCACTAGGCAATGGATATAAGTTTTAATCTCTGAGTCTCGTGAGTGTGTTGAGATATAGAAACAGAAATTTTAAAACAGATTTTTTGGGGGTACTGGAGATCAAACTCAGGACCTTATGTTTGCAAGGCAGGAGGCAGAACCACAGAGCTAAATCTCCAGTTTAAACACATTTTAAGTAAACCTTAGCCTTGCTTTCCTGCTAGAAAAGGATGCCTAGGTGATTAGGTAGAGAACATAAATGCCTCAGGGACTTTGCTCCAGGGCCCAGGAAAAACTTCCTGAGCCATTATCTTGACTCTATCTATTTCTGGAAGTGATCCTTTTGTAGGCTGAGAAGTATTCTAATTTTCCCATTGATCTATTTTCTTCACTCTCTTTCAAAGAATTGGCAAGCAGAGTGCTTGATTACTGCTAGCAGTGCTTCCTTCTTTAAACATGCTTGTTATAGCTGAAATCAATTGCAACTTGTGTTTTTAAAAACACTGCTAGAGTTAAAAACAAAGTTCCTGGGAAATATAGGGATTAGCACCAGCAAAAGGGATGGACAGTCTGACCCGACCCCAAGGGATGCCTTGAGAATACAGAAATCAAGTAGAAATTAAAGGGACACTAATTATTTCTCTTGTATTTCAGAAATGGGAAACTCAATGTCCAAATTGTCTTTTGCTCCTTTGGAATATGTCCTTATACACTAGAGATTGTTTGAACCTTACATATTGAAAAAGAACACCTGCATATGGCCTGTCTACCTCCTAGAGTCAAAATAGAATACTGAGGGAAGTATTGATTATGATGCTATTTCACAACTAGAATCACACTGTAAGAAAGAAAAAAATGGTCATAGTGTAAGAAAGAAAAAGAGAATTACCTTATGTTCAGACTTTCTTTGCATTAAGAAATCACTCTTATTTGTGTTCAAAAATATCAATATAATCCACACGGAATAAATGACACATTCAGTCATGTGTCCTTTTCTTGCAGTGACCTAATTCAGATCCAACAAGATTTGGGAAAGTTTTCAGATAACCCTAATAAATACACCGAGAACTTTAGAGGACGTAGACTGGAAAGATGCAATGTTATGTTTAAATTAAACATGACTTCTAATGAGAGACAGCCAGCATTACAAGCTGCTATTACATTTGGGGATGAGTATTATTTTAATTGTAAAACATCAGAAGATGGACAGCCAGGGAAACAGCTGGTTTCTATGGAGCCCAAGCAGCCCTTACATGAGACCTCTGCTGGCCTACCAACCAGATGGGGATTTGGAATAGGAGACATTTTCAAACATATATTTTTAAAGTTCTAAAATTGATGAGATTGAAGTCCTTCTATTATTTTAAGTTGTCAACTATTCCTCAGGAGAAAGATGAGATTCCCCTCTGCCTTGTTAGGTTGTTTACAAAAGATATGGATAAAGCATACATCTCTACCTATTAATTCAATCCTTTTTTTTTTTCCAGCACTGGGGATAGAACCCAGAACCTCCACTTACAAGGCAGATGGTGTAACTACTGATCCAAATCCCCTGCTCAAGGATAGATTAGTCTTAAAGACAGATTCATTACCCAATCAGCCCCAGATAGTAAGAAAAAGCTACAAAAGGTGTCCTTTGCTCCAGATAGCTCACATGATAATCATTTACTGAGGATTGCCTTCTCAATATTTTATACTCAAAACCAAGAAGAATAAAAAAGAAAAGCCCACAATCCCCCAAAAATCAGAGACCAAAAGAGACTGACAGCTTTAATTTCAGCCTTAAAAGAAATAAACCATAAGCTGATTCTCAGGGCTCCAAAAAGAGCACAATGAGTAAAGTCACCTGCTACTTCTCTGGAAAGTCAGGACACCTTAAGAAAGATTGCCATAAAAGGCCCCCTAAGTCATGCCCTGATTGCAAAGGTGACCAATAGAATTTGGGTCACCCCCTAGAAACCAGACCCATCTTACCAGCTGGTCCATCAAAAAACTAAAGGGCCTGAGACAGTCTCTGCCTTCTAATTCTGGCTAGACTGACATCTCCATGGAGGATCCACAGATAATCATGACTATAGAGAAAAACAGCCTATTGCTAAACTCTGGCATATGTCTCTCATTCCTTCTCTTCAACCCTGCCTCTCATTTCAGCTGTCATACCTTCACAAAAGGTGTCATTGAAGAGCAGCTAACTTGGTATATTTTACAACCCTTAGGATATAAATGGGACGGCTTTCTCTTCAGCCACTTCCTCTTAATTATGCCTCAAAGTCCAGCTCCCCTCGTGGGAAAAAAATATTGTATCTTATGTACATATTGTGTTATACACACAATATGTATGCTGCTTCCCCTGTGTAGAGACAAAAATAAATCCTTAGCTGTGGTCAGCCAAAAGTAAAATACAAAAACAAAAACAAACAAACAAACAAAAACAAAACAAACCAGTAAAAACTTTTTTACAGGAGTAAAAAGTTTTTATTCCTTCCAATTCTTATTAAAAGAGATTGCTGCTAAAGGACCTATAAAGGTTCTGACTAGCCTTACTTATAGTTACAAATGCAAAGGGGTTATTATAACTTAACTTGGCCAAAAACATCTGAGTTCACTGTGGTTTAAAAAAAAGTCATCTTATGTATGTTTATCCATCTGTCTGTCCAATGAATAACTAGTTACAATACTTACAGCTGTTTTGTTTGGGCATAACAATTTTTTCTTCTTTTTGCCTGTTTGGATTTTTAAAATATTTATGTGTAACTTAAGCTGGCTTGTAGAAAGTGTCATCAGAGTTAAGGACATGCTTCTACCCAAGTTGCCAGCTCATCAAAATGATACTGAGATTGGTATTACAAATACAATACATATTGTTGTCTGTTTACAATAACCTGGGTGTCTTTTATTGGTCAAAAATGATGTGCTCATTGTTATATCATGGTTCTCATAGGTTATCTAAAATTTTTCAAGACAAAATTATGGACTTGGGGCGACTACTGGACAGGACTCTTCTTGGTGGTAAAGGAGATGCTGCCTGGAGATATCTTATTCCAGCCTTTGTTCACTAAGGAGACCCCAATCATTTCCATAGCCCTGTGGGAGACATACTCCAATAAATATTGCTAAACATATTGTTGTAAAATGTTTACACTGGTTATCGTCAAAAGGTTAAGTTTTTTTGTGGGGAAAACAATAAGATTTTCTTATTAAGTCCCCTTAGTACAAAACAAAAATGTTTTCATATAGATATGACATTCATTATTGCTAATCTGATAGTGTACTAAATGTATTCATGCCTTCTAGGTGTACAGGTCTTCTAAGATGTTAAAGTAGGATTGTTTATGATGATAGCCTTTATCTTAGGCTTAGATATCTGTCTTTTTCTTTTGCTCTAGCTAAGAGTAAAAGAGGTATATGTTAAACAAGCATGACACCACCAGTCAAATAATAGATTTTTATTTTATTTTATTTTTGGTTTTTTTGAGACAGGGTCTCACTATGTAGATGAGACTGACCTGGAACTCACTATGTAGCTCAGGCTGGTCTCGAACTCACAGTGATCCCCCTGCCTCAGCCTCCTGAGTGCTGGGATTACAGGAGGGCACCACCACGCCTTGCCAAATGATAGATTTTTAAAACTAAAAAGCTTATGTGATGTGCATGTTGCATATCTACCACTATACTTAGAGATGCTCAAATACTCAGCACTTCAGACAATGTTACATGCTTGTTTGATGATATCCTATTAAAAGATAATAAATTAGGTGAGAGCTTCTTTGTGTACTAGAGATGATTATCTAAAAAGCTATTCTATACTAAAGTAGAAATTTAACATATTTCAAAGATAATATGAGTGTCATGCTAAAATATGTTTTCTCCATAAAACTTTATAATTGTTTTTACCATATACACTTGTTACATGACTTGTTCCTCCATTGGGTCACTATTACATAAGCAAATATGTTTGTAATTTTATTGGTTGTTCATAGCTTTAACTCACATTGTACCCATGTGATTTTTGCTCTATAAAATTTCCCTTCAAAGGTGGAGTACTTAGCTATGATGCAGGATCCCTTCTGCCTTTCAGGAACTATCCTCTCAATAAACATTTCCTACTCTAAATCTCAATTGTTCTTATAATCCATTCGTCAATATTAGAGAACATCAACTTGGCTTATCAGATATCTAACAGGTTGAGAATTAAAACATTTCCCTTATATCATTCAGAGGTTCCATTTCATCTCCTATATAATTCTGTTACAAAAGGAAAAAGAAAATATCCTACTTACATAAAAACATTTAGGCAGCAATGAAAATATGGATTATGTTTAATAAGAGGTGAGTATAGCAATAGGAGATGAAGAGTGGCATGATCTGCTTTTGAAGGTTAAGATAGAGCACAGCATTTCCTGTGAGTGGAACAAAGGTAGAAGCAAGAAGATTAGATAGGAGGCTCTTTCGGTCATACAGATAAGACCCCGGAGTGGTGTAGACTAGTACAGCAGCAATAGAAAAAATAACAAGTTTTAAGTTCCATGGATATTTGCATTGTATAACATAAGATTCAGTGATGGATTCAATATGCAATACAGAGAAAGCAAAGAAAACTTGCATCTGGCCTGAGAAACTGGAAGGATTTTCTTGTCATATACTGTGCCAGAGAATATTAAATAGTATATGAAAACTTAGACAAGTGCCTTCAGTGAGGAAAACAAATAAGACATACTAAATCACAAATTTTGTTTTGGTTTTTATAGTATAGAGCAGTTGCCCCTCAAGACCATGCTTCTATATTATCTGACTGAAACTTATCTCCCAGAGTGAGATTTAAAACAAGGCATTTTGACTGTATAAACACAAATACATCATCATTCATGTATAGTTATTATTAGCTTCAATAATGACTGAAGTTAATATAAAGAAGTAATGTCTTCATAACCTAATGGAGATATAAATAGTTGTCCAATTCATAAATTTCCTAGTTGTCCTTCCCCACTGAGAATTTTTGCTTGCTTCTTACCTTTAACTGAGGCAGCTATGTAAAATCCCATTTATCAATGTGTAGTATTGTCAATACCACGACTTACATAGTTGTTCCTACTGGATTAAAAGACATTACAAGCAAAATCCTCCATTATATCTATGTGATTTTCAAAAAAATATTATAGATTCTAAAAGGGGCTTAAGTAGACAGTACAAAAAGGATGAGGCAAAGATTTTGGTTTTTTCCTGTGTGCTATCATCCTACAGCCTAGCCCAACTCACTGTGGGTCTTCAGACAGACACCCACACAGATAAGGCCTTGACCCCAAAGAACCACCCCGGAGACATAACATGCAGCTTTGTAAGTTACTGGTTCTGAAACTCATTCACTTATTAGAATTATAGTAACTGAATAGAGGTATAATAAAATATAAATATTATTATCATAGAGAGCACTGTTCTTTGACAATAATAAAATGTAATATTTTAAGTTTTTTGAAATAGATATCTGAATAAGATTTTGCCATTGAAGTGAAAAAATACCCTGAGGCTATGACTATTTCCCAGAATAAACCTATTGTATGAAAATGGAAATAGAAAACTTATCTGTAACACAATCACCAAATTACTTATGGAATGGATTGCTGTAAGATAATTAAAAAGCAAATGATTTTGTTAACAAAGTAAAACACAACTTAGATTTCACTTATTATTTGGCTGACAGTGGAGGATATA